>NW_027286985.1:80581551-81119051 GCF_022747635.1 Hetaerina americana | reverse complement strand
TAATTCGGCTCGTGCGATAGATCTTTGCTGATTCCCTTGAATGCACCCCCCACTCTTCGGAGTTGGTCTAAGCAACATTTTTCTGAACTTCTCCCCTCAACTAAAAACAACCCCTTAAGAGAAGATCCTCTCTGTATTCTACAGGAAAATTTAAGGGAGAGTGATCATCAAACTGAGTTATTTATTTTATGATATACATACACACTACTTGAAGAACCCGCACTAGTTATATCGTCGATGAACAGAAATATCTTGGGAAGATATTAAAAAATTAATGCTACTTATTCCTAAGTATCTCGAAGGCCAAGTCACATAGCATTCGGTTTCCGACATGAGAATCCTGGGTTAGCATTCAAATTTTACGTTTGATCAGCCAGAATTTTATCTGAGCTGTGTGGTTTTGGACGGAAGATCTTCCAAGGAAATTGCACACTTCAAAACCATATATTCAAGTAATTTTTCATACAAAAAAAATTAGATCCGTTCGTAGCTCAGCATATTGACCAGCTCTATTAGAATTAATTCAATGTAAGTGACTGTCAAATGAAAACCGAACAACCACTATAACACAGTCTTTGCGAAAGGTGGTAGCACTTTTGTTACGTATCGATACTGCCATCGCTGTGGTAGAACTGCATAGTGACAGCTCAAAGGAGCACGCAGTTGTTGCGTTATGTCCTTGTTGGTGCGCGACCTTGTCTATTGTGTTCGTCCGTTAGGTTTTCATTTGACTGCTCCTCATATTTTTGCATAATACTTTACTTTAGTTTATAAATATATAGGAAGAAATAATGGGAAAGATCCTATCAACGAGCTGAAGGAAGAAAATTTGTAACAATATTTTTAAATCACAGTCTACATGCAAGCGTAAGAGCCAAGTCAACCCCAAAATAAAGTATGAAGTAAATGAAACTGGGAAGACAGAAACCTTCTGTTCATTTAAAATGCAGAACAGCAGAAGAATATCAAAACCTTCAAGACTTGTATAACATAACATGCAAATATGAACAAAAAACACCCTCACATATAGTTAATTACCTCCGCACTGTGCATTTAATATAAATATTTACAGAGAGTATATCAAATCTGCTAAAATTCAACATGCGACTTTTCTCATGAGTAACTGCGGACGTTCATGCAAAAAACCCGTGTCACTAGAATTACTTTGAACTATCCAATTAGCTTTTAAGAAAAGGGATAAGCTGAAGTTAAAGCGAAATGCGTTAACTACTATAAGAGTTATTGGTATCCAATGAAAACCAATGGTAGAAAATTATAAAACAGGATGAAGGAGGCACAAGCAACTGAATTACGTTTCACCACTTCTAATCTTTAAATATATTTCAATAAACTTGTAATGATAATAATAGAATACGTTATGACGAAGATTATAGAAAATAGGCTTCTATCTTTGATCTAGAAAAAGTTTTATATTGATCAAGAAAGTAATTTTGATTGATTCAGCTTCTCAGAAAGGACTGCTATAAAACTTGATGAGTTTCAAGGGAGCCCATAAAAATAATTATTTTTACTCCTGCCCCGTAATTTTAGCAACTTTGATCAACTCGAGAGTGAAGTTTTGCAAAATACCTGCGTTGCAACTGTGTCTTTTTAATCTTCAAGCCATCAACGAAAAAAAATTGCACCAGGAGAGAAATACCATCGCATCACGTCAAAAGTTTGTTTATCGCACAAAATTACGGGGCCGACCGCTATTTCATCAGCATTGTGCCCAAAGTATCGCCGGAAAAAAAACGTCCACTGCATTCGATATCTCACCGTTTTCTTCCCCCTCTCCCTTCCTCCATCCCCTGCCCAAATCCCGCCAACCCTTCACGTACATATTCCCTTCGCCCGCGACGTAGATCCGGAGGTAGAAAAAACGAGAAGAGAGAGGACCCAGAAAATTATCTCCGATAGCGCCGCCCGCCCCCGACCGAAATGGCGAGCATACGTCAGGGAGAGCAGATGGAATCCTTGCCGTCCGCCTCCCGGGACTCGATCCTCGTCCGCGCCGTGACAGATTCCGTTAAAATGGCGAAATGGCCGAGAGGCACCTCATCTCCTCTTCCCCCTTTCTGCACACACACCCCCCCTCCCACCTCCACAACACGCGCGCAAAACCTACCAGCCGGGGACTCTCTCTCTCCCTATTCAACGAAACGACGTGTCCCCCCGAACTACCCTCCCCCCCCCGCCTGCGACCCCTTCCCACCCCCCGTAGACACCGCCCAGTACATGCGATTCCCAGAACTTCCCCTTTTCTAACTTCTCCCAACCCCCTCAGCCCCACCCGATCAACGGCCGACCCACACCAGACTTCTGCCGCCTCCCCAGACTTCGTCTTCCCGTGACCGCGGACATATATTGCTACCCTGAAAAAAAATAATTAAAACAGTAATAAAAAAATGGAACGCAAAAAGATGTATAGCCCCTCTCGAACCGCACCCTACTACCACCCTCCAACCTCCTCGCCGTCTCCCCAGGAAGGCCGCCCTGTATAACCCTACATGCACCCTAAAAACCCCACCTCTTTCGACTGGGGAAGGGAACGAAAGAGGGAGGAGAGAGAGAGGGACACAAAAAAAGACAATAGTTCCTTTTGTTTCCAATTCTTTTTCTATTCGTCACCAACCACCACCTCCACCACTCCCCACCGGAGCGATAACCTCCCCTCCCTCACTCAAAACCTTTTACTTCCCTGCCCACCATCCCTACTCCGTTCCATTCCATTTTTTTACATATATCTGCGGATCCCACTTCTACACTCGCGGCACCCCTGCGCTCTCAGCCCCCATCTCCCCCACCTCGGTGACAATGCCACCCCATCATCCTCCCTCCCTCATCGTTGCTCGAGACCGGCTGAATACACCACACCGCCCTCCCGCGCCCTCCGAACACACACACGCGGGCATATAGAGAGAAACACACACACACTCGCGAATACCAGCCTCCCTTCCCCCAGAATGCTCTGCTCGGATAAGCGATGACCTCCCCAACCCCTTCCTCTCCCCGAACAGTCCGTCCTCTCCGCCGCCATTTCTCTGCCCACGTCGAGCTTCGGAAAGCACCAATCCTTCACCCCAATGACAGGGTGACTGGGAGAGGGCGAGGGGAATGGGGAGACCGACGGGTAGAGGAGCGGAAGAGGGGGGGGTGAGAGAGGGAGAGAGAAGGGGTGAAGAACGTGCACGTGTATGTGTGTGTGTCTGTCTGTGTGTATGTCGGGGGTTTGAGAGAGGGGGTCAAGTCAGCAGCGAAGGGAGGAGAGGTGCATGATGGGAAGGGGTCGGGTGAACTAATGCGACCGAGAGAGGTGGGATGAAGGTTGGAGGAGGTGTTATGGGGTGTGAGGGGGGAGGGTAGACCGATGGGTCGGCAGTGGGAGAGGTCCGAGAGGGACGGGAGAGCGAGATGCGAAACTGGTGGATCGGATTGCCCGCGAGATTGGAATGGGGTGGTGCCGTACAAAGTGCAGGGTTGGCTGGCGGGGGAAGGGGGAAGAGAGCGGTGTGCACGGAAGAAGTGGGAGTGATAGCACCCCGGCGCGTGGAATAGGACTGGTTCTGAGATGGACGGGGCAAAATAGGTGTCGGGGTTCGAGCCGAGGATGGGCGAGTGGGACAGGAAACGGGGAACTGCATCGGGAGGGAAGGTGGGATTGCAGTTGGGCTGGTCGGACCTGGATGGCGCCGTAGAAGAGCAGCACGACGGGTGGTAAAGCAAGACGAACAGACTGCTCGACGGATTCATTTCCTTGGGTCTCTGAAAAACTATATGGACAGGACTACGACGGAGTGTTTATCTGAGGAGTAGACACGGGCACAAATACAGATGATAGTACTTTATGACCACGGAAATTAAAAACTTAAGCGGTCTAATTTTTCGGGGACAAGAAATATATGGGCACATATATGAAGGTGGCGTAGGAGAAAAATAAGCCCCACTGCATCGATTATACGAATATCATATTCCATAAGGTTTCGAGGTAAAATCTAGGAAAATATCTAGTAAGCTTCTGGCTGGACCCAGAGGTCTGTTTTGATCATGCGATGTATTTTATAATATAGTTTAAGAAACATATAAGGGAATACATTACAAGAAGCGGGGGATGTGAAAAGTGAGCGCAAGGAACTCTGAAGGAAATAAATGGTGGTATGCTCCAGTAATGAATCCTTGGTTTAAAAACTAGTGATAACGTTGCTATCATGCGTACTAAATATAGCCATTTCGGAGTTTTTCTGGTGGCGCGCACAAAAGGGTATGCACTGTATTTTGCTTCATTCATCCACGCGAAACGTAATTTCACACTGTGATATAATATCGTTTTTCATAAAGAATCCCACCAATAAGAACACCAATCCAAGACCCCGGGCCGGATTGGACCCTCAACGAGTTAGCATAGTATACTACATGGGCTATCAGGAAAGCCAGGTGGGCTTCGGATCTCTCTTTTTTTGGTATATTATCTTCCGTTCGCTTGTATGTCCTTAATATCTATTTCATTTAATGTCATTAATTATTGATTTAGCGTATGAGCGACGATATTTAAAAAAAATTATAAACAGGAAGGTCAAAAGCACTATGATGTTGTAAAAAGAATGGAAAGGAGGTCAAATGATTATTTAGGTGATCATCAGTTGGAGTCCAGAAAGAGGAGAGGGGGAAATATACGCTCAATGTCATTGTAGTAATAAAGTCGCTAATAGAAAAATTAAAGAAAAAATAATTGATAAAAAGCTCAACACGAAATAACTGTCAAAGATAAAAGAAAAAAAACTTAGCTTTCTCGAGGAATCGAACCACTTACTTTTGGTGCGGATACCGTACGCGCTAATAGGGTGTAATCAAAATATATTTCTTTGCTTCGTGGATTTTGAGAAGGCATTCACTAGTTTAAATAGGGTTGAAATCATGAATACCTAACAGATAATACGAGTAGACTAGAAGGCTTAAGAGGCTTAACTGCAACCTGTTCCTGTATCAAACTACTCAGGTGCCTGTGGTGGATGGAGAGTCGGGATGGGCAATGCTAGGCAGGGGTGCCGACTATTGTCAGTTCCTATCAAAATATATGCGGCGGTAATGGCAAGTGAAACATAGATAGGGCTAGTGTAAGGGATGAAAACGCATAGGAAATTTATAAAATCAGTCAGATTTGCTTATGGTGAAGCTTTAGTTAACCAGTAAGCCAAAGGTTTAGAATCATTGATGAGCGCATTAAAAAAGCAGTGTGATAGATATGGAATGCGAGTCAGTGTAAACGAAACCAAGGTTATGGGTTTTTCAGGATGGAAAGTTAAGTTAACGTTAAAGAAGAAGGTTAAGTTAACGTTTTAATTGGAAGTCACTAGCTAGAACATATAGAAAAATTCACCCATCTTGGACGTTGTTTGGACAAAAAAAAGTCAAAGCAGTAGAGGCATAAGAAGAATAATTTTGCATGCATTAATGCATATTAATGCATTTTTAATGCATTTTAATGCATATTAATGCATGACTACATTGAATTTTCTGTTGCTGTATCCCCCTCAGTTTCTAAGAAGGATAATTACGTCAGCAAAATATTGTTCACTAGGAGGAGGGGTTAATCACAGAGACGTTGAGTAAGGGTGTTAAGTAAAGATTAGTGAATACTTTCATATGTAGTGTGATCTTGTCCGACGCGGAAAACGATTGTTGAAACGAGATGATAGTTGTTGGTTAGAGGCTTTTGAAATGCGCGTGTGGAGAAGAATAGGACAAGTAAAATGTACGGAAAGAGAAACAAACGGACATGCATTAGATGTATTTGTTGCAGTTGTATTTATTGAAAGATGCATTTATTTTAACTGTAATTTTTGATTATTGATTATTTTAACCATGCCTAGCCACCTAGTTGAATACCATATTGAATAGTGATAACAATTAAAATAAATAATTAAATTAGGCATGTTATGGGAGGGTAGAGGATTGGGAGAAATTTGTAGTTTGTTTAGCTCATCGGTCCGACGGAGGATGGACCGACTGCATATATAGAAGCATTTCTTGAGCAGCATCCGAGTGAGGACGGGACATACCGCTAAAAACTCCTGCCACAACCAGGAGTCGAACCCGATTTCGAGACCGGTCGTTCCGGTTTCAAAATATAGCCGTGGAGAAGAGTACTTGAACAGTGAAATAGTTTTTCATGAGTTGGAACCCCTTGGTACACGAAAACATGCAGTTCTAGCCTCCAAAAAATTTATTCATTGACTGGATACCCTTCATGCCATGAGCCCATTTCAGTTTAATTTTCTGAAACCAATTAAGATGAATAGTCACTCATTAAATAGATGGGATCGAGTTGATCTTCTCAGAAGAAGTCAAATACTTATGTTTAAAAGTTACATTAAACTTTTCATGGAGTTAACACATCAGAAGAAAATGTGGGCCAGTGATAAAGAAGCTAGGCTTCATTAGCCCGTTTGCAGAAAAATGTAATAATTAAGTATTTTAAGACATAAGTGTTATTCCGATTTAGTTAGGTCACATTTGGATTGCGCGGCAAGTGTTTGGGATCCATGGGAGAAAATGGTAACTACAAAAATAAAGACGATTCAGTGAAAATATGTCAATTTTGTTAAAAATTGCTACAAGAAGACATGACGGATATTCTGGAGGAATTAGGTTGGGAGGCCATTGATTCACGAAGGGAGCAGGAAAGACTCAAGACATTTATCACGTTACAGGCCAATTGAAATTTCTTGCGACACTGAAGGGCTTATTACGACACTAAGTTTGGTAGGTATTTTGTAAATTCGACCACTGAGATTAAATATGAGGGATAGACAACACCAAAGGCCGATTCAAGTACTCCTTCTTTTATAGCACGATAAGCAATTATATATAATATATTGAAACCAAGTAGTATACATAATATATTGAAGCCAAGTGCCCAAATATGTAAATTACTGAATAAAATTAATGCTTTAGTAAATCTCTATTGATGCATATTCACATGTGTGCGCATACGCTCATGAGTTCAATTTTTATCAAAATTATCAGCTCTTTTTAGATGGCTAGAAATACTAGTTTTTAACAACACTCCGAACAAATGTCTCCTGCTTTACTTTATGAACGCTAGTGAGATATTTCTTCTTTTGCCTATAATATTCAAACATCGGTTAGTAAAATAATTCAACAGTGTTCATAAAGAAAAATGAACTCAATGCATAGCAAATGTTATGAACAATTATAGAGTAAAAGCACATGAATAACTTCTCCCTCCGGTTATCGTTAAATTTTGTTCTAATCGGAAGAGCAGTATTCATAAAAAGTTTGATTGTTCCTCATCTAATTTTGGGGATTTATTTAAAACTTTTAAATGGAGAAAATAGTATTGTACAGAATTTACTTCCCATGGTGCACCAATTGCAGCGCATGGTTAGAATATGCTTATGAATGTACTCGTATTACTATAGCGGCGGTACTAAGTGAAATACGACGTATTACTTGCACCATTCCGAAGATTTAAGCTTCGATTGATGAGTGAAGTACCCCAAATTTCATTATCTCCTTCACGGTTACGTATGATATATATAATTTACGGAATTATTTATTTGGGATGGCATCAATTCGGAAAGAAATACCCGGGGTGAAATCATATCTTTAATTGTATAAACTGATAAAAAATTTTGATCCAACATTTATTTAGATACTTAGTCCAGCAGATATTGGGCAACATATTGGGGATATTTCTTAGAATTAAGGGAGAGAAATGTTCATAAACTTACCATAACTCTCATGTTTTAATAATACCTCATCAAATAACAAACTCTTCGGCGAAAATATTTCTTCACTCCGGGTATCATGTACTCTGGCCGGCAGTATCTACGGTGCATGTTCATAGAGGATGCAATTCAAGATTGCTCCACTCACAAGGACCTAATCAATACAATTAAATGCCTTCATATTTAACTCCATACAATGTACACCTCAGCTAAATCAATACATAATGGCAATGGGAACCAGCTAAGACATTCTGAAGAAGTATGTTAAGGAAGTAATAACAGGGGCGAAGACTATTACAATTTTCCACTTAATAACGATTTATTTTCAAGTTGAATTGATGTAGTGCATCGAAACTAGTCGGGAATAAATCTTTATTAGTTAGAAAATTGTAATAGTCTTCGTCTCTGCAATTATGGAACAGTTCCACCGAATCACACCCGAATCTGTAATTTATAATAATATAGGAAGTACTTGATAATTTTACTATTCAATCTCTCTCACATTGTTCAATGATCGTCAATTGCACAGGGGAAAAGTGATTACTTCAATCAGCGCATTTCACAATCTTGCTGGTAATTTTTAATTTGTTACTGCTACCCAGCCTGGAAATGTGGAGAGAAATGGATTATTTAAACGATGCCCTAAGCATAACCTCATGGTTAATACCTATGCAAAATGGTAAATATAGCGTTAGTTTTTGCGTGTATCCATGGAATTGTTTCCAAGTAGAATCTGAGCAGCATTTTATTGTATATTGCCCAACTTTGGAATTTACACGAATCGTACAGTGGTCAACACCCTACCATTAATACTGACTTAAGGTTTTCATGAAACAAAGAGCTCTAACTACTCGTGATACATAAAAAGTGGCATCCTACCAAAATTGTAAGTGCATTGCACTTATAAATCATTATGCTTTCCAGCCATTCGCTCAAGAAATGCTAACATCCTCAAGGTAATATGTTGTACGTATTGTGTATGTGCTTTCCCAACTCTAGGCGAGATATGATCAATTGATACAGAAGTACTTGACGCGTCCAGTAAAGATAATTGGAATATTTCAGATAGTGTAAATGTAAGGCTTTTCGATTGTCCTTCTTTTGAAGAAAAATTAAAAATTTTGTCTCATGTGAAAAGAATCATCAAATTATTATTTGCATTACTCTTTATGCTCACTCTCCCTTAACAGTCACCCTTTAATACTTGTTCGTAATTTGGAACTCGTGTCGCCTCAATAATGTTTGTTTACCATTTTGAAGTGCATTCTGAATCCGTTTTATTAATTATTCATTTACGCCAACCGGACCCAAGTATTACTGCGTATTACTGCTCCTGCGTACTTAGCACGCAGGAGCGTTTTGAACATTTTCTTCCAATTCTAAATTGTTGCATCAACTTATACACTAATTTCAAATGATTTAAAAATATCATGCATGAAAAGGTGTTTCCACTTCTTTCACGATATGCTGCCTTCTAAACGTGGTGGTGGGTAGATATAGTTCAATTGTCAAATAATAAATTTCATATTATTTTATGGCATTTTAGAAAATGAAAACGTTAATTTAGTTGATTAGTACTGATCAGTTCCACTATTTAAGATACAGGGTAAGGGGAAATTTTATAAACATTTCGGAATTATACGTATCTTTTGGAATGTAAAAACTAGAGGAGCATTGCAGCATCTAAGGTGGTGTCTTTCGTACGAGTAACACTTGCTGGAACCACCTCCTTTCCAGGAAATTTACCTGTTTTAATGCGAAAGAGTTTGTGACTAAGCTCCTAAAGTGATATGAAATTAGTAAGTGTTAATGATACATTTTAGATATATATGTATACTCGTAGGTAAGTTGGGCTATTAATTTAGGAATCATTTCAACGTAGGAATCATTAAATATCTTTAAGAGCTGAAATTATTTTTCTTTGCTGCTGGCATCTTTATCGCCGATGGATTTTATAAGGGATTCAACAGTTAAAATATACCCTACAATTCACTCAATGTACCAAAAGAAATTCTTGTCAAACCGAAGTTGCTCGTAGGGTATTTTTCTGTTAAAATTGCATTGAGGAGATTGCATTATTTTTTTTTGGCCGTTCTATGTTTTAAGTATTTTGTCCAGTACTATCAACGAGAAATGCTTGATTGAAGCTCGACGAGTTTCCATTAGTTGAGGTGTTTCTGTAACTAGCTTAACAGGACTTTTTAATGGAATATGAAGGCTCGTCTGGCTACACCAGTATGACGGTATTTCATTTATACCCTATTTTCATTTCACAAGAAATTGGTGGGAGATATTCCCGTGAGTAGAGCGTAGAACTACCAATTGGAGGGCCCGAGTTCGATTCCATGAGATGGCTATGGGCAACCAAAGCTTCCCCATAGTTGTGTAATTTTACTGGCACATCTTTCCACGCTGTTGGGCTCGGTTTTGTGTGAGCTCTAACCTCAACAATCACGGCAAATGCCGAGTAACTACTGGGATGGAACTGCTTGATTCCTTGATGCACTCCTTATTTATTGGAATGACTTTTGTCGTCAATGTTTAAACCATATGTTTTCAAGGTGAATAAGATTGCTCCTAAGATATTCCACAAACTCTATTGTGTACCTTCACTGGGATATATAACAAAATCTACGATCTTGTTAGTTTTAGTTCACAGCTAGGAAAATATGGGTATGTGTACAGTATTTACTTCTCTTTGCCTCGATGGGCATGACCCTTTCATGGGAGTTATATTCCACGAGATCTACAATGTTATGGGCCCTTAATTTTATTGTAACCAGCTAAGTATATGGTCGTGAGAACTTTAAATGCTTAACCGGAAAATATATTTTCTAGCAATCATATTAAAAAAAAGTTTATTAAGTACATTCTCGAACTCCAAGTTGTTTAGGATTAAATAACGTACTTAAAAGTATTCGTCGAGTATGCTCCGTTGATGTGGGTGTTCAATATTTCTGCTTCCTATCAGGAATGTGTATGATAATGCGGTATCTACTCGTTTTTAAATTCTATAAAATACTATTTAGATAAAAAATTATAGCCGGATGCCAATATTTGGCGAACCTGGAGTATTAAACCATGATATATTGGTTTGCTTCTATAAAAAATGTGTGTTGTTCATTCCCATTTCGAGTCATGGCGGTGACAAGAACATTTGTTTTTACAATTAGGACCAAGTTTGTGTCTCTCGCGAGGGATAAATATATTCTAGACGTTTAGCTTCGCTAAGTGAGGTATCAAACTGCGAATCGTTCAGTGTATCCAGAGAGCCTCCGTTATGCCCAGTGAGTCCTCACAGGGACGTGCGGTAAGGGGTAGGTATTACATAGTAAACCGCGATTAAAATTAATGTGGTTTGTTATTAAAGTTTCTAAAGATTATAAGCAGTCTTTAGTAACTGTAGGTGAATGCAAGCTAAGTGTGAACAAGGATGGCGGGTCGCAAAAAGAAAGGTTTTCTCAAAAAAATCACTTGTGGGGGCTTAACCTTGGTGTTGTCCTTCGAGGGTTGCGCGAGGGAAGGAGGGGTAGATAAATGTTTTCATACTGGAGTCAATTACACGGATTTTATCCGTGTTTTATACTTGGTGATCCGGAATGCTATTAATACCCTTGGTATAAAAAATAACTGAACCCTACAAAGTTCTACTGGCAAGAGTCTTGGTTGTTCTTAACACGGCTTTGAAGTTTCCGTCTTTGCCTTATGAAGAATCTGCTCACGTTTACTTTTTTTTCACGAACTTTTTGATAAATATAGCCTATCTTCGTGAACCATTTCCACATTAAAACTTACTGCTATTGACCACAAAGGCATGCCGCTCGCTCCAAATGCGAAATAACAACTCAGCAAAAACGTCTTTACTTTTCTGTTAAATTATCTAAAACCCATCCACGAAATCCGTCAAATTCACCCCGAAACCCTACTCCTCTCCGTGCATATTCATATTGCCCTTAATAGTTCACAAGATCTAAGGAAGTCGCGAGCCTCCCACAATAACCAGCACAGCTTAAACATCTGCTACGAAGTAAATTTCGGCGATGGAGAAGAATAGTGCTGCATGGAATGGTTAATTGACTAAGGAAGGACCATGTTGCCCAAGATTTGGGAAGGGGGGCAGTGTAGACGCGAGCGGTCCACAGTGTGGTACTCGGGGTGAAAGGGGGACAGTTGTGTATGGGAGCGCTGCATACATGGCGGGGCGGGGGGAGCCTGAGGGGAAGTGACCCTGCGGGATAGAGGGGGAGGTAAAGATGGTGCGTGAGAGGGCGGATAAGGGGGTGGTAAGAGGGGAGGGGGTGAGTGGACGATGTCGAAGGGAGGGAGAGTTGAAGGGGGGTAGGGCGTTTTGCGCGGGTGGGGAGGCACGCTGTCCGCTGGCGAGAGGCATTGTCGATAGCGCTGGGGAAAATAAAAAAAAATCGAAAAATTTCGAACAAAAAAATGTACGACGATAGCAGAAATTAACAAAACAGAGGGAACGGTAAACGTCCCAAGGGAATCCCTTCAACCTCCTCTCTCTCTCTCTCTCGCTTTCTACCTTTCTCCCTTTTCGTCCCCCCACCCCCGCACTCTCCCTCAACCACCTCCACACCCAACCCCAACCCCTACCCCACCTTCCCTTTTTTGTTCCTCCGCACCCATTATTTTGTTTCCTTTTTGCTTTGCTTTTTCGCTTTGTTTCCGTAACTGTGAAGAATAATACGAGTATTGGGTAGACAAAAGGCCGTAGCCGTACGTATGGGAATTGGGAGGGATATGGGAGGCGATGTGTGGAAGGGATGGCATGGGAGAGCGGTCGGTCGGTTTTCGGGAGGAGGCTGAAGGTGGGAGGGGAGAAAGGGGTGAAGCGGTGGGTGGAGGCGGAGGAGGATATGTTGAGGAGTGTATTGAGAAAAGTTGGGGGAGGGGGATGGGGAGAGAGGGTGAGGAGGAGGAGGTGTAGGAGTAGGGGTACGTGGCGAACGGCATGGGTGCGGGGGAAGAGGAGCGAGTGTGGCGGGCAGAGTTCAGTTCGTTACGTTCGGTTAAGTCCTTATCATTATATTTTTTTTTCGGGGGAGGGCCTGTTGGCCGTTATTGAATGCGCACTCTTGCGTCCTCCTCCACAAAAATGCCACTCCTCGCTCTCGCGCAGTGAATGCTCTCCGAAAATCCGAGGGAATATGTTGTTACGGATGATGTTCTTATTTTGAATTATACTATACGTGGAAAAAAAAATGCTCTGGGCTGTGACAATGAAGGGAAGACGTCACATACCAGATAGGTGGGATGAGGACAGCTGCCGTGGTTCGAGATGGGTTTGGTGATTTTTTTAAAATTACGACTGCGGAAGGAAGTTTTATGTCCGTGCCACAGGGATGATAAGATTCAACACGATGCCAATAAGGTCCTACCCTCGGGAGGCTTACTCATTCATGGAAATACGAATAATTTTAGAATTAAATATGGTGGATAATAACTTTTCGTGGCTGATTCCTGTTAACTGACATGAGATCAACCTGCGTATGATGATTTCAGGAATGAATAGGCCACGTGGCCGTTCTGGGAACGTAATTTTTGCTGCTTGACGTTTTCCTACAATTATATAACTACTCATTGCAAGTAATACTGTTCTCTTCTCATAAACTATCCATGTAGCTACTTAATTATTTACGGTTTACTTGT
Organism: Hetaerina americana; assembly: GCF_022747635.1. Lineage (NCBI taxonomy): Eukaryota > Metazoa > Arthropoda > Insecta > Odonata > Calopterygidae > Hetaerina > Hetaerina americana. The sequence continues at coordinate 81,105,633 of NW_027286985.1, read as the reverse complement.
AATTTTTAATAATTTAGTGGAAAACAAGGAGATAGGATTCAATAGATATTCAGTAATGGAGATCATCAAGGATGATAGGATAGATATATAATATTAGCAGATTACTGGGATGTCAAACTTCAACAACAAATAACTCCTGATAACCCAAATTATAATAAAAAAGGGCATAATGTTTTTTCCTATAACTAAACTGTGTTTGAGTCATCTTTCCATTTTTATCCAAAGTTATACCTTTACAGTAAAATTACACAATAATTCTGAATACTAAAAAGTTAAAGTAAATTTATTATACACTGAAATATTCTGAATGAGCACCATCCGATTCTCATACAAAATATCGCTCTCAAATGCTCTGAGATAATTTTCAATGAAAACAAGGCCCACGAGTTCCCCCCTATTTAACTGCGCGAAAACGAGACCAATTGATTCCATATATAAAATGGAACATCCTGTTGAACAAATGTGACTTGTCAAGCATCTGATGACTATACGCTCGTTAATTTGATTACTAATATTAACCTAACACAACTAAATGTCTATGATAATTGACAGCTATTAGTCACATCATATCGTGAGCCAGTACAGAGCCAAGGCTGAACAAAAATAGTTCCTGTCACCAAAATAGACATATAATAATAGATAGAAAAATAAATACCGAGTAAAATATTTAAAGTTCTCTCGTAGTATTCTCCTTGTCGGCTTTTCATGACGCGAAGCGAAAAAAACTAATGATTTATTTTGGTTTTCAAGAGCTAAAGCACTTTTAGCATCAGTAGAAATCATACCATTTCTTCATATATTAACTCGACAGGATTTTGCACTTGAATTGAGTTGCATGGTGAGTTAACTCTAGAATTAATGGCTAGTTGGAATCCACGTTCATAGGCGTGTTAAGCCTTGTGGCGCATTAGTCATCGTATTCCCTTGTTTCCCACCCGCCTAACTAGAAAGCGGCGAAGGAGATGAAGACGGATACTACACACGCGTAATCTAGAAGTAATATCCTTGATGGCATCTGATAGCGGAGTGAATCCACAAAAATGCTAATTGCGATTGGTGCTAAAAACATGCTGGCACCTTGTAAATTTCCATGGGGTTAGCTAACAAAAGGTTATTATGAATCCACCATGGGACGAAGTTTGAGGAAATAGATGTTGTATCAGTTTCCCCAAGTCCTCCTCCCCTTCTAAGGACTCCTTTCCCCCATCCCCCCTCCTCCCAACTTACCCTACCCTCCAGAGGTTAAGTACTTACCAAATATCTCGATATACTGAGATGGCTGAGGGCGGCTTTTAGGATAATGTAGTTGGCAGTTTAATTGTTTAACCGATAGTTTTGGACTTTGCTAATTTCATTGGCACACGTAGTTTGTCCGTGGCAGAACTCCCAAACAACCCTCCACGGCGTCTCTCGACCTATCCCTGAGCATCTTTCCTTCTCGCACCCCTCCTCGGCCCCTCTCTCCTCTCTCCATGGTGTTATTCTCACCCCGTTCATATTACTCCCGCCTCCCTCCGTTCCCTTTGATCTTCATAGGAACTTGCCAACTCTCGTTCTGCTGTTTATATGCAAGGACGTAATTAGAATTACCAATAGATTCCCAAGTTCATTAATTGACTTCACCTCGTAGAAAATCTCTGCAAACGAACTCTCAGATAGGGTGTCCTCAACGGTAAAATTCTGAGTATAATCAACAGTCACAAACTTACTGGACATGTAAAATTTAAAAAATCTTTATCGGTCAGTATGCTGTGCCAATCATATAATGTGTGAATCCATGCCTAACTCTTGGTTTCGAAGGCAACATGCTAGCGATAAATACCGGGATGTAGCCTTCTCAAATCATCATGCTCAGTAGGCAGAACCTTTATGTATTTCTTTTTAGTCGTGATGCCCTTGGAGTAGAACCATTTTTTACTTTACTCACAGATATTTTTAAAGGTTCCCTATCCATTGGCTCCATCAGAAATTTAGAATCCAGGACATTGGGCATTATGCCCCAGCTCAAGTTTGGGGAGGAGATTAAACGAATCACTCCTCCCCTTCCATACAACAATTAAGAAATGGGAGAAAAAAGGGAATGATTAAATGACGCAAGAAGAAATATAGCGACAGGTAAATAAAGTCTTATGACTACGACTTTAGCTGATCATTTTTTAGACAAACAAAACAGGAGAGCAAGCTTCATTAAGGCACATTAATAATTAAGAGATCTATTTATGTTCGAAAGGTCCAATGCACAGGGGGAACCTTGATACGAGAGTAATCGAATGAAAAGTAATCGTATATGATCAATTAAATAAAGCACTCAAGAAAGAGAACACGCTCACTGTGACCGTTTGACAAACGACATGACCATTTCCAATCGCTAACTTAGCTCCCTCTCATTACTGTACATTGATAGGTAATCAAACACTACTATGCTAATGTACTCGTAAAAAGGATCGGCCCCTTTGCTTGCTCTTCTTTGCCTCTTAGGAAAGAGCAGCTGTACTCGTGGATCTCTTCACATATGGTGTAGAGTTTCAATTAAGGCCCGAAAGAATCCCTAGCTTTGCTGCTCAGTTTTCTCCAGTAATCTCCCTCTTAAGAGCAGTTAATTGCCTTCCATTCGGCGAGGAAGGAAATAGGTTTTGTGAGGAAATAGGTTTTTGGCTGATAGCCATGCATTAGTCCAAAGAAGCTGTCTTTGCAAAAGCATTTAGAAATTGCATTTGATAAGAGGATGTATGGGCAACATAATTCCCCGTAGCTTAATTTATATTTAGTGATATTTTGCTTTCCCTACAGCCAATGATGCTACTGTCATAGATGCTAATAATTCGAAGCCATGGCCAATTGGAAGAACGCCTCAGATGAATGTAATAAGTAAAGAGGGGCTAACTACATGTATTATAAAAGCTGCAAAAACTCATTTTAACCTCCGGGCCCAAGTTCAATAATGACGGCAATCAAAACTAGGTAGCCATAAACAAGGGATAAAGAAGCCTATAAACTGACGACAATCAATGTTCAGGTAAGCTGCGGGGTGGGAAAGTAATTTTATATATTTTTTAAGGCAATCTACCGGTTAAGGTAGGTTTTTGGAAGGACACAACTACCAAACAAACATTTTATTACTCCTAACATAACACAAAATCCTTCATCCTACTCTATATTAGGTCCCTCTTTATCTCTGAGTACTTCCTTCCTACTTTCATCCCGTGCAACATTCCTATCCTGTTCCTTCCCTTTCCAATTTTGCCCAACATTCTCCGCTCTATCACAGTCTTCAACATCCCAATGCCGGTCAACACCCCCTTCATCCACTTTTCCTGCCTCCATAGGATTTCTCCCAATAAACCCCTCTCTTCGCCCACCATACCAAGTACTTCCTCGTTTGTTTTCTTCTCTGTCCATTTCATCTTCTCCATTCTTCTCCACACGCATTGTTCAAAAGCCTCCAGTCTACGTCTATCCTCCTGCTTCAATGACCACGTTTCCGCGCCGTACATAGCTACGCTCCATATCAAAGTTTTTACGAGTCTTTTCTTAACGTCCTTACTCAGCGTCCCCGTCATCAACTCCCTCCTCCTTGTGAAAGCTTCTTTGCCTAGCGCAATTCTTCTCCTTACGTCCCTACTACTTTGACCGTGTTGGTCCAAAACACTACTGAGATACGTAAACTGTTCCGACTGCTCTAGTTTTTGCCCTCCTACTTTAATGTTAAGCTTAGCCATTTTCTTTCTAGAAAATTGCATAACCTTTGTTTTATTAATATTGATTCTCATCCCATACCTGTCGCACTGAATTTCCAATTCACTCAGCAATGCTTGCAACCCCTTGGCTGACTGACAAACTAATACTTGGTCATCAGCCAACCTAACTAATTTTACGAATTCCCCGCCCACTTTCATTCCTACCTCCAGTTCTTCCCATGCCTCTTTGATCATTTCCTCTGCATACAGGTTGAACAGCAACGGTGATAATGGGCAACCCTACCTTACACCCCTTCCTAACACTGCCCAACCGGGCTCCCCGTTTCCCACCCGCACCTGAACAGTTTGAGACATGTACAGGTTGCAGATTAGCCTCCTTTCCCTCCAATCTATTCCTATTTTCTGCAATATACTCATTAGTTTTTCCCAATTCACTCTATCAAAAGCTTTTTCGAAATCTACGAAACAGGCAAATACCTCCTGGTTGTGTTCTATATTCCTCTCGATTAATAATCTCATTACTGCAATGGCATCACGCGTACCTCTCCCCTTCCTAAACCCAAACTGATCATCCCCTAAGTAATCATTTGCCCTACTCTCCATCCTTTTGTTTATTATCCTGAGAACAACTTTAGCTGTGTGAAATATCAAACTTATCGTCCTGTAGTCCTCACAAGATGTAGCCTTTACCTTTTTCGGAATAGGAACTACAACTGATCTCACAAAGTCTTCCGGCCCGATACCTTCCTCATAAATACTACGAATCAGCCCATATAGCCTCTTCCTCCCACATTTTCCTAAGCATTTTAAAAGTTCCACGGGAATGTTATCCACCCCCACGGCATTATTTAGTTTCATCTCCCTTAATGCCCTTTCTATCTCATTGTCTAGTATGCCTGGACTGAAGCTGTCTTCCTCTACGTCATATTCTTTTTCAATGCCTAACTTTGTTGGCCTAAGTTCTTAACAATAAAGTTCTTCTATATACTCCTTCCATCTCTCTTGGATCTTTCCTGCGTCAACTTTTACCTTACCCGCCTTATCTCTAACTGTTAGCATAGGTCTTCCTTTCTTACTTCCCGATAACGATTTAAGTTTGCTGTACAGCGCACCGATTTCACCCTTCCTCTGCCTCAGTGGCCTGAGAATCTTAACCGAGGAAAACAATCTTATATTTCTTTGTCCATTGATGTAATCCAGTAGATTATCAGCGAGATTTATGTTTCGACATTAATTACCAATGAATAGAGGGGGAAAGGAAGTGTGCCGAGATGAAGAGGAACTTTGACATGGAGTAAGATTTTGGGTTGTGTTTTGTGAGTGGAGACAAGAGAAATTTTTGGTAGGTGTGTCCATCCAAAACTTACCTTAACTGGTAGATTACTTATGGTTATGATGAAGATTTATTACCAAAAGAGGTGTGCAGAAAATAAGGCCAAATTAGTAGGGGAATCACTACCAGGCAAAAATAATTTATTAGGTTCATTGAATATACACCTAAACGAAATTTGTTTTTAGTAATTACTTCAGGCAAGTTGAATATTGCAATGAAAGTCTCTCACTCCACTGTGACGATATTTCATTGAGTTCTCTATCAAAATTTCAGAAAGTAAAACTTTTCTGATTTTTTTCTTGATCCTCTCATCATCATAATTTAAATATTTGCAAACTTTTAGCATACCTTGGAACAAAAACTCTACTCATACACATAAGGTCCTGATTTCCAATTTCAATTTATCTCTGCACTTAAAAATATTTCTATAAAATATATAAAACCATCAATTTACATATGAAAGATCGTTAGTTTTTGAGTGGATTTTTTCCCAGTGTTAGTTTTTCCCAGTATTTCCTTATGGGACAGATATTAATATTCGGGAATCTACCGCTGAAGATACATATTCTTTTCCTCCCCCACTTCACTTGTCTAAGATTATCCCCTCATCCAGTCTTCAATTTCACATCACTAATGAAAATGCTCTCGATCCATCTGTCCCATCTCCCCTATATTTATCAAAATTACTCTCTCTCCTCCCTCACTATGCTTAGTCCTTCTTCGTTTGTTTTTCTTTCCGTCTATTTTACCTTTTTATCCTTCCCTACACCTACATTTCGAAAGTCTCCAATATATGCCTATTTTCTTGCCTCAGCGGCCAAGTTTCCGCGCTGTTATGTTTTCACATATTTTCAACGTTCTTACTTAACATTACCGTCATAAGCGCCCTCCTTGTGAAATATTATTTTCTTAGAACAATTCTATATCATATACCCCTAGTTACAAAGGGGTTATATGGAAAAAGGGACCATTTGGTCTCAATTTCGCACAAATAGAGATTAATATCCATCTCGTACTTCGACAACCTTGGTCCAAAAAACCTCCAAGGTTCCAAACCTTCCAAATTTAATGCATAGCTTATACTTTGATTTGAGCTCTAGAAGGACATTTTTTCTTCTGTAAAAGTAGAAAACTTATTTCAAACAACACAAAGTTGAAGAAAACTTAGAACGAAATTTCTAAGGAGTGCAAATAATTATATGCTGTAAACGATGAGCTACGAGAAACAGAGGAATATAAATAAGCGGTACTCGTATATCAAGCTGAAATGCATATAATACATAATGCGTATATCAAATGAAATTGCAACAGCGACAATTCTGACCATTAGATACGAGTAAAAGCACCTGCATCATACAAAATAGTTGCTATTTGACTTCTGATATGAAGACACCGGCAGCACAGTCGAGAAACCTTGTTGATATCAATTCATGGTGTAAGTTGCAAAACTATTCTTGCTAGTAAATTTTACCCGCGAAACCTACTTCTACATTATTAACAAAGAAAAAAATGACATTTTCAAAGAGAAAGTTAAATTAAATAGTTCTAGGAACAAAATCTTGATGCCAAGTGAGTAAATTTACCTAGAGTAATCAACAGAATATGTATTATAGCCATTTTCATAGAAAGGTCTTAATCGCCAGTTTTCAAATGGTGTCATTTTAATGCAATAACTTCAGAGTGTAAAAATTATTGCCCTTGAACGGGATCCAGGTTCGAGTACCGGTCAAGGCGAATGATTTGTACACTCTGAAATTGTTACATTGAAATGCATATTAGCGGATGACTCCGTTAAAAGTCGCTGTTGCAGCATCTCCCGCAGTTTCTTCGGAATTTGAATATGTTTTAATGAGAAATTATGTCACACACTCTTTTTAAATCCAAATAGATATAACAAGGTTGAGAAGTGATAAAAATATCATAATTGCAAAGCCTTGCAGTACAACTGCACCATTTTTTTGAAGTTTTTTCATTGATAATTGAGCAGATAAAATTAGCCAATATTCTATCCTAATGAGAAATTTAGAAAATATATGATATTTCTTCGACTAGACAGAAAAAGTTTCTGTTGTGGACGCTAATTAAGCCTGATTATATGATGAGATGAAAGAGTAATGATTTAAGACAAGCATAAATATTATTAAGACGTAATATAAAAGAAGGAAAGAAGATATCCGAAAGTAACGCAGGATGAGTAACATTATGCCGACGATATGGATTCTGATTCACGGGTGAAGATAAAAACAATAAAGTGAACGACATTCGAGGTCTGTTCAAAAAAGAACATGACTTTTGTGTTTTTTTTCAAAAATTATTTATTTATGCATGTATATCTATTTTGTCCCCTTCAAAGTAATCCACATTAGATATTATTAACTTATGCCAACGTTTTTTCCAACCCTCGAAGCATTTCAAAAAATCATTTTTTGTGATCTTGTTCAGCTCCTTCGTCGCAGACTTTATCTCGTCAATCGTAGCGTAGTATCGTCATTTCATGGGCCTCTTTAGTTTCGGGAACAAGAAAAAGTCACTGGGGGCCAGATCTGGGGAATACGGTGGCTGCGGCATCATTAGTGTGTTGTTTTTGGTGAAAAATTCGCGCACAAGTAACGATGAGTGAGCAGGGGCGTTTTCATGGTGCAAAAGCCAATTTTTGTTCTTCCACAAATCCGGGCGTTTGTGGCGGATTGCTTTGAGCAAATTAGGCATAACTTGCAGGTAATATTCCTTATTTACCGTTCTACCCTGTGGAAAGAGCTCATTATCCCTGCTATAGAAGAAAATTGTAAGCAAAACTTTCACATTCGACCGAACTTGGCGCGCTTCTTTCGGTCTTGGCTCGTGCTGTAGCTTCTATTGGGATGCTTGAGCTTTAGTTTCCACGTCATAACCATAAACCCATGATTATGTATAACACCACTCATGACCCTCTGGAGCAAATTTGGGCCGCCGTGGGCAGAGTCCAACACCTTATTAGCAATGTTTGCATAACGTTGCTGTTTTAAGTTGAAATTGAGCAATTTTCGTACGAATTTCGCGGCGACCCATGTCATGCCCAAATCATTGGTAAAAATCGAATGGCACGAGCGAATCAATATGTGTAGGTCCTCAGCAGCTTCTCTAACGGTGATTTGACGATTGGCCAAAACTATTTTCTTCACTTCATTAATGTTTTCGTTTGTTGTTGACGTGTTCGGGCGTCCGGAACGCTCTTCGTCGTTCACATATTCTCAGCCCTCTGAAACATTTTGCACCGCCGATAAACGGTGCTTCGGTCCAAGGTAGCTTCTCAATATGTCACAGTCTACATTCGGAATTCGTCCGCACACTTAATTTCGTTTTTCCCACAAAATTTGATGCAGATTGTTTGATCCATTTTTTGGAACAGGCAAGAATCGAAGGCAAGCCAAACAGCTGTCAAAAATTAACTGAACATTTAAAATGGCCGAAAATTTCGGTATAAGTGAGAGACATAAGTTCCAAAATAATGTTACAAAAAATCGAAAATCAAATATACCTAACCCGGGGAAATTCAAAATTCGCGATACTTTTTGAACAGACATCGTAAACCCTCCGTGGTATAAACAGAAAATACTTTTTACATGTTGAAAATATAACCGGAATAAAGAAAAGTACCTCAGATTTAGCATACTATTCAACAATACATGAAGGCATATAATCATTTTTTATAAGAATAAGTGGTGATAGCATCCTTACACATCTATTAAAATAAACGATAAATTTATGCTTAAGGAGGAATATTACAATCAAATAAGAGGATGAAAGAAAGAAAACCACACTAGAAACAATGGAAGCAACAAGCGATAAATGTCTCGAATTTAGCTATTCAATGGAAGGACAGCTTACAGAACACAATGGTGGGAGGAAAAATGGGCAGGAAGAATAGCCGAGACCCAATGGAACACAAAAAATGGTAATGTAAAGCAAAGTATCACAACAGGTTTAGCTTCCTGAAAACAAAATTCAGTTCAATTTTTTTTAAACTCAAGTAATAGCTAAATTGTTTAAATATGAATTTATTTGCAAATTCTACATTAAATTGTACCGAAAGAACATTTAAAACGCAAGTAAAGCCATTTTTCTATATACAGGAAATGTTATTAGTTTGAGTTACTCGATAATTTCATTCTCGAAAGAGATAATGTTAGGCAAATTTTCAAACAAAAATATATTCTTCTAAAGCATTATAGCAATGTAACAACGAAAAAAAAATTACCTGAAGTTCCACTTTATAAGGTTTTTCCGTACGTTATAATGTATTCATAGTTCAGGTGTTAATCATGTGGAATAAACAAACCGAAGTATTTATAGTTCGAGCACGAAAATGTAAAGGGTGATTACTTGTTAACGTGGTTAATTGTCACAATTAAGAAATATAGTGCATGTGAAAAATCGAGCATCCAAAAATACCTATCACCTGACTCTTTACTCAAAGCCCATAATAAAATAGAATGCATGAAAAATGTTCTAACATTTCAAATTCATAATCCAACAGTAAGGAGGTGTGTGTTTTTCTGGCACATTAATGCTCAACATTTATAAAGCAATATATCGAAAGTTTTGATCTGATCTGCTGTGATGAAATCTGGTGTGGTCATCAAGAAACCGTAACAAGGTGGAATAACATCAAAATGGTACTCACGTATTTTTGCATAGCATTGAATTTGAGAGATGTGGACTTTTGTAGAGGCTAGTTGTTTTGAAAATAAGTTTTGTCATTGAAAAATCATTGTTTTACAAACAAACTTGCATATATTATTGTGTAAATCTGGTGATGCGGATTAATACCAAAGAGAATTAATAAAATAATATCAGTATTTGAAATTCATCATGCTCTCTAAATTTTTCCATAGGAAGCAGATATAATCATGCATTTTTCTACGCTGAAATACAAATCAGACTCTTAGGAAAACAACGTAGGGGCTCGAGGCTTGTTAATGCGTAGCTCAAAACGGACGCCTACTCTCGTGCATGCAAACACTAATGATGCCAAAAGCTTGCCCGCACGTTATAACTGTAACTTTATATAATATTTCCTCATTTCATACTTTCCTTAAGCCCCCCATCATGAAAGCACTGCAGAATAGAATACAACAAAAGGAAGATAAAGCATAAATGAGATTGGTAGACTAGGGATGCGAGAAAAGTGACCGGCAAGGGTGTGTAGGAATTAGCGTGGAATGGTGAAGAAAAATGGGAGGACTGCAGTTACTAATTGTCAAATTGAAGACCTACAGCGTTTTCCCATTTGAGAGCCGTCCTTAATACAGAGAACAGATTTCGGCAGCTTTTAGACCCTCGCTCCGGCTTGTCACTCGTTCGTAGGAAGCTGCTCGTCCTTAATATACACAATTTCCTCTCACATAATCCTGAACGGTTATGGCATCTTCAGGATTGCAGCTTCATTGACTTAATTTACAGTAATTACGATAGGATAATTTCGAAATCGGGTGTGCGATCATTGCTCTACTCATCGATACTTTATATCTCGAGTTTGTTTGGATTACTTTCAAAGCTATTCATTTTTACATACGGTCATAGTACTTCATTATCAGTATAAATTTAACAACGGATCAATTTTCGAAAGTTATAATTAAATTGTACATAAATTATGGAAGTTTTAACTTTTCCTCTTAGTTATACAGGGTCCATACAACAGGTTTCGGGACTGGTTCCAAAAATCAAAATCTATTGCAGTTATCATTACAATTACTTAATAATCTTCAAAATACATTCCTCCTGCATCGATGCACTTAGTTCGGCGCGTAAAACTCGTATGCGGCTTTAGGCATCATCCCCATAAGCCTGTTTAATGAGTTCAAGGGTCTCTGACGCGGATTTCCCGAGTTTAGCGCAAAACTTCACAGCGTAGCGTTACTCGATGGTACGCTCCGTGCTGGCACGACGACACCACAAACAATCACACACCACTAAAATCCACCTCCTGTCTCAAAGCATGCCGGAAGGCGACCAAACTAAAGTGCGCCTGAGTGGTGGGGGACCCATCTACCGAGCCGACCGGTTGGACCCCCATCCACCTACATTGAGGCTACAGTGAACCAGTCCCGATAACTGGATGTCATCGATTACCCCACACTAAAAGAAACATACGAAGGTAAATTTGAAAAAAAGTGAACCTTTTACAATACCAGCGCTTAGGTGCAAATTTCATCGCCGAATACAGATCCATCACTTAAGAATTGACATCTAATGAGCAAAAAAATATATCCTCGAGGCGAAGGAACCGAGATAAAAATTTTATAATTGGACGTAGTTAAGGGGAGAATATTGAACAATAATGTGACACTTACGCCGGTAACAGAAACAATAAAATGAAAAATAGCAGCAAAAATAATTTAACTATAAATAATCTGCAGGATATTATCAACATTAAAAATTCTACAAGAAAATAATCTAAATCTTTTAGGAAAGCATTGACAGAATATTTGAGGAAAGCATTAATTCAACTATTGATGTGCAGACATTTGAGAGTGAGAGAAAAGTTATTGACGATCATTATTCTGGAAGTTATTGGGTTCTTTCAACCTCAAAGGTTTTTCCTATCGTTTTGCCTACCTCTAACGTTTTTCTTGTCGTCCAGTTCGGATGTTGTGACGATGTATGACGATTGTCCAGTTCCAAAGTCAGATAACTTTTTCGTTTGTGTAACTGACACTATGGCACGGAAATATTTTTCCGAAATGCACACTAAAATGGGCTCATACAGAAAAGTCGTGCTGTCACTCATATCGTACTCCCTTAAGTAAAAAGTATACACCTTAAAAGTAAATATTTGCAATGTGAAGAAATTTAAATGTGTTATGGAGCTGTGCTGTGAAAACCTACATGTATATGAGGCGTATTCTCTATTAAGAAACTCCTGATGAGCTTCGAAGAGAGCTTAGAAAGCACCTATTCTCATTAAAAAGTGAAACCAAGTCAATTTATATGCTATTTCTGCCTTCGGTGCTTTCAGTCATTGGAAATTCGTTCTAAGTTCATAACAAGACAGAAATGACTATTATTTCAATATTTTTCAAACCTATGAAAGAAAAGGTTAACATTTTGATAAACTGATTATACTTATTGCAAGCAGTAAACATTCCATTTCAATTCCAATGGACAGTATATGTGTCTTCAAAATATAAAAAATGCAGCAGAAAATGCTATCGCTGGACATTAGTAAAATATTATACATAGGTAATAGAGAAAACACTATGAGGGGTCACAACAGCAAGTTGAGAGGGTATTATAACTTCATGCTTTGCAATACATCCCAAAGATGTACATCCATACACGTACAGATGGAGATAGGCCATGATTGGCCATTGGAATCGTTTAACTAGATGGAGATGCGAGCCCGGAGCTACCAAGAGTTGGTCAGGAATGCTAACGGGACATTCGCTAACAAGTATCGGTGGGTTCGAGCATAACTGGTAGGTCAAAAGGTCAGAAAACCGGGAGATCTGAGTTCAGAGCCGAGTGAAGCCTGATAATTTTTTCATGATGAAAATCCACCATTTTTTTGCGAATTAACCACCGAATATTCTCTCCGGGCAGTCGAACGAGTGAGAATCCTTCCCCCCGGCCTACCGCGATACTAATCCATGATTGAATTCGTCCCTGGTGGCATGAGCAGCAAAAATTTCACCCCCAATAACGCACGACCAGGCTCCTTTCGCACAAGGCGAATTCCACGGACACACTCCTTCGACCCCTGTGTTCCCACCTCAAATAACCTCAGCTCTCTCCGCCCGCCCTCTCTCCCACCCTCCACTTCATGACGACACCTCCCCCACTCAAACCTACGCCACCATCCTCTTCCTCACCTCTACGTGCCCTCCCCCGACTACCCCCTGCGCCCCACATCCCCTCCTCACCTTCCCGGCACTCGCTTCATATAAATGATTGGACTTCGACCCCGGGAGCTTCCAAATGTGTGCTTTTGCCGTTATCACGCTCGGAATGACCGTTTCGTCGATCCGTAAAGAAAATCGTCGTTCATTTGGCATTAAAATGAATTTGTACTTGCAGCCTTTTGCCTCCTCCTCCCACGCTTCCCACAACACATCCTCCCCCCCACACCGGGTCACCCTTTTCCCCACACCCCGCTCACTCCCCACGCCCTCTCAACCCCTTCACTAAATCTCTCTTTTTCTCCGTGCCCCGTGAGCGCTCAACGTCCACGAGCGTGCCTCTAACCCTTTCCCCAACCTCTCTCCTCCCCACTTCACATATCCCGGGGTCTTCTCATATCTCGCTCCTGTGCGCCCGAACCCCTTTACCCGTTACCCCCACAACCCCCCCCCCCCATCGGAGCACGACTCTTCGCGGGGAAAAAAACGAGGTTTCGGGAGATGTGGGGGTGGGGAGTCACATTTGGAGGTGAATCGAGAGATAGAGAGGGAGAGAGAGTAATACCGATGGTGGGGTGGGGAAGGGGGTCTTAGGGAGGGATGGCGGGCGGGTGGTGAGGGGGAGAGACCGAGGGAGAAAAGCTGGGTTGGATGCGTGTGGATTGGAGTGGGCAGAGGGAGGGAGGGAGGCAGGGAGAGAGAGAGAGAGAGAGAGAGAGAGATGGGGGAACGGGGTCGGTTTGCGAGGCGGTATCTCCGACAAACACATTGTTGTTTCCTTCTCGTTCAATGAATAAAGTGTAGGGATTCACCCTTTTGTTTTTTTCTCTCGCCAAACCTCCCACCTCCCTCCCCCCCAACAATTCCTCTTTCTACCCTCCTCTCCTCTCACACCCACCCCGATTTTTCCAATCGCGATATGATGTTTACGCGAGACAAACAACTAAGGCTAATCAAGCCGATGGGTAATTTTTGTGATTACACATCGAAATTTGGGCAAACATTGATCGGGAGGAAAAGAAGCAGGAGGGACAGGAGCGAACGGTGGTGGGAAAAAACGAAGAAACAAAAACACACGTTGATATATAGATGTGTGTGTGTATGTGTGCACGAGTGTGTGTGAGCCGCTGTGTATCGAGATTTTTTTCTTCCCGTTTTTCTCGCGTTCCTCGTTTTTTCGAAGTTTCGGCCAAATTACTTTTGTTTCGTCTGTTTTCGGGAAGGTTGATTATTTATTATTTTTTTTTGGTTTCGGTACCGGGCGAATCAAATTTTATTTTCGCTTCACTCCGCGAAAATGTCATGCGGAGAGATGGAAAATAGGGGTGGGTTACGGGGAAGGAGGGTTGGAGAGATGGGTGGGTGTGTGGAAAAAGTAAGAGAGAGAAAGAAGGGGTTAGGCGGCAGACTGGGGGAGGGCAAGGGGGAAGCTAGGGCACAGAGAATTCGGGGGGTCGGAGGGGAAGCTTACGGCGGCGGAGGGCGGCTTGGGGCGGGATGGAGGGGCAGCAACACGGGAGGCATAGCTGCGATCTACCAAAGGGAGGGACGGGGGAGGGAGAGGGCGCGGCCAGGGCAAAGGGATGCTGGGAATACGGAAGCTGCCGAATGAAAAGGCGACTGATACAGCTTTTGAATCATTAATTCGATGAAGCGGGGAAAACAATTGCGAGAAAGGAATGAAGACCTGAAAAATTCATGACGGATCGAAACAATTAGATATAAGTATTAATTCCCTCGCGTTTTTTCCAGGGGAAAATGTAATTTTTTTAGTGACATGTTATTCCTCCTGCGTTCTCTCCCCCTGCATAAAAAAACCTTCATACCGAGGCCAAAATGATATCATAAATGATGGAAAAACCAAAGGAAGAAGGTAATTGGTTCATAGAACCAATTTTCCAGAAGTTTTTGCGAAATTGATTCGTCGATTGTTATTTTATGAGTCCCAGCGCGTTACACGTGTTAAAATCTTCGCAAATGAAAAAAATGTCCTCTCCCGAGGGGTTTTTGATTGTAAAAATGTAACAGCGATGGCCATACGATGCATTGACGTTAATAATAAACTTTCTTGGCCTAGAAAACGCGTTGCTCGGCGCTTGCTTTGTTTATTTAACGAAGATTCTCTTTATTAATTTACATTTTCATTCTGAAAAAATCTATTTACAGCAGAAATTAATTATCACGATTTTTTCAGTACAATTGAAAATATTCGGTTGAGGCAACATTATTAATTTGATGCATACTGCTTAATGCATGAGAACATCTCTTTTTCTCTTTTTGTAACTATAAATCTAATAAGTTATTTATTGCGTTCGGAACATAAATAAATTATATTATCATTCAAAAAATTAATAAAGATGACTAATTACTGTGGTAACTCCCTATTATGATTATTCCGATAAATATTTGAAATATATTGTTAGCATCAGCGAGAAATGCAAACGTGTTTCAATATTAAAACTTAAATATTCATTTAGCATAACGTAGTTTCCTATGCTAGAAAAATAGTATGTTTTCCTAAGAATTCCAAGAGCTACACACTATCCTTAACATTTTGAAAAGAATTGCATAATTTCAACGAATATATGTGTATTATTACGAGTAGATTTCAAATTTGAGTCGAAGTTGGAAATTTCATAAAATCTGTTATTCAACTTCGTGACAATAATCGTGATCTCTTACGGACTGTCATTACTATTTAAACTCTAAATAATAATAAGAAATGATTTCCTCATGCAAAAAAGATACATCCCTCATACTCTATAGCCAAAAAGAACGTTCACCATAATTCTGAGATGAGTCTAAATCCTTTCAGATTTCAACTGCTTTTTATGGCACTTCTAATCCCGATGCCGCCAGCAGAAAGATTGGTGAATAACTGGCACAAATAGGTTGAAACATGAAGTCATATGGGCCATTTTATCTACTCTGGAGGATAAAACTTCTAAGTCTCAGCCAAAAATTCAGTTTTTTCTTCATATTCTATGACTTAGTGCCACTGGTCCTCCGAGCTTAATTTTGTGAAAGGCCAACTTCTTTCATGGACGAACTCAGTTCGAATTGGAAAATCACTAGCGTGAAAAATGATGTGGAAATTCACTGGCAATTATTACACGCAATCGCTAGTGATGGGTTACGGGGGAGGAACACGGGGGGCATAGATGCGATATACCGAATGAAGGGACCGTAGGGAGAGTGGGTGGTCAGGGTAAAGGGATGATGGGAATACGTGAGTAATCCCAGAAGTACCCGACCCAACAAAGAAAACACAAAAGTTTTCGAATAAAAAATGTTTTTATTTTTCAAAATAATCTCCTTCCAGCGCTATACACTTTTCCCAGCGATGTTCAATTAGTTCGATACCATTTATATAATAAGAACTGTCTTGCTCCTTAAAATAGCCATTAACTGCCGACATCACTTCTTCATGGTTGGAAAATCTTGGACCACCGAGGCATTTTTTCATGTTCGCGAACAGAAAGTAAGCTGAGAGGGCTAAACGGGGTGTATGAGGTAGCAATTCAAACTTTAGTTCATGAATTTTGGCCATTGCAATAACGGATTTGTGAGCTAGTGCATTGTCTTGATGAAACACCACTTTCTTCTTAGCGAAATGCTTTTGCTTGATTTCTTCGCTCAAACGTTGCAATAAGTTTGCATGATACTCGCCGTGGATAGTTTTCCTTTTTCAAGATAGTCAATGAAAACTATCCCACGCGAATCCCAAAAACCGACGCCACGACCTTGACTGCAGATGAAACGGTCTTCGCCTTCTTTGGAGACGGTTCTCCCTTTACAACCCTTTGCTTTGATTGTTCTTTTGTCTCGGCTGTGAATTAATGGACCCATGGTTATGAAACGGCGCAAATATTCTGCTTTGTTGCTGTGAAACATAGCCAAACACTCAATTGAAACATCTTCACGACAATGGCTTTGCTCGACTTTGGTCAAACGCGGCACCCATATTGCACACAGCTTTCTCATGCCCACATTTTCAGTTAATATACTATGTACCGCACTTTTTGAGATGCCTACTATGTGTGCTAGCTCGCGCACTTTCAACTGACGATCATCTAGTATCACTTTGTAGATTTTCTTAAACGTTTCTTTAGTCGTCACCTCATTTGGTCGACCAATGCGATGCTCGTCTTGACAGCTCGTACGGCCTCGTTTAAAATCTGCTACCCAATATTTTACTGTTGTAAACGAAGGAGCAGACTCACCCAGAGTAGATTCCAGTTCAGCTTTTATATTGGTTGGGCTGAGGCCTTTCAAATAAAAGTATTGTATCAGATAACGATGACCAATTTTCTCTTTTTTCGCAAATTCACTGAAAACGTTCACTATTGATGGCTGCTAAAGAAATACCAAACAACATGGCGTCTTCAAACTTGAAACATAAACTTAATAGATTGTGTACTTTCTAATGCAGTGATATTTTTCAAACAACTACCGCCATCTCTAGGTCAGGCCGGGTACTAATGGGACCATTCTCGCACGGAATTTAAGCGAATTAGAAGCCAGCGTACTTTTAATGGTGGCAAGAAGGAATTAAAAAGGTACCATTGGAGAAAGAACTCCTGCTTAATACCATATGAGCTCTACTCCCACCTATCAAACTAACTTTCGGATTAATAACTCTGGTTCGTTTTTACACGAAATAGGATCTTACGAGTAAGAATGCATGGGCGTGTATCGTGCAGGGAGTTGACACTTAAACCTTCGGAAAAGATTACTAGACATGATTCAAGACATTTACCATGTAAATTGACATCAGATCAGTGGTGCCACATACTTTGGAAGATTAGGACAGAATAAAATATGTCATACTTACTGGACGATAGTATGGTTATAAAACTATAAGTAGGAAAAATATGGGAAGGAAAGTTACTAATCCACATATTAAAATGTCCGGGTATAAAATGTTAGAAGTCTCTACAGTTGTATGGATGAAGTTCAGTGCATATTTTCCCATAAAAGGATTGCTGCTCTTCATACAAATTGAAGGGTTCACGTAAATCAATGCCTTTGTTTTTGCTTGAAAGACTAAATGAAAAATTACAAAGTTTATGACGTAATTGTAGGATTTATGTGCAAGAGTGGATTCAGAAAATTATTGGAAAACGTGTCAGATGAAGTGATCAAGTAACATCAGGCAGCATAAAATAACTTCAACTAAGAAAACACCCTTTTAATATCTACGAATTCTATTTGAAAATAAAGGTTATTCCATTAGTCGGAAGAGGCGTTGAAAGTCCGTGAAATTACGAACTGCAAAATGAAAACATGAAGAAAACAAATTTACGTATAGAAATATTTTTTTTCTGACGTCGTTTCTTGTTTTAAATAGCGTACCTTTAATTAATTTTGTAACGCGGTAGTGGCGCAAATATCCAAAAATACTTCCTTAATATTTTTAAGCACTTCTTTATGAGCAAGCATTCAAAAGATTTCTTCGGAAGAAATATAAAAAGGTCTTAATTTTTCTCCCTGAATTTTGGTCCAACAGATCCTTAATGTCCAACAATCAGATTTTTAAAAACGTTTTAATCGACACTTTCAACGTGCTGTCCAAAATTTTTCACCCAACTCCATTCCCTTAGACTTGCAAATCTTTAGCTTCACAGCGAGAAAACCCGTGAAGTTTTTTCCTCCGAGAACAAGCTAAAAATAAAAGAGGGCGAAAGGAGGTAACGCTCATTATGCTTAAATGCCTGAAGAAGTCCCTCAAGAGGTCTCCGAAAGGTAGTTTTTTTCTTTCTCTCTCTCCAACTTTTCAGGCTGGCCGAAATGATGGAGGGCTGATTGAAGAAAGGGCGAAAGGACGGAGAGGATGGGTTGGTTGCTGAGGGAAAGGAAGAAGGATGTGAGAGCATGGGTGGAAGAGGGTGGTAAATGAGAAGAGCCCTTTTTTTTTGTGCCCGCAGGGGGTTTGAGTCTCCGGGGAGGAGGAAAAGGGTTTTGGAAGAGGGAGAGTAAGGACGTTCGAGGGTGGCGGAGGGTGAAGAGGGGGCGCGGGTTAAGATTGCGGTGATAGGTCACAGAGGGCGTGTGCGTTGCCGTGATCTCCGGTTTCAGATTTTTTCCTTCCCCTTCCTCAACCATGTCTTTCTCCACCAGTGGCCTTCCTCTCCATTCCCACTCCTAACTCTCTGTCAATCCCATCGCCCCCTCCTTCCCATGCTTGTGCGTTGGAGGAAGAGTATCCACTTTACCCGCTCTCCCTTCTTCACCTCCTCCCCAGTGCACAACGCGAGCCCTTTGTGCGTCGTACCACCCGTGGTCTGCTCCAAACCTTCATCCTTTGGCTTTTACCAAACGTCCTCATTACGATAAGTTTCACGCCCTTCCGGTCATTGGTGATGTTTATGCTTCGATACGTGGGATTATTATAACAATTTTTACAATGACATACGAAGCATGGGCCTAGATCAAAAAAGCTTGCAATTATCTTTAATTAATTTTTGTGATTTAATTTAAAATTGTAGCATAATCTTCATAATATAAGATACACAAAGAATTAAGACAATCAATGCAACATATAATTACATGCAATCTTAATTATATACCGTAGTGATATTATCTCCATAATATACTATAGTAGTATAAATTAAAAATGTATGCATGGAATACTCATTTTGGTCCTTCTAAGTCAGTCAGTTTTGACTTGACAGCAGGTTCCACGTAAACAAAAATTAGAGCATAAAGTGTTGTAATTATAAAGCTACATATATTGGGTCACGTTTTGTTCCAAGCCCTAATCCATTATGTACAATAGGCAGTGTTTAATTCTCCCTTTCACAGCATATACAGACTGTAATATTCTTAAATCTTTAGGTATTTCATTAAAAATTAGAGGCACAGTAACCTCCAATTTTCTTTTACCTTGTTTTTATGAAAATTTTTTGTTACTTACGTAATATTGTCCCTTTATGGTCATTCCATTTTATTTAAATCAGGTATTTTATATTTGTCGTAAAAATGGTTTCCTATTATGATGGCATCTCTATACAGCCTGTCTACAGGCAGAATTCCTAATTTTTTAAAGATATTTCTTCCATATAGAATATTTGTATTTTTCGATCTAGCCTCAGACATTTTCTCTAAGACTTTTTGCTGTTTATTTTTAAAAATTCATTTTGAAAATCGCGTAAGTTGCCTTGGAGTGACAAATACAAAATGTAACAGGCGCTATAAAAGGTTTGGGGATCACTTTCCCTCCGAACCGAAATTGCACTATGGTCCAGTCACAGAACGCAGAACTGCTTATAAAAACAATCGATAGCTACAACTTTGAGAAATATAACTGAAATGCATGAATGCAAGGACTGGAAATATTCTTAGTTTGAGGGCACCAAATCTGGGGATTCTTCGGTGACGGCATTGAAAAATGGGATTTATTAGACGAATATCTGAAAATGGTGATACAACAGGGCATAAAACGATTTATTTATTTTTGCCACCACAATTTCAGCTTCTATGCTTCTAGCTCATGAAGCCCCACATATTATGGTTTAGCTCCAAATTCCATGGCATTTACCATTCATTTACACCTGCTCTTTGAGCGTTCGAGTGAGAACGATCGCTCACATGACTGTTGTATGTATTACTTTCTATTGTTCCCCAGCTCAATGGAGAATTGAGAGAGCAAAGAAGACTCTCGTGCTCTCTTTACTAATGCCATCTTTTTCATGATATTCGTCAGAAATTCAAATACTTTCAAAATCACTCTCTGTAGAATAACGTAATGATCAATATGCAAATGGTTAGCACAAGTGATCATCAATGCTTACTTTTTGAAAACAGGCGAATAATTATACATTTGAAAGGTTATAGTTACGACCTGCGGTAAGGCAAAATAAGAAGGTAACTATAGAATGAAGAATTCGTTGCCCATGGTTGTATTAAAAAAGAACTGCCGAAATAAATATAATCTACTAATATTTGATCATGATAGACGAAACTTAAAAAATTGATGCCTTTGAAATAATGCATGTCCACTCGTATTCCTACCCGACTTCATTATTGTGAGAAAACCGAAAAGCACGAATTACTTTATTATGCATAATGATAAACGAAAAAATATGATTTAAGTTATGAAATCTTTTCTACTACCTCCCATTTGCAGTCTAAAGCTTTCCAGCCTGGCAATGCAAAAAAATTTATCATATTTAAGTGCTTCAGTTTTGTCAATATGAATAACGATCTCGAAAGAGTTTATTTGCTATGAGCATCCTCAGACACATATATTCTCATGCACATTATAGTGAAGTTTAGTTGTTAAATAGTGGTTTATAATATATTACATGTAATTATGACGTATGGTGTTTCACACATTATGCATGAAATTGTTTTAAATTAAAATGAAAAGTATCTCAGTGATGTTCATCATTTATTTTTCTTGTTACGAAAATGGCAAAAAAATCGAAGAAGTAAGGAAGAAGACTTTGTGGTTTTAAACATTTTTGCAAAAACTGTCATTGATTTTGTTGATTAAAAATTATTTCATTAGAGGGAGAAACATGAAAAGCATGAAAGTAGTTGGCAAATGTGATGTTCATGACATTTCAATATTTTAGACAGTTGATTCCCTCGTGTCAAAGGGCAGGTGTCAAGCTTCTGTGATGGGTCATGATCAACCATTAAACGTGTTTCCAACAGCTTACAGTGAACAAATGGTGACATGATTCATTTATCATTTCCTTTAATTGCTTTCAACATCAGTAATCAATCATCAGTCTATTTCGTTGACCAAATCAAACATTCTGGAAACATTGATAGCATTAACTATCTATTGATATTTTAATTAGCATTAATTAATATATTCTAATTTTTCATCTCCTATGTTCAACATGTATATAATTATTTTTTTCAATTGTAGATATTTACCAATAAAAATCATTGAAATCAATTATTTTATGCTTTCATATTATGGAATCATGCATCGCTCAAGGTTATTTACATGCCTGTACAACCTAATTTATCCTGTATCGTTAATTATAGCGCATTTGTTATAATTTTAATACCAATGTCAAGGAAATGAAACGACAAACTTTGCAAATTGTGATCAAATGGCATTTGCCGAGTAGAAACTAGTATTATTTTACAGAGAATTCCCATAAAGGTTCTGATGTTATGCAAATATGCCAATCTTTAGGCAATAATATTACCATTACCACAATAACTTAATCTTTCAATGCAACAATTTCAGAGCGTAAAAATCATTCGCCTTGACTGGGACTCGAACCCAGATCCCTCAATATCCGGTCGAGTGCTTTAGCCACTTAAGCTACCGAGGCGTCCTCTTAAACTCTGAAATTTTGGGGCTTTTAAAGGAACTAGATGTTATGACGAAATACCGTACATACAATGTCACATGTATTCGTAGTCGTGCGCGAGGCGCCACTGTCCACGAGGTTAAAGCCAACTTTTAAACACGTATGGTGTTTTCCCTTTGACAAATTCCAAAGAAACTGCGGGAGATGCCGCAACAGTAACTTTTAACGGAGTCATCCGCTAATGTGCATTTCAATGCAACAATTTCAGAGCGTAAAAATCATTCGCCTTGACTGGGACTCGAACCCAGATCCCTCAATATCCGGTCGAGTGCTTTAGCCACTTAAGCTACCGAGGCGTCCTCTTAAACTCTGAAATTTTGGGGCTTTTAAAGGAACTAGATGTTATGACGAAATACCGTACATACAATGTCACATGTATTCGTAGTCGTGCGCGAGGCGCCACTGTCCACGAGGTTAAAGCCAACTTTTAAACACGTATGGTGTTTTCCCTTTGACAAATTCCAAAGAAACTGCGGGAGATGCCGCAACAGTAACACAGGTCGGTAGCTTACGTGGTAGCTTAAGTGGCTAAAGCACTCGACCGGATATTGAGGGATCTGGGTTCGAGTCCCAGTCAAGGCGAATGATTTTTACGCTCTGAAATTGTTGCATTGAAATGCACATTAGCGGATGACTCCGTTAAAAGTTACTGTTGCGGCATCTCCCGCAGTTTCTTTGGAACTTAATCTTTGTTTGTAAAGGGAAAATACATACACTGTACACATACATACACGTACCTGTAGATTAGTAAACTATTTTACCCCGCATGCCCTAAAACAAAGCACATTAGTTAATGGATGAGAAAATTTTTCACATCCCCGTGATGATCATCTTAAATAATCCATTTAGTTCCATATTATGGTTTGAAACTGTTATCTCTGAAAATGTCCTTCCTAAGTAAATTTCCGACGCAATACTTAATTTCAGATATCCATTATTTGAAATTCCACAATGTTTCCATGCATGCATATAAACCATTTTAAGTTAAGTATTATTTTCTTGTTTCCTAAAAATTGCTTGTTCGATATAACTTTAACATAGCAGCCAAAGAAATGGAATAAAATAATTGTAAATATCTGTGATATAATCGCTTGGATTTAGCCCGAATTAACGCGAATTATTTCAAGCATAATGTACATAATAGAAGTGTTGAAATTTTAAAATATATTGCCACAAGGCTGAAGTATTTGACAGATATTAGGCTGGCGTCTATACTAATATGGCGAAGAACCTAGATGTTCAAGTGCAATTAAATTTTT
The DNA here is from genome assembly GCF_022747635.1 of Hetaerina americana. Lineage (NCBI taxonomy): Eukaryota > Metazoa > Arthropoda > Insecta > Odonata > Calopterygidae > Hetaerina > Hetaerina americana. The sequence goes on along the minus strand of NW_027286985.1, from coordinate 81,082,128 downwards.
TTGCTAATATCCGTCACAAGAAGGAAATTAAAACATCAACAAAATCAATATGGAACCACTTAAATACGACAATATGAGCGTTAATTGAGTAACAAGTAGGTCACAAAAAACTGTTTCATGGACAAAAAATGCAAAGCTATTGAAGTATAAATGTATAATTGACATCCTGTCAGTGGTGCAATGAATATCTATTCTCCTCCATCGAATGCATAGGCTACTTTTCCGACCCAATGTACCTCCTTGGAAATAAGCTAATATAAGTTTTTTCATAAACGTAAGTATAAGAGGAAAAAATAGTTTTTAACTTAATATAGTTTTCATCGAGAATCCATCCGAGTATATCAGGAAACTGCTTATAATTAGAATTTTAATTAGAAGCCGGCGTAGCTGAAAAGACCATATTTCCAATTACTGCCTTTGACGCAATACTCGAGTCAAGTCAATGATATTTGTACCTATTAAATACTTCTACATATTACATTTTAAATTATCAACATAATTTATATTACCATTTTGCAAATTAATCTATGTGAATACAATTTTTATGATTACTCTTTGTAAAACAGCCCTCGTATATAATTCAGACTCTCAAGTACTCGTAGTGCTACGAGTACGAACGACACGCCTACACGGCAGCCTCATCTAAACCGCAGTCAGCCATAACCTTAGCGTGAAATAACATTATACTCTCGACTCATATGAAAATGTTTTCACGTATGAGACTCACCGATTTTTAGGTCATGAAAATCGGTAAGTCTCCTACGGCTTTTTCTGGTCCTCAAAGAACAGTTTTCATTCAATGGAAAGTTGGCCAGAAGCAAATGTTCCAGGCAATACTACAATGTGTGCTTGGGGATATAATTTCAAGCCATAGATTTGGTTATAAATAAACATGTAAATTTGCAAATTGCTTTCAAGCAATGAAAAATTGAAAAGTTTGCCATTTCCAGGATATTTTATTCATTCGGATATTACAGTTATAAATTGATCTTCCCTTCCTCGAGTAATTAGTAACTCTATATTACTAACGCAACTCAAATACTATGAAGGTATTTAAATATCCTAATACCCAGTGTGCCATTTACTACGAGCCAATTACTATAGATATGTTAAATAGATGAGTATCTATGCACACAAGGAGAGCAAAACTAAGAAGTAATTTATCTCAGCATCGGCCAAAATGGACATGGAATATTACTTCACAGGTTGAAGACGCAGGTGGCACAAAAAAGTACTAGTCCCCACATATCCTGAATTTGTGTATTTCAGACGATTTACGGTTTAATTCAAGGTAATATGTTCCCTCAAATATCAAAAAACCAAAATTTGGGAAGATTTTTCTTGGACAAAATGGTTTAAGGGAACTATTTAAGTAGTTTGTAATGTAAATAAAGAATAACACTCGTACTGAAATAACGACCTATAAAAAAATCGGACGAAGAATTGCATCTGAAAAGTTCTAAATATGACATGCTTGAGCAGAAATTTTGATTAAAATTTTTTTTTATTTCATTATATTCTTATCAATTATCACCTAAAACACTTTATGCAAATTTCGATAACTGCACCAGAGTTACCATCATAGGATATTGATTTCCTATGAAGCGATTCATGTCCTCTGCGCCCACTGACTGTCTAATAAAAGGAAGGATAGAACCGCCAGGGCATTGGATCATTGCTCTGGCGCTGCTATCCTTCCTTTTATTAGGTAGTCAGTGAGCGCAGAGGATCTTCTCAGAGATACTGTCTTTGGCAATAGCTAAAAGTGCGACGTACTCCTTATATTATTTCAAAAATGATGTTTGCGTATTTTCACGATTAGTAATTCAATGCCACGGAAGCATTAGCTTGTGAACTCTTGCTGAAGAGTAATCGGCAGCCCCCATTGGAGTGCATTATGCATAAGCAGTGAAGGACGATTGATTCCTAATAGATATGTGCTGTTCCTCAACTCCCTGCGGGCTTTGATAATTAGTTGTAGTAGCTACGGTCGTGCAGCGTAAGCATGAATCGCTGCGGGCAATGCGCTGGGACGACTAGGGTAACTAAACATCTTGAGGGAAGTAGCCGGTCCAATTGCACATGCTAAACGACATTTTGCAGGTGTACGCTGTTAGTGACTGTGAACAATTTGGGTTGGAGTGGGATTGGTTATATTTCTTGTAAAATGCATTCTTTTTTACTAGCCCTCAGAGGTTATTGATACAGAAGATTATTCTCTCCTACATATATGCCTATTTACTTAATGCCTGCAAAATAAATGTACTAAGTTTGACGCAAATGAATTGCTATCAATATCAATAATACATATTGGGATAAGAGCTTTCCTTCGCTTGGAAAAGAAAACGCCAAATAAAAAAACTATAACAAATGATGCTGAAATAATATACTGCCGAAAGTATACAGCATTAGGAGCCATAATATACTGTCGTCATAATTTTGTAACCGGTGTTCGCCCAGCACATAAGCAATGATTTATTACTTCCCCAATTTTTCTATTAATAACATTATAATAATCCTGTGCATAATTCCCAGAATAGGTCGTCTATTTATTTAAAGTTCATATATCATGAATTCCTAGGAAGGAATGAATGATTTGAAACTCGCATAATAATTCGAGACGAAATGATTGTCCAATTGAAGTTCGATATCAATAGCCCATGCACAATCTTCTGCGCTCAAAACGAACGCTTTGGTAAACGCGAGTGGCGAACGTTGGTCCGGAAAAAAATGAATGGTAAGTATATTTAAAAAATCAACACTAAAGTATATTAACAGAGATTTGTAATGCAAAAACAGGAAGGAGAGTACCAAATCTCAATACCAATCATCATAATCCGACCAGACGTCGGAATGAAGCGAGAATATCTCCTTCTCGCAGCAAAAGGACTTGGGCGACCTTTCTAATTTTCAATTCATCTGGGTGACAGATGGCAACATACATGAATGAACGTAGTTAAGGCTAAGAATGTGACCGATTAGGAGACCAGTCCAGGCCAATTGGCAGGTACTATTTAAATAATTCGAACGTGAAGAACAATGCGGGGACGATGGAGGTTGAGAAAGGCAGAGTTCCCCTTCACTAATGAGGTGTGATTGCAAAAAGTGGCACCGCCCAGGCAGGCCTCGCCCTTCTGACCTCTCTCCTTGCCTTCAGTCTCAGAGAGGCCGTATAATGACCTCATTAGCGAGCATAATGGACTTCATCAGGAGAACTACACCCGATCCGGCCGCGGGGATCCATAAATAATTGTCACCAAAACGATGTCGAAAGGAGTTCACAAATTACAGTTCAGGTTGCGTATTTTTGTTGGCGCAAGCCTCACTCCGGAATTTCGATCATGGTTGATTGCTGGAACTTTCATCCATGTACATCTATCTCATATGGCAGTTAAGCACAGTGGAAGTGGGTATGCGGCGGCGGCACTTCGGGCGTAAAGTTAAGGAACACGGATGATCAAAACAGCCAAATCACTCTCGATAAAGAATATAAAATACCCATCTTGAGATCTGCATTGGGTATATATACAATTATGATGACTATATTACTTTGAAAGGAAAAGTAAAATTCATCTGCATTGAACTTTTCATTCTTCCATCTCCATAGAATACTGTATCTAGCCAAATGAAGCGAATAAAACGTGTCTCAGAAATTGATAAAAATTGTACTTATATAGGTAATATTTGGTCAAAAATATAAGTATATCTATTCCCCTTCGCTCAGAGGTGACATGCCTAATAAAAACATATTTATTAGTAACATGTTAGCAATGAATCCATTAAATATTTGTTAATGTTTTTGTCGAGACATTGACATCCTGATACTCATGTTGGACACACAGGTGAGCAAATAAATACGTAGTCTTTCTTGGACGAAATATCAGCGCAGATTTGTATACAATGGATTTTGAAGGAAAATACTTCCATTAAAAATTCAAAAAGGGCTAATTTCTTGAGATGACACATTACAGTAATCTTTAATAATAGGACAGCAGAGCTGATGAGTAAGGTGAAAAATATGCATACCAAATGAAATTCCTTTTACGAGATTAATATATCGTGGGCTAACAATCAAAACAGTGAGATGATCGTTAAAGTAGAAACAATCAATCAGAAAATAATAGTGGACAGGAAAATAAGCAATTAACACGGATGAAAGTGGGAAACGGAATGACAAGATGTTACTAAATCCATCACATAATGAATTATGAAATATATATCGGATATGAAAAAATTGGAGAGTTAAAATGTGAGATAATTTTGATGCCAAAGGCTTTGCATTAAATATCAACTGAAACGAGATAAATTCAAGACAGTGGTAAAAATATTAGCTAAATACCTAACTTAATTTGATAAACTAGATTGTGACTCTATTCGAATTGTTAAATATAATTGACAAGGTCAATGAATTATTTTGGCAACTGACATAGCAGTCCTGCAAGATTGCTAGAGTTGTATTTGATATTTATTTTTCCTCTGAGATGCAAGCTTAAGTTGGCAAATGTCTCTTGGTGTTAGGTCCGTTGATTTGTGAAGAATGCGTCAGTACATGATAGGCTAAAAGCTGTGAACACGAAACTGTCTGATATGTAGAAAACTCATTTATCTGGAAAGTGTGTTTTATTTCAAATAATTCAATGAACAACAGTTACTGTACCCTACTAGGCTCATTCATACCATTTTATAATACATACAATACTTACCTGAACATATCTATTTTGCTCTCAAATGAATTGTTTGACGATTTCGCCGTCATTAACATTAGTAAATATTATTTAAATGCGTTAAGCTCAAGCATGAAAAACATTGAGTGGAATCTTCTAGAGATGGTTCATCATAACACGAAAGAAAAAAATGTAAGAATCTTCTTAAAAACATTATTTAATGGTTTTAATCCATGTCCAAAACCGATTTCTGGCCAAAGAGTACAAAAATTCCATTTTACTTATTTCGGATGGAGTAGACCACATTCCTCAATGTTTCTTTTTCAATTCATTGAAAAATGATACCTCGGAGTTTCAGAACTGTCACTGTATTGCAAATTCGTAGTGTATTGGACTGGATTTTTGGAATTTGGAATGAACTGGAATCCGTCCACCTTTTAATATTTAGAAAATTCAAAAAGGAAAATAATTCAATGGATTTTCTAAGAACCATCAATCGGGAATCGGTATAAAATACTATTAGCTGCATTGGCGTTGAATATCTTAAAAAGTAGACGCAGTGGCAGCAGTGAAGTGAAGGAAGAAATTTGTTCACTGCGGTTTTTTTTATGCCCCAGTAATAGTATTACATTTTCGAGTAACGTCGAATGTCGAAATTACACGTTGAAGAGTCAGTCATGAGCTTCAAACAGAGAACAGAAATATGCGGAAATTAAAGGGGTAAAAAGAATTATAAATCCAGTATCGTGATCCAGTTTCGTGCCCCGCGTTTCCCTCGACTTTACCTATTCCGTTCGTATGCTTTGCTAAGTGTTTGCTGGTGCGGAAGCGGTCGGTGGTCATTTCACCCGAGGTTCTTTTTCGGGGAAAAAAACGACAACGGACGGGGAGAGAGAGAGATAGAGAAAGAGAGGGAGAGGCGTGCATTACACGGGGTGTGCTGGTTTGGGGCGGGATTAAATTCGAGCAGGGTGAGGGGAAACAGAGATATGGGAGGGGGGGGGGAGGAAAAGATAAAGGATTTGGTTAAATGTGAAAGGGGAGGGGAGAAGTAAAAATAAAACGGGGGAGAGAGAGAGAGAGAAAAAAGTCGAGAGCAGGATAATATTTAGTATTGCCTCCGATTTTTCGTCCCTGGGAAAAATTTCCTTTTTTTCGGTTCCTCTCGCTCTACCTCCACACCCCCCCCCTCCACACCCATCTCCCAAACATCCAGAAGAGGGCAGCAGCAGCGAGCGGTGGCGGCCAACACAATAACTCCGCCTCTTGTCATATTCTGTTCGGGGGCTTATTTTAAGCCCGCATTGCTCTCCCGTTCGGCGGAACTCTTCTCATATTCAAGCGTTTCCGGACTCGTGTGATGTCAAAATATATAAATATCCAGTGTTCACTCTGCCCTCACGGACCTCCTCATCCTCCCACCTCGCCCTTTCTCCTCCACCTCCCCCCTTACCCTGGACATACCCTTGCACACCTCCCTACCCCCCCCCCTCACACGAAAACTCCTCCCCTTTCGCATCTCCGTATCAACCCACTCGGCAATCCTCTCGTCCCATCCCACCCTTATCTCTTCATAGCGCCATTCCAGCGTTTTTATTTCCCATCGCTACCCTCTATTTTTTTCCTCCAGGGTGTGCTTACGGAACTGCCAAAAAGTATTGAAAGCGGGGAAGGGTTGCGCGAGAGGTTATATTTCGGGGAGGGGATGAGGGGATCGGTGGGGCGTAGTCATGGTGGCCGGGGGGAGGGGGAGGTGAGTATAGGAGAGTGAAAGAGGGAGAGAGAGGAGATGGAAGTACGTAGGCATTTTTTTCAAGATGGACGGCGGGGCGGCGGAAGCTGTTGCGAAAAGCCGCTGACAGCGCTTGCAAGCGGAAACCGCTCCTCCACGAGGTGAGCGGAAGTGAAAGCGTTTTTGCTTTGTTTTATGAACGGCATAAGGACAAGTATGAATCATGCATCCAGTGCGCGGACGAGCTGAAATATTGTATTAAGGGATGATCTGCCGCTCCTGGTTTTTTCCCCCGTATTTATTTGCGGTCGGAGTATTTTTTTTTGAATGAGCGAGAGACAGTCACTCGAGCGGTTAAAATAGCGTTTTCCAAAGCCTCACATCGATAAAAAAGTGGTTTAAAGAATAAAAAAAACTCCAAAAAAGGGAATGAACAATAACCTTCGTGCACGTACAGAGACGTGATAATGCTGAATAAAATGACCAACGTGTCAAGCTTGAGAGACTACACATGCATCTGTACGGTACATTCGGTTTTCACATCAAAATATCCGCGTGACTGAACTAAAAGACGAATTCGTAAAATTAAACGGATGAGAGATCGACTTAGCCTTCTCATGCGAAGAATACCGAAATTGCAGCAACTACGTGCAGGGGAAAATAGGAAGAAATGTCTCATCTCGCAAAAGTTGAAGGCAAGAAGGGAATATAAATTCCGGCTGAAACATTTTAAAACTTCGCAGCAGATGTTAATTTCACGATTAGAAGCACATTTATGGTTCAAAAAATATGTCTTCCGAGTTATTTTGGTGGCAAACCATGGCGTGAATTTTGTTGGAAAATTTATAGGAATGGAAAGTCTCTCCCTTAATAATGGTGTTGAATACTTACATGCAAGTTGATGGAAAGGCATGTGTCAAAGAGACATCACAAGGTATTCTAGGTCCAAACCGATACGTGGGCCTTTTATACTTGTATAAAAAAATTGAATTGGTATTGAACCGATTTCTGCTTAAATTCACCAATCACTTTACGGGTGTAAGGATCTTGTTGAACACATTTTGAACCCCGCGACTGAACTACGAAATCTTAATTGCAAAATACTTAGAGAGCTCATATAGGTTATTGTCTAATTTGCGATTAAACTTAGCGAGGTATGTTATTAGATTGAGTTATTGCCAACTGACTACATATTCCAATTTCAAATTCAGGTGATGATGCCATTTGGCACATTCAAATTCATCTTAACTCTTCATTCAAACTATAATTTTCTAGATATCCGCCAAATTTCCTGGGTAACTGCAGGGTAGAAAAGGACAGGAAATACCTCCCTACCATGAGTGCATATATTTTACTTGCCGTAGAACTTATTTCGAGGTGAAATTTACTCTCACCAATCAAATTAATTATTTGATTGATAGTTGAGTTGCTGACTTTTCTCTTCACAACAGCCACGCGTAAGTAATCATGAGTCTTGTAAAGTTGAATTGTAATTATTTTCTTTTAATTTCAAAGTGTTTCCTTGGGTAAAGCACTTAGGAATTGGCTTCTGAGTTCATTGGAGCCCAAATAAAGAAAATGTCACTCCCACGTCTCTCAAAAGTGGCGATTTACACCATCACCAATTCGAATATCTTTTATATCAATTTTATAGGTTACCAAATGTCAATAGGTCGCTTCACAGGAAGACTTCCACTTTCTCATTCCAAGGGGAAAAGAAGAGAATTTCGCTCCCAACTGATGAAGTGTGATAGGTAAGGGGTTGGAGGATGTGACAGTCACATGAAAAATATTCAAATTTTGGACGATAGGTACGAAAAATACCAAAAGAATGTTTTTTGCTACAGCGCGGATAAATGGTAAAATTCCGTATTAAGGCTAACAGATTGACCTCCTTCAGTAACAGGCGGAATTTTGAAGAGAGATTTGTAACAGTTCTTTTAAATTTTACGCAAATTAGCCTATTCATATATTCACATTTCATACAGATTGTCATCTTTTTACTGCATAACGCATTTCATTTGCAGTTTTCCCTAAAATTCTTCACATACACTCATAATAGTAAAATTGTTATCAAGAAAATACCATTACTTAGAGGAATCCTAATGAGCTATTTGCCTGTCCTCTCAAAATCTTAATTCTTTCCATGCATATCAACTGTACTCACTTGGAGTTCATTTAAACTTCATTATTCCCCTGCAATACTACGTTTCTGTTTTTCCAATTCTCTATAACCCTTTATTATAGGTACTCATTCTTAATTTTGAATGGTAACGAATATTATTCACCAAACATGCCTTTTAATGAAGTGCTACCTTACTTAAAATCCGTTTTTATGCGTAAATAACATTTTTACTATTACAATTCTATATTGTGCAATTATCTCGACTATTTCCTCAGTCTTTCTTATATCATCAAAGTTCATACTTCCTAGATTACGACGTTTACAAGCTAGTAAGTGTTACTATTAAAAATCCCTAATTTACCTTGGTTTTTTTCGTTCGACAACAATAAATTTTGTTTCATAGGCCTAATAGTTATTTTTATATCCTTATTAAGTTTTTCGTGGAAGACGAAATACTCGTACCTGAGGGATATAGATGCTTCTATAGCAGAATTATTATGAGATAATAAAAAGAAGATTGCATTTATATTTACACAATTTTCCGATTTATTTATTCCTTTGCAACATGGAATGCTTTTTCTTAATACGTTTGAAATTCTTGTGGCGAGACTTTCTTGTGTTCCTTCATTAATATGAGTCAGATCTTGTTCAGTGTCTTTTGCTTGCAAAGCGTTTGCCTAAAAATGACTGTTAACTTTCAGGTTAATAAACAATCGCCAATTTGGAAAATTTTAAGGGTGCAATATGTGGGTGTAGCTTATATTTAACAGGCAGTGAAACTTTTACCACGGTTAATAAAGAAAAAAACGGGTCCTCCAATGGATAATATTAGTGTGAAAGTAATTTTTCCTATTTCACCTGGAGTAGTTGATTCTATGTTTATTAATTGATCATTACATTTCCATTATATTAGTTGTTAAAATAATTTGTTGTAACAACAATCAGTTGCGACAGAATATTGTGAATCTCATGAATAAATAGACTAAAGCTAACAGTTTCAGGCTTAACTTTGTGGAATTCTTTCATGGTGAGGGTGAAAGAAAGAGAATAAACAACTTTGCACTTCCACACACTTTTCAGTGTGTGTAAGTTCAAAGTTGTTTTTTCTCTTTCTTTCACCCTCACAATAAATAGACTACTCGTCTTACAGGGGAAGGCGATAAAATCTTTAAAAACATGTGCAGATTCAATTTATATAGTGAAAAGAGAGGTACCTTTTGTATGTGCTTTCGTATTATTTATTTTCATTGCGACTCTCTGATTTTTTTTCAGAAAGACAGTTGAAGATATTTTAACACAACTACTTTCATCACAAACTTTCCTCCAGTTCATCAATTATACCATCAAATTAATACCTGGTGGGGGTCAGAATCTTTATCCAAGAAAGCCAAGAGCAAACTTTCCATCGAAAGACAAGTGGATAAAAGACAAGAATGGTATTCGAATTAATAATCTTTCTGATATCCAATAAGTTACCGAGAGAGTTCAAGAACATATAAATAGCAGTTTTGTGTTTGCTTTTGTACATTTTGTGTATGTAGTAGATATCATACCATAACGATACTTCAGCTTACTCCTCTCCCTGCTGAATTTAAGTAAATGGCTTCAGGACAGTTTAGAAGATAAACCAACAAACTCAAATCAGGGAAAACTAAAACATTACATCCAGTCGTGCATCCGTGGGGGTCTTGCGGTGATGCCATATACCTCCATAGGCCGTCTGCCTCATAACGATTGAGAATTTACATTCGTACGGAGTTGAATGGGTTCATTTTGCCATGTGTATCGGGTGGACACCCATGGTTGTTGATGCTATTAACCTCCAGCTCAGACACTCCTCTTCCGTTGTGTAGAGATAATCTCAAGTACAGAATATTACTCTACGGATAAGACGTTGATTTGCAAGTCCCATCGCCACTTTCATGAGGTCAAGCATGGACTGGCTCACACTCGAATGAATGACGGCGAAGATAAAGTACAACGTGATCGAAAACTGGAAGAGTCATTTTATCTCCACACAAATAGCAAAAAAGAGAATTGAATTGAGTGAGACAGTTACGGAGATTTTATTTTTTTTACAAAAAGCAAGCTATTAGCGAACCATTATGATGATGCTCATACTAATTCAGTTAAAATTATTCATAATTATAGGAAAGCCCCAGCCCTATACAGGAAAATGCTATTATCACAAGAGAGGCTCGTAATTTGTTGGAATTTAACATCGCTTACGTGGGGATTCATCAATACATTTATGATACTACTTTCACCGTGGCTTTCGTATTACTTACTTTTTCCTTCCTACGTAAACTTTCAAGTAAATAAAATGAGTTCATCCGCTGCTGAAAAATATGCCCAACAATGCTTAAATAAAATGTAGCACAAATAATGATTTGAGAGAAGGAAAAATGTAAAAATAAGAAATTTCCATGTAGTAGTAGTTTTTCCATTAAGCTCTGAACAAATCGGAGACTTCTATTGTGTATTAATCAGGAACATTGTGTATAAGAAACGCATTGTAAGAGGAAAATCAAGGCACTGGTTGCATTATACCAGGAAAAAAGTTAATTTCATGGTAAATAGCACAATGTTCGAGTAAAACATTATTCATTTATTATAATTATATATACTCAGGGTTGGAAGGCATGAATGACACCAACAGAATGCATCATGACTAGAAAAACAAATTTGTATGAATTGTACCCATGCACATGGGTTTGTTATATGCACTTCTTGTGGGGTTCGATCGATATAAAAACATTCGAATCTATATTTTTACGTTTTACAAAGACGAGGTTGATATAATATTTCATATAAATGACCATTTACAACCCAACTTGCGAGTTATTAACCTTCTTGCATCTCGTGTCTTCACTTCAACTTCTACTACCGCGCATGACCGATTCTTCTAACCATTCCCCTCGCCACACTTTTTATTTATATTCCTTATATATTTTCGAGGCGACAGCACAAAGTGAGATCATTTTATTTTGACCAAGAACTTTTATGTTTATTGGTACTTCTTAAGCCCTTTGGAAGACCTATTGGTCATTTTGAATCCATGGAAATTATCGCACTTTGCGGAATGAAATTAAAAATCATTATTTTAACTCATTGAATGCCATTATTTAAAACCCTCTTTCAGTAAGTAATCTGAGGACTGAAAACGCATACCAGTTATCATGGTTCAGTGTATCTTTAATTAACCGTATTCTAAAAAATAAAGCGCTTTATGCTCTCACTTATTAAGCTTAGTGGAGCTAAGGAATTTTGATACTAGTCTGAAAACTAGCCTCGGCGAAGGAAAAGTTAACATCCGGGCTTTCGGATTATTTTTCACAAATTTACCAATGAATATTGAAGTGATTTAAAACAGACGCTAGATTAATCTCGGGCTTGGTTACAGTTCTTCATGTGAATACCATCAGGTAGGTAATTGTCGCCCGCTATGTCGGGTGGTAGGGTATTCGGAAGACAACGGACGCGCGCAATGGGGAAGTGAGCCTATCAATTCACTGCGGTGAGTATGGGAGAAATGGCGAGATGTAAATATTTATTGATAAGAGAGATTTCAAGAACGCAAATTATTTTTAAAACATCTTGTTGCACTATAATATAAAACTTCCCTAAGTGTTCGAAGAACACAAAACATATCATTTAAAATAATTGAATAAAAAATTAACACAATCATTAGATATATTCTAATGATTACTTTTCTACTCACGGTTACTTATTAAAGGATAAAAACACTCCATTAATCCAACAAATATTTCCTTTGACTGGTGCGACTTAGACAATCTTATGATCACCACGATAAAGTGGAATATCATTGGATAAATTACATACCACTGTGTCTTTGATCTACAAAGAAATAATTGATTCGGTAGGATGATGGTATGTTTTTATTTGAAGATAGGATTTTTAAAATGTTAGTACGTACAATTAGTCCTTATTCCATCCGGAATTCCTAGTGGAACTTTTATTTACTCGCGACTATGCTTCATGGGGCTCAGTTCGTCGAGTAAATTTCGGTTGTGGAGTCAAACTCTGTGAAAGTGTAGGGGCTAACTGCAAAGTAAGGCAGTGAATAGTCATGATAGAAGCTCGAAAAATTTAACCGAGTTAGATATAGCTGTGCGTTATTAATATGAAACTTTTAAATGGAGACTTTTGTAGCGGAAACCACAAGATTATATCTAAATACTTGTTATTGGCAATGCAAGAGTGTTGAAAAATATTCTAAAATACTGGAATGCGAATAAAGACTGATAACGATGAATTTTCTTCGTTAGGATAGCGACAAAGCCAACGGTCCCCATAGTGATAGCGGTGTTCATGTCTACAATACAAGGTGCCCGAATATAATGATACAGATTTGGAATTGGGCTATGAAGGGGTAAATTAAGTAATGAACATGTAAAATGATAAGAGTACTACTAATTCTACGAAAAGATAAGCAATCCTTGCGTAGAAGGTAATTAAGAGAAAAAAAAATGGAAAACATCGACTGGAAAACGAACGAAAACGGATGGAAACTGTTAAGAGACCAATACTTGTACATTACTATTAAGAAAACAAACGATTACATGGTTGTACCTATTGAAGCAAACGAGGAGAATGATTGAGTCATGAGTAAATAGCTGAAGAAGTAGATGATTTTGCTAATTACTGGCAGAAGAGTGCGAAAATTAGGATAGTTGAATTGGACAAAAGGCTTGCGTGTAAGAATGGTTGCTGAATGGTTTTTAATAGCAAGCGGAGTAAATGAAAAAAGAAATACTAGCCTTTGGCTGCGAAAATGGCAGCGTATGTAAGTGGACCCCACGATATTATGTGATAATACAGGAAACTTGCAAATTGAAGTAAGACTTGGGTACATCGGGATGAGTACATATTTTGGACAACATTTAGTGGGGCACTTAGGGAATATTTTTGGTTGAAATAGAAGAGAGCGTGGGACGAATGAGTGGAATATAAAAGCAAGAGGAAATTATTGCAGACTGATTCAATTATACAGAGAGTCTGATCATGAAACGCGATATTTTATGCATTTTCTATTGTGAGGCATTTTCTATTTATGTATGATATAAACTTGACGGTCGGCTTGATGGCCTTAGTATTCAATATAGACAAATATTATTACATTCCTATTTGCATGTTTATAGTAACCCAAGATTGCATATTTACAAATTGATATGGTTTATAATAGAATATATAACAGAGAGCTGTGCTAATACTGAAAACTGCTCTACGAAATTTTATTACGAATATCTGTCCACCCTAACGGACCCAATATCTTTGGTTATCGGAACATTAAATCAAATATTACTTTGCTGAATCCCGTTGAAGAAGTTTTTATTCAATAAAAATAAAGATTGAGTATTAATTTAAACAACATTGGAAATGAAAAAGAATATGATATAACATTTGTTATTAAAAATTTATGCATCTGTTAAACTTCAAAAAGTATTGGCAACGTTTACTTTTTACGCCAGACTGAACAAGGAATTTCAGGGTGCCATCTTGAAAGTATTGAAGAGTATGCTAAATACACCAAAATGTTTATAAACATTCTTGTTTCCTCAAATGCACAAAAGAATACTAGTTCATCCCTGTGGAAATTGCAAAATGTATTCGAAGAAATTGGTTCGTTGCCGTAGCTCCCTAATCAAGGGTTTTGAGCATATTCACTTAAAAAAATTAAAAATCTGTCTACTTATTGTAGACTGAAAGGAAGATATATAGATAAAGCTCTTGTAATTAACTATTCAAAGGCGCAAATAATACTCTGCGGTAATACAAGGCTTTTTAAGAAAATAGGTAAAGAACACATTTCTCAAGTTCAACTTGGTGAAATCACCCTGGGTGACAACTGGGTGGGATTCAGTTTTAAATTTAGGCACAATAATTACAAGCAATCTTTCTTAGAAGTGTTATGTCTATGATAGCTGCAAGAAGTGAGTGTGCCCCTCCATCAGCTAAAAGTGAACAATCATTTATGCCCGGTACCCACCCGAAAAACATTCATCTAATAAACCCTACGTTTAATTATGATAGTACTTCATCAACAATATGCCTAATTTTAAAATGATCGCCAAGTTTCAAGAAGTGTAAGTGGATGCGGTTCATGGGAGCATTACGAGTGTAAATAGCCAAAAGTGGAAAATCATTGGAACTCGTAAAATAGAGAGCAACGTCCAATACCAATACACCAATCCTAGATTTAATTATTATTTGAAATAATTGAAATCCTATTTGGAGTGTGAGGAGTTGAATTAACTAAGAATGAAGAATTAAAAATTGGTAAGCTACGGGTTTTAATATGCCTCAAGGCAACTAGATTAGAGTACGTTAGCTCGGGGCATAATAAATCTACCATTCTCAATCTTTACCCAGGGGATTCTAGAAATTATCAAAGGAAAATTAAATGAACTTGTACTATTTACAAGTAATTAAGAATGATGAGATGGGTATTTTAAGAAATTTAATGAAATTATCAGGAACCTATTTTAATAAAATGCCATGTACAGAACTGAGTCACTATGCGATCTATTTTAGTAGATTATTTCCATATTTAAAAGCATTTGCACTGTGGTCCACTAATACTTCTGTGAACGAAAGATACATCTGTCATCCGTACTTATGCCCATGTCATTCTTTCAATTCGTGAATAATCTTGAAAAAAAGAATGATGTTCTGGCACACATAATGTTAGTAGTATTGGCAATATTCGTAACAATAACAGCTATAACCCCAGGCATTTAAGTTTTAAAAGTAATAAATAACTTTTGAAAGAATACAACTGAAGCGTAACTCTTACTTATACAGTAATCAAAGTACTACGCATAGAAGATGTGTGAACGACAAGATGAGATCAAAGGTACAAAGTAAAAACGAAGGAATCGTTGGGAAAAATGATCCGAATAACGTTGGTCACATCCGTCAAATTGTCACCACTTCAAAAGCAGCAACTAAAATGAATTTTCGATTCATGCTTTCATAAGAAACAGATTTTAAACTTAATATAATTTGAAACCAGCATATCACACATGAGGGGAAATATTTGGTATTTTCGTTAGATTTGATGAATACAAAGGATTTTCACACAATGTTTAATATCCATAGTAATATTTGTCTCTAAAAAGGAAAATATTCATCATTCATTCACCTCAGTAAAGCGACAAGAAAGAATCATCAGGATCCTATTTCGCTAATAAACTTATACAATTTCTAGAAAAATATGCTTCTACATAAAATAATGCTCATATATGCTTATATGAGAAAAAAATGGTCAGTGTGATGGACATTATCTAATAGTATAATGAGTAATTCATCACATTGATTTTTATTCAAAGACGTCTTATCTTCGTACCTCTTTCGTGCAAAATCTTTTACGAATAATCTGCGAACTTCTTGGAATGACTTGCGACCGTGGGATAATGTTTTGGGGTTAAACTGTGTAATTTTGATATTATCATTAGTTTTATGAAATATGTGTGGTGTAATCATCAAGAAGAAAGATGAAGGAAACTCCTACAAACTTCATCGTATCCATTTTTGTTATACAGGTAAACCTGTAAACCCATACATACGAACAATTACGCTTTTGCTTCATAGTTTTAAAAGATAAATACGATATATACATTAAGATTTTTACAAAAATGAACATTTAGTATATTTTATTAAGAATAATTTAGATTTTGATAAAATAAATATATTTCAGGCTTGTAAATAGGAAGTTTAAAATTACTTTTTGAACTTCTCGGTCTTTTTTTCATTCACCTAATTCCTTAACAAATATTAAAATCGAATTGCCGGGACTCCTTAATACACGGAACCTACTTATCTAATGGTGCAAGACATATGTACAACACACTCGTGTTATCCTTTACTAAATAGAAAGGTAAGTAAATGTTAAAGACTCGAAGTTTCTTCCTGAGAACCAACAGTCATGCCAAGTAAAGTGATGCGATTTCAAGTCATTTCAGAGATTAAAATTTTAGCAGGCGTCATTGGAATTTGAGGGAGGAGATATGCAAATGAACAAGTACGGGCGTCAAGCAATGAGACGACTAAAATAGAACGCCTCCAAGCTGCCAAGATGAGAAGATAACAGAATTGAGGATAAGTGGAATGAAAAATGAAAGATAGATCGTCAATTAATATCTCTCGTCACCTGTCTGTCAATTAGAGACGGGATATATTTGGCGGGAATTTGAAGGAAATTTTTATTCGACAAACAACGCAGAGTATCCATCGATCAAACTTCTTGCGCTACACAAAAGCGAATGCCTCTTAATGTCCCCCACGGCGTGCATTCCAACGGTATCAATCGGTGACCGGATGTAATCGAAATGTGAGTTAAGAGGGACAAGGAATCGAAAACAATTCACGTGCGACGCACATTCGAGTAAGTGGAGCGGTTAACACTCCGGTGAGAATTGTTTCTTGATGCATGTTTACCCCTCGGGGGGATGAGGTTTATCGCATTTTCATGGCCTTTTGGAAAATATTACTTTGGGAAACGGACAATGTTGGACCCGTAAAATATTCTTCTTCCTCCCGTGGGTGTCGGAAAGCGTTTTTATCAGAAGGAGAAAAAACATTGGAGTGAAATATTTTCAAATTTGATAAACGATTGTCGGAGATATAGTTTTTGGTGGACATAGTTAGAATTTCGCGTCAGAAACATAAAAATTCGTCCTTATATATGAATAAAATGATTTGACTTCGATAGCTAATTTAAAGCTCTTGTTTAGAAATTACAGTTAGTCACCAAACATGTATCAATATTCTTCATTTTTTCAAATGTGCATGATGACCAAATTGGCATTGATTAACTAGATTCAACTATGCAAATGTCAGTCGTGGGTTTTGCACGGATCCTAGAAATTAATACAAATATATTATTAATAGCTGATAACAGTATGTTAACCACTCTGAGGATTCAAGAGGATAGGAAAGTACAAATTACTGTCAGATCTGAGCAGAAGGATAGACTTTCTAGCGTAACTTACATTTTATTTTGAATATCTCAAATAAATAAGTGTAAATTACGTACTCATTGTGTAGTAACAGAATAAAACTGCATCTTTACATTCGAAATTGTAGTTTATTTGAGGATAAATTTATGGCGAGGCTCTGCGGCGTCAATTGTGGGTAATGGTATTCTAATAACTTATTCTGAAAGCCATTCGTGGGGCTCTACGAATAGGAACTCTATTAAATATTGCATAATCTCGTAATATTTCACATCGCTTTACGGAGTCATATTTTCTTCGCTGAATAGAACCCATGTAAACCAGAAATATTTCAACATAAGATAATCCCTACTATTATATCATGCACATGCTACGCTTTTGTAAGATGCTGCTAGCAGGTTATAAAAAAAATATACATGCTCTAGTCACACCCATATATTAAGTTTTCCCTTTGAAAATGACTTTCATTTTGCGCTAACCACAAGAGTGCCATAAAGTTTTCCTCTTAATTTTAACAGTGCACTTCCTTAGATGAATCAGCCAATACTTCCTGTTTTAATTTTTCCGTTTTATTAATCGCAGATGCTTCATACTTTAGGTATGGTCAATGTAATGTACTATGGGACGTATTATGCAACCTTATTCTAATTCTAACACATCCTTTCGTAATATTCAGAAAGAGACGTTTCGAATTTGGCTTCCAATATTTTTTATTGTAAGAAATTGATTTGTATTATTGAAGTTTTGAAGTAGTTTTGAGGAAAATTAAGAAAAAACTGAATATTGTGTTTTAATTAACTACAGATTCATCAGTTCTATTTCGATTTATAATTAACAATTTGCGAAGTGCCCATAGATCTTCTTTCTGATGCAAGTTCTGAAGACGTTCCGACATTTTATTTAAAAGTAATACTTGAGCTTCCAATGCATGAAGATTTAACACCCAAATCAACAATGCTTGTTTGAATATAATTGTTCAATCAATTGACGGTTCTGCTTGATTTCAAGTTTAGGTGAAGTCCTACTTGATTTGGCCACTGATGGAGATGAATTATTAGGTGACCAGTGAATTATTCTTGCATTTCCTTTAAATGAACTTTTGCATTTTTCATCGTCCGCACTAGTCACCAAGCCTAGGATAAAGGCCTGAACTCTAACAAATTATATCCTCAAATAACTTCTCAATCTCAAAAGATTTTTTTACACTTAATTTTACCGTTACCTTTCCCATATCATCCAGGGCTTTTCCATGAGATTTCGCTATTTTTCTCTTAACAACTGATTACAGCAAGTTCCTGTTACCCGAAATATTCCCAATGAGACAATTCTTTCGCAAATTTTAGTGTTTTAATGAAAATTCTTCAAATGCTATTTGCAAAACATAATCGTTAACAATCATTTCCATCCATTTTCTATAGATCTCCTCTTCCAGATAACCTCATTGAACTCCTCCCAAATCTGATCAGAAATGCCTGAACACGAAAAACGTTGACTTAAGTCAGTATCTGTGTTGTATTTGAGAAGTGTTTGGGATAAATATATGTGTAGAGGACGAGGAGTGAGTGAAAAACTACAGGAATGCTTGCGTCAGTAGTGTATAGACAAGTATGAAAGAAGTGTGTTAAGCTGTTTTTGTCAAGTTCGGAGAATCGATGATACATGAAAAGCCTATTGGAGAGAAATGTGGGAGGGGTAGCCGAGGAGGGCGGAAAAGTGATGATAGAAGAATCGTTAAAGAAACCCTCCAAGAAATGAATATTTCAGCGAATTATGGGAAGATTAATGCATGAATGTGATAGAGGGTAATAACAGAGGTAAGTTGGTCCAGGGTGGATGGAATTCGCACTGTTTCCTGTTTTATGATAAAATCATCTCTTTTTAAACTACAGCTATCACTAAATAAAAGGCTATGCATTTTTATCCCGGTACTTTTTCTCATACCAAGAGTCTAATGCACTTCCGCGAATAAATTTTATAAATCATCAATCATACACCAGGGTTATTCAAGACTCAGGAAAATGAGTGTTTTCCTTCCTTAGTATTTATCTATTTAAGATAAAGAGGAACGTTTTACTATACACAAAGAATTATGCTTAACCGCCGCCGGAAGTAATGTTAATTGCAGTTGATTGCTGCAGTTGATATAAATTAAATATAAGGCTGAAATGGAATGGGCTTTACATGGAATGTGACATTTATAAAAGATCCGGGTCCGAATCCAGGTGAAGACGGTGAGCATTAGCGGGTGATACCGTTATAGGTTACTGTTGCGGCATCTTCCGCTGTTTCATTGAATTTTAAGAACAGAAACTTTAACTTGTGAAACTACTAAATCCATTTATCTAAAAATGTCTGATATTATTTGAGCACCATCCAGTAAAAATATTTCGACTTAATTCATGTACTTAGACCTTCAAACGTGAACAGTCTTTTTGTTGCATAAGTAAAACAATCAGAAGGGCAAACAAAGTTTTAGCAACCATAAATAATTTCCCGGATTAAACGCAACTGATAAGAAATTTTCTAACATCAAAGAAGTTTTCATTTGCAGTGAATAATCAAAGAGTTGACGGATTTAGGTATTAATAAGGGGGAGGTCGCAAAAGGTAAAATAGATCTCTGCATTTCAAAATGAAATGATGAATTATTTTGGCCGAAATTTCTTTTGAGATATTTTCCCGAGCGAAGAGATATGATCAAATACCAGCCTACGCCGGCCTACTTGGCCGACATAACGGCGCATTGAACCGTTGCAGATGGAAATACGATTAAAAAATGGGTTAATGCGTGTCTAAAGTGCTCCACTTTGTGATTTATTCTGCAGACTCTGACATGAAATGTCTACTCATTCCACGCAAAAACTAATGTGCCCCAACGTATAACGAAAATATCTATCTAAAATATTCGCTTTCACGAGTGTCTGCTGTCGACAGATGAGATGCAGGCACAATAGAAACAAGTATCGATGAATTTCAATGTGAAGTGCTCGAAATTCACTGTCACTAATAGTTTTTACTGGCCGTTAGTTTTCGTCTTAGCTCACAGGATGGCGTACGAAATCCTTTGCCTGACAGATCTACTCAAAAGTATAATAAGAAAACTAATATGGCTTATCCATTTGAAGTCATTTATAAAGCCAAAGTATTTATTATTATTCAAATTATTGTGTTTCTTATATTGTGTAAGCAAAATAATATGGAGGGCTATTCTTTGATAATATAGAAACAGGAGCGATTCAATCTTACGGAGGAACTCACTTTATTCACTCTTTCTCTCTCTCTAAGTATGTACATATGAGTTTATTCAAACATACATATGTAAGTATATGTCTAAGTATTCATGTATACACATATACTTATTCTTAGGTTATTTAGTGACTACATGAACATCTGAGGTCCAAAGAGGTTACCAAAGATAAAACCGAAGGTATTAAGTCACCATTGGGATTTACTTCCAGAAGACGACAAGAATATTGATACCTAATGAGGTTAATAAGTTGTAAGTGAAAAATAATTTTCATGCGGAAAACTATGAGATGGCACAAAAAGAGTTTTAGCACTCGAATAACTGCTAAACAAAAAAACCAAATATTACCAAAAACCTTATATATACATATATATAATTTTTCTTATTAGATAACCCATTTTACTTTTTTCAGTTATTCGCTGCCTCTTAGAAATCAGTTTGCATATGCATTTAAAAAAACCCCACACAAATTATGCATGCAATTATCAGCCTATTATTAAACCAAGATTAGGCAAGATGTAAAATTTGGTGAACTATGGTGGAAAGAAAATTATTTTCTCAATAGTCTCATCAAAAAATTTACCAGGTTAATATTAAACCAGTCAATTTCTGGAAATAAGATTATTGCGATTTAGCAATACTCCTGCAATACCTCGAAACAAATACGGCGTCCAATTCTGGTGGAATTTGACAGATTAAAAAAAAAAAAAACTCATTCCTAAGAAATATGGTGGAAGCGCGAGAACCAAAGACATATTTACAGGAAAATAATCTCTTTTATGAGCGTATCCGCCATATTTTAACGTCAAAAAGGAAAAAAAACGCACTCGCGCACACATACGTGAAAGAAACAACTGCCTGCTGCTTGATCACATAAAATATAAAAAAACCACTTTGCGAGAGGGAGGGATAGAGGGAGAGGAAAAAATAAAACCAATCCTGGTAAAATCAAAGGCGCGTGTGATATAATTCAGCCATACTCCTGCGTGCAAGGAAAAAGACGTCAGCAGGCAACATATTGTAATTTTAATAAAAATACTTTAAATTACGGAGCGAAACAAAAGGAGAGGAGGAAAAGAAATGGCCATAAATCTATCGCTGGGAAAGGGAATGGGAAGACAAGGGGGAGGGCAAGGAGGGTGAGGGCGGAAGAGCTGTAGGTTGGGCATCTGATGGTGGTGGCGGGGGAGGGTCGAAGTTGCGTGAGAGGAGGAGGGGGAGGGGATGGGTTGATCGATATATCGGGGAATTCGAGAGACACTAAAAAGAAGAGGGTGTGTGTTTGGGGGATGGGTTGGTTGAAGGAAAACGGTAATGGGAGGGGGGGGGCGTTGTCCAGGGGTGCACGTGTTCATGGGTGGGGGTAGTAGAAGAGGAGTGCACGGAAAGTTGGAAGTGGGGTGCGTTCCTAAAGGTAAGGAAAGGGAGAGGGGAAGACGGGGAGTGGGTGTGTGTGAGAGGGAAGGGTTGAAAAGGAGAAAAGCAAGTGGGAGCAGGAGCGAAGCGATAGATGGGGAAAGGGGATGTGTTGGGGTGGCAGGTAGGGTGACGCGGTGTTGGGAGGGGAGAAAATGGGAGGTAATATGGGAGGATTTGATAGGGAATTGGGGAGGCGTTTGCAGGGGAGGACGCAGGAGAAGGAATGACTGAGCATTGGGGTTGGCGGTGGAAATTAGGAGGGGGGGAGGAGGGGGCAAGGGGCGTGTAGTTAGGAGGTAAAAGGTGGGGGGGAGGGTGGGCAGGAGGAGGAGATTTTTAGGGCCGGGAGTGTTCCGCTAGGTGCGGGGGAGGGGGAGAAAGAGTTTCGGGAGTACAGGGAACAGGGAAATAGGGTAGAGGCGAGAGAGGAATTGAAGGTGGGGGGATGCTGGGGCGTTTTTTGGGCGGGATAGGTTTTTAGGGGGTGGGGAGAAAGGGAAACGGTTTGTTGGAGTGGAGTCTGAGGGAGGCGGCATTGTGGGGGGGATAGGCGAGGGGATGGGAGGAGGGATGGGAAAGAGCGGGATTTGTTCGGCGGATGAGAAGGCTGAGGGGGAATTATTGAGTAAGCATAAAAATTGAAGGCTCGTAAATACATTTATTAATGCGCCCGTGACGCCACCTTCGCAAGTACTGCCTTCCTCCGTCCCGCCGACCAATCACTTCGCGTCTGCCTCATCCCATGAGCCGGCCGAGGCCACGCCCCCTCCGTGCGAACCTCCTCTCTCTCACTCCTCTAAAAAATGTTCATTCCCTCCTCTTTTCCGTCCCTCCCTCCCTCAACTCTCTGCCCTCCTCCCCACCCTCCAAAGTCCCCACCACTCTCCCACACCTCTATGCCCTCCACCCTCCCCTCCCTCAAGTCCTTCTCCGCGGTAACCCTTCCTTCCCCCCCCCACACTCCCTTCAACCTTTCGTACACCTATAGCGATCCTCACCGTTCACGAATTTCTCCGTATTTCACAAAAACATGCCATTTTGAAAAGGCACCGCGAGACAAAAATTTCTTTCCCCCGTTGTCGCGGCTGACCTCAAGAGTTTACTGCGATGAATATAACAAACAGTCTAAGAGAGCGAACCGGTGCCTCTTTTTGGTTCTCTCCGAGGGGTATGCAAAGTCTCCTAAAGGCTAAAGAGTGTTTTCATGGATTCGGGGGAAGGAAAGTAAAACCACAGCGTTGTCTCGGACTCTATCTTGCCAAGCGAACTACCCTTTCGGAGCTTCCAATGGTAATGAATTCCTGAAATATTTTCCCTAACCAGAAGACAAGTATGCACGTATTAATTGCGCACAAAATTTATCTGATTCCTTAGATTATGTTCTCAAGAAAACTATATAATAAAAATGTATATGCAGGAAAAAGATTTTATAGGTTTAGAGAATTTCGCATTTAAAACGTGTTTTTGATAAAATGAGGGCCCATAAAACTTAAAGTTCTAGTCGCATGCCTAACTGTGCCTTAAATTACGGAGAACATTAAGAAGCCATTATTTTTTGAATTAAAGTTTTTTTATTGAAGCGTCATCACATTTAGTCTTATTCCATATCATAAACGAAACGCTGTTTATTCATTTTAAGAAACTAATAGTTAATGTTTTATAGGCACTTTATTATAAATTTCTATTGGGTAAAACATATTTATTTGTTAACTTATTAATCTTTCATGCTCATTTAATTTTCTTCTTGCGGAATATTAACTTGAAATTAACAATTTTATCTGTATTTAAATTTTAAAAAAACAACATATAAGCCAAAGTTAATTATGTTTCGAATAATATTCTTACAAAATAATATTAAAAACTCTGTTTCTCTGTACCTTAAATTTACAGAAGCTTGAGTTAGTTTTCTCAAAATTGCTGTAATCAGATTGAGATGCTACTACGTACAAGAAATCTTCGGCTGCTCTTTTTTCGAAATTAGAGAACATCTTCAAATTCCTTGAAGATTTTTCATACGGAATTGGTGATCATAATACATAATAAATATCACTTTCAAAATGAAGTGATTTAGAAAACGTTATACTGAGTTGGAAACTCCTTTTATTAGATTCCTTAATTTAATTGAATCTTTATGAAATTTCCTTCTGGACCAAAGTGCTATAACGGCGCCCATTGGAAAACTGAGTTTTCAGGAAACGCGCGGTTGTGTGAATGATGGAATTCTCCGATCTCTGGAAAATGACTTTCGCAAATAAGTTGCAATTAAAATAACCTAACTTTTAATTTTGTAAGCAAAGCGTGTCCGCATGAAAGGCGTACTTGTCAATGCTACGAAGTGCTTAGTGCTCAAAACCCCACCTCGTGGGTAATTGTGATGAGCACGATCAGCTGTTGGAATAAGAAAACAGGTGGGGGATGTTACAATATACCCAAGGAATATATCAATATAAGGCGTTATCAGGCGCCGGCCAAGGCTGGCCGTGAATGACGGCTGTAGTGCTGATGCCAATTTATCACCTTCCAAGATATGAAACAAGATGCGATATATTGAGGTTCGGGCACGAGAATAGGCTCCCATCGTGACCAAGACAGCGTAGCGAAAGGGTAAATTATTGAGGACCAATGACAAATTCTGATCGTAAAAAAGTGAGTTTTAGAACCTGATGGCAGTTTACCGACTTTTTCCTTCATGGACAGAGCAAAAAGCAATAAAATTATACAAAAACTAAGCATCATTTTAGGAATTAATTCGATTCAAAGTGTTGTGCTGATGTGAAAAATAATTATTGATAATGTCATTGAACGCTAAAATTAATATCCATAAGTTTAATGTCATTAAAGCTAAATTGAAATATTTACAGCGATTTTATTCCACCTGATGATAGTATTTCCTTAATTTGGAAGGGCGTTTGAATACTCGTTTCATTAGCCGGGTAGGTGAAACAAAATGATATCGGAGTAACAGTTATCGAAAAGAAAACTCTTTAGACTTTTGGTTTTATATAAAATGCTGAATATTATACTTTTCTTCATGATATAAACTCTGCTGCAAAACTTAGTCAACACGCTCGGCTCGTTTAAATATCATCCTGAAAATGTTTTTAAACTATTGTGGGAAAGATATATATCGTTGTAAATTAGATATTGAACAATAAATTGCATCTTATCCTTTCGAATTGTATTAAGTTTGACACGAAAAGTAAACATTATTCTAGTTTTAGTAAAGTATTTGCCAAGTGTGGAACAAAATGATCAAACCACATCAAGCCCCCATTTAACGTGATTTTAAAGAGGAGCTACAAAATATTTGTCGATTCAGTATATTAGTTTTATAACTCATAACTTTTCTTTGCGATAGATCGTGCAACTAAAGAAATGCATTGCGATAGCCTTAGGAAATCATATGGAATCAATGGAAATTAATTCATGGGCCACATCAGTTGACCATTATATTTCACTGTAAATTGGTGGGGAATATTGTAAATGCCACTCTATGAGGTTTATAAATCGATAAAATTACATAATGCTTCAAAGATCCATTTTCACTGAGATGGAAATCTATCCTCAATGTAAGGAAAAAGGTATTTACTTATCAATTAAGAAAAACCAAATCTCAGTAACTCTTATGGATGACGGAACTACAATTATACTTGTCCCGTACTTTTCTTAAATGGACTCCATACTGATCTAAACAGATAGTACAAAATGGAACGGCGATGGGCGATAGAGAATTCAGGTTTGGTATTACTTATTATAATTACCATAATTCAAATTTTGGAAGCTCTAAATTATTTTTTATCAAAGATTTTTCGATATATTTTGCACTATATTCTCATTCTCTTTCTCGTGAATGATTAATGATTAAATCATTTGGTATTAAATTTTGTATTAATTGATGCACACAAAGTTATAACCTGAGTACTTTTACCGCGATTAATCAAAGGAACCAGCAAAGGACGAATTTTCACACTTTTATAATTGTATCCACACACGCACAAACCATGGAACTCACTTCTTTTTTTGGATGAAAGGGTTCTTGCGTAGCGTATCAGGTATCACCTGTAGCTACACAGTTTCTTGGAACGCAAAGTAACGAGAGATAACTGACTTTTGTTCAAAATTATAATTTTGATGACTCTGACGGTAATAGACTATAAAACCATGGCTAATATAATTGAATAAAGTTTGTGACCAGTGAGAAAAACATTTAGTAACTCAATATTTGGGATTCACGTGAGATTCTTATTTAAGGAGAAAATAATAAGGTTATCCATTACAAATAATTTGATGAATTCTGACACTGTCTATTATATCTAAAATAATTGAAATGAAGTACAAATCAACGAAATTATTATTCTACATCATTCACCTGATTTTTCGTAAATGATATATCAATTAAAACGATGCAGATTTCCTACTAATTCAAATTTCATATTAACATATCGGGTGAAAAGATTTGATCAAACCAAACGTAAACAACCACCTCTAGCATTTCTGTGTTCCGAGTGAGTATCAAGACAAATACGCTCATATCCTCAGTCCTAAACATTGGCAAGGGTTTGCTAAGTTCCATTAAGACGCGTGCCCACCCCACTCGGTCGCCGTGTCCAAAATGCGAGACGTGATTCTTTTATGAAGGGACACGACGAATCCAACTCCAGCCACCCCATTTATGTGCAAGCACGCTTTAGAAGATCGCACCTCGGGTACCAGCAAGCAAAAATCAGTCATTACAAGGGCTTTAAATTGAGGGCATCCCGATCGCTAGCCGGTGGAGAGCATGAAAGGAAAAATAACAGCAGTACGCACAAAAGAAAGTCGGGACCAAAGGCGCGGTCGAACAACAGCGAAGTGGGCGAAGAGCTTTCCGCTGCCCAGCCTGATCAACGAGGGGAGTGAAGGAGCCATTAAAAGGAGGAGAGGAAAAAAAGGATGCGCTCTCCGCTTTAAATAAAAAAAAGGACACGGGCGATGGATCATAGAAGTGGTAGCCGGGGCTAAATGGGCGATTAAAACGGAAGACCTCGCGACTCTGGTCGTGGGTCTGGGCCGTGGGCCGATTAATGAGGGCGTTTGATTTACAATCGGCCCCGGTCTCGTGTTCGCGGGCAAGGAGTCTTTTGAGGCCGACTAGGAAGGGGAGAAGTGAGAAGGAAGGAAGGAGCAGTGGAGGTGGTAGTGGCGGGTGAGCAATGTGACTGGAAATAAGAATGACCCCCCCTCCCCCGCGGCGGATGGTCGAATCTTCCCCTTCCACACTCCTCCTGGGCCTCGAAGGGACGGGGGTTGTGGGTGGAAGAAACAACGGTCGCCGACATCTCCGCAACACGCTGTTCCTGCGCCGACCTACGCTAGAGCAATCGTGACTCGCCGGCGGATCTTGGTCAGTCAGCGAGTCGACAAGGACGCGACTAGTCGTAAAGCATGCAGCATGTCCCGTCCTCACCACTCCCTACGTCTGATATACTGGCTCAAAAGAGCGGCACTGTTGCTTCGGCGTTTAAGAGAAAAAATAACTGTTAAATTGATCGATATCACTGTAAGTGTGGTTTTATTGAGTCGTGAAATGTTTCTAGGTATGAAAGTTTCTTTTATTACGCCGTGATAAACTACACGCCATCAATTGAACCACACAACAACAATAATTACTTAAATTCATAGTCATTAGCTCAGGTAATGTGCGCCCTTAAAAAAAGTATTTTTGTCCTACTTGTGCGGGGTCTTTAGGGTATACATTGTTTTCTCGTCGCAAACCGTGTCTCAATTAATAGGTAGACTGTTTTAAAATGACGATAGACAAGGCAAGTAAATCATTTAGACAGCAACTAGATAGATTTACCTTGGAAAAGTAAAAATTCAGCTCTACAATGAATAATAGATGCAGTCATGATAATTTTAAGAATGCGCAAAAATGTAAAAAAGTAAATATTTTTAACTGTCACTAATGATTCCTGCGTAAATATGAATTGAGCAATATGTAATAATTGTACTCTAGCAGTTAAATAACTTTTGCTGGCGTTACTAGTTAGGTAGATTAGCTAAGGGTCGGTAATACTATTGAGAGAATTATGTAGCCATTCAATCCGAAACTTTTGATTTGAAATGTCACAATATTCAAGATCAATTAATTTTATCACGAAACCATTTGGAAAGGACAACAATTAATTCAAAACTTTTTTTACCTTTTCAAGATAGTCATAATGTATATATTTCAAAAACCATTCTTTTAAAGTATTACTTTTAGCACTAGAGAAGGAAAGGGAACAGCAATTTAGTTGCTGCATTGAAAAAAATATCATTAGTTCTTATATTTATTGGCAACCTTAGATTTAGAAGCTCCCTGAGATTGTTGGATTTTCAAAAATAATGATAAATTATATAATAGAGCTATAAATTGAAATCGAAGGCGTAATATATTTAACCATAATGAAACGAAATATAGCACGGAAGAACTAATGAAAACAATTTTCAAGAATCAATTGATATAAAACCTAGAAATACATCATTACACCTAGAAATCGTATGACGAACTTGAAATCATAAAAAAAAAGATAATTTGGGAAGTGCACAGTCATCTACTGTCTTACAATCATTATTCACTATTAACTTTTTCAAATTTACTTTACTTTTACTGAATTATTATGACACATTAACCTGTGACCAAAATAATACCTAGAATGAAATTACGTTAATTTGAAATGCCTCTACGTGTTTCATACTTTGAAAACCAGCATCAATATTTGCATATTCATACTGCAGACTTAAAAATCTTCATGGACACATATTTAAGGACCCTTAAATAAGACAAGTCTAGAGTTATTTACGGAAAAAATTATCATTTTTACACTTAAGAGAATTTAATTTAACTTTGGTGTCTTATAAATGGTGAGTTTTGCAATGAGCAGGTCGTTTTGTATTCATCATTCATCAATTAACACTAAGCAAATACCCCAATGCATATGTAAGTGTAGGCATACAAATAATGAGATTTTTTCCGTACTAAGAGTATCGAACCTCATACCGAGCAAGATGAGCCCAGGCCAAATGTAGATTGTACTGTACCATTGCACATGACTCTACCATTTCGCCACAGGAGCTATAGAATATACTGCACTAAATAAAAAAATATATGCTTAGTGCCACAAGTTTGACATAGAAGACAAAAAGGATTCCCACATGGCCATAATGTTTCATAATTAATGCACGTTAGAAATGTGACCAGGAGAAAACGCAACTAAACACCATCTAATCCGAAAGTGCGTGCAGTGAAATTGTATTCTTCATATTGCATAGAGTCTGTGCTGATTTTAAAAGGATGAAACACAAGATGGCCTCAACGGAGCGCTTATACGGAATGCTGCTATCCATCCTTCCAGGTCTACGACCACACCTATCGAATCTTATCAATTCCCAAAAGCCAATGCATGTAAAGCATGATATTAGCTGATGAAAACCGGATTATATTTGACAGAATTATATTAAAGAACCAAAAAGAAACGAAGAGGCCAAATAAAGCCAGTCTACCGAACCACAAAAATTCATTTCGCGGTTCATTAAGCTGATAAATGATTGACATCGATTATATCCGACGAAGAAAAAGTATCGCTGTTTTGAATTTGCATGGCATTAGACAAGTTGAAATGAAGAACGGGATGTTGGTTATTATAGAACGTAAAAGGAAATACGTCCCTCACCACCGTGCTAATATTAAAATCAGGGACAAGAAGATTCATTTAGAAAGATATGGGCTACATTTATTCCTACGCTATACATACCTACTATGTCACTTATACCAAAACGAGGTGGCGATGGGACTGACACAAATATATGCAGCGACTATGTTACAAGTTTTTTAGACAGAGTTTCCCGATGGACTGGCAAAAGTGATATGATGGATGAACAAACACAGCGGAAACTCGGCATGCCTAATTTATGAGCTAAAAACTACACAGCATCACGAGATAAGAAATTGAAATCTAGAATAGTTTTCATTGCTCCTTTTTCAACCTGGTCCCGAAAGAGTTAAAAATCGTAGCTGTTTCTCGAATTCAAATTCTTTCCTAAATCAGCGTCTAGCTTTCTCTAACAACATGTCCCTGGCAATGCTGTGATCATCCAGCAAATTTTGAATGGCAAAACGTCAGCAAATGCCAATTTCATCCAAATAGCAACAAATAAGGAAACTCAAGTACATGAAAAGTAGTGAACAAAGACGAGAATGAATTTTGAACAATTAAATTGATCATTATTCCAATATTTTTTACTTGCGTATTTCTATACAAGATGAAATGTAAGAATAGGTGATTAGTACCAGGATTTCGTATTGCCTTAACACACTGAAAGTCTGTAGGACGATGAGAGACATAAATCTCCATTTTATGTAAGTTTTTAATTTATGACGAAGAGTTATGATTGCCGTGAACTCTGGTGATTCTGAATGTGACGGCGACAGAAGTGGTAGCATTCGTAGCCATGCAACTGGGTGACAATTGAATAGGTGAGCTTTGCCTACGGTAACAAATGAAACATGAGAATTGCTGTCGCAAAACGTCGACGTGGTACGAATCTCGGAATTCAGAACACAAAGAAAGTTCACAGAATCAATTTCGTACACATTTTTGACGTAAGATATTAACTGGCAAGCAGCGATTACACGCAGGAGTTTACTATTGTAGGATAGAGGAGTCTATGAGGAAAATCGAATCATAGGTATATATTGAATCATACTCACCACTTCTTTTCTAGTTTGGTATCGACCACGGACGGATTTGATACTCGAGAGGAGACTCCGTCCACTAGATGACCTCCGTCGGCGTAACCATTCGATCTGGTTCGATCACTTCGGCTAAAACTTTCGGATCTGAAAATAAAAAGCGTAATCAGAGCACCGATTTATTTTGAATAGAGCACCGATAGAGATTTGAATTAATTAATAACGTATAAAACTATTCCTGCCACTGATCGGAAAGTTCCGGGTCCAAGTCCTGGGTGCCGCCATCGGTCAACTACTAAATAATTGTGAGTAATGTCATTTTCTGTTCGGACGAACTTCGTCGAAAACCAAATTATGGCACAGAGAAAGGAACTGGCACCCCTACTTTAAATGAGTGAAATTTGTGCGCCTTCAAGGTTTAGTTCTGGTTGAGCTTGCCTAACTAGGAATGATTATTGCGAAAAGTTGTGGTAAATAATTTATTTCATGTAAAAAATTCCTTGAACTTGTATTAATGTAGCTGAAATTGAATAAATCAATGATACATTTGAACATGTAGACTACTTTGGTCTACCAATTGAAGTGGATTTGAAATTTCATTCGATAGGAATCGATCAACTACGGGTCAACGCGTATATAGGTCTACAGTGCTGGAGACATGACTAAAAGTTAATGTCTCATGTTTGGTTTCCGCTCATCTATGTATAATTAACCAGTGAGTCATTCCAATCCCCGAATTTCGTGTGAAGAGTACACCCAATAGAGCTCATGTGCCAACCGCTAGGTTAAGTGAAATATTGAACTAAATTTTAATGGAAACCCAGTGCCTGGCGGAATTTCATTATTAAGACGACAAATACAATGGATTTTATTCTACCTACACTTTTCATTTGTCACAGGGCCATAATCGTAAACCAACATTTACCAATTACAAAAATCAAAATAATTATAATTATTTGTACTACAGGTACATAGGTACTAACTGAACTACCTTTATATAGGTACTAACTGACCTCTTTTGAATTTACAAGTCGGAGCAAAGTTAAACATTGCAAAGATATTAGGTATATTTGTAGGTGCATTTGTATCTTAGTTGGTAGTTTGTGTATTTGTATGTGCGTGGGGTGTAAGCGTTCTTGCGTGAATGTATGTCCTATTTTGTCTGTGGTTGGTATAAATTTGTGGCTTTAGCATGCATTTTTTTTCCTTTCTTAATTACGGGTGGTGTCCTAACACCCCCCGCCACACGCCCTTGCAGCGGCTTCCGAGGTATTAAGTAGATGTAGATTAGTGGTGTTTTCTACGATAACTAACCGCTTAAATATTCTTAACAGAGGAGTATTTTATAATTGGACTTCTCCATAATGCGCCAAACACAATCTCGGGTTGGTGAACTTGATGGTGAACTACTCATTGAAGCTGATGTGTAAGGTAAAATTAACGAATACCAAAAATACTGCTTCACTGATTAAAACACTACACACGATGATCTTTAAAGTAATAAAAACAATGTATATGTAAAAAGGGATATCCATTTATGCTTTTTACTAATTCAACCTGAACGATTTCGCCTAAATAATAGAAGTAAATTGAATTATTAATAGAACGAATGCTATGCAACGGACGCCTCCTCCTTCCAAGTGCCACACGCTGTTGTTGACAGAGAACTTGCATAAAAATGGGAATGATGCGCCCATAATTCGATCGTATGCAATAGCTTATTTTCTATACGAGTTAACCTACGAGTATAAACGTGGCATATGTGTTCTTCAATTTTGCTACGCCGTGCTGCTCCAACAAATCACGTCTAACATGATTGATTTAACAGATGTGAGGTTTTTTCTTGGAAGTTGTGCATACACCTTCAGCGTGCATTAATTGCATTCCGGTACCCATCCCGACGCCGCGTGTAGGACACTTCAAGTTCGGGACGCTTTCCAACGGAGGGGAAGTCAAATGTTATAGGCCTTGCATCCGTTCGTTTAGAATATGGCAAAGGGTCGGTTTGCAGTTCACATTTAATCCTCTTTTGAATACACAGTTCTCCTGAAGACTTGAGCTATCCTAAGCAGAGTTAATGGCCTTCATGACCTCACCTTTTCTCTGGGTAATTTCTACTTATATTACTTTATCGGATGTAATCATGTAAAATGCTAGCAACACTGAAATGAAAGCTAGGCTTTATTAAAAAAATTATTATATATCAACGTACATAACATGCTCATGCTATTTATAACGTTCCTTTCAAATATATAAGTAGGTGATTCCTTAAATAAGAAATACCAATATCAAATAAGCATAAACTTGTGTACCTGAAGAAGACGCCTGTCAGTTGAAACTGGTCGAGATGAAGTAAAAAAATTGTTTCATGAATGTGCTTCTCATTTTAGTAAAAATGAATTGTCACATAATTGGGACAACACCCCGAGAAATGTCGATAGAAACGTATGACTAGTAAAATCGTCAGAAAAATTAACCAAACCTTTAGTCATTTGTTGGTCTCTTTAATTAAATGGTAAAAATAATATTATTCTGTTTGTGCATTTGAAAAAATAATCGTCAAAAATCGTATATCTTAATTTACGTCGTCAGGGCCATTGCCTAACCGAGGTTGAAATTTTCCATTTGAAGATGGAATCTATTTTCAATGTTGCGCGGCATCTACAGAAACGACGAAGTAAATCCTACGTCCCGTCCGGATAAATCCTTCTTGCGCCATTTCTTCCTCCTCCTGGGCCTCCCAGACACGAGGAGGAATTTATAAGCACAGCGGCTTAGGAGAGCGGTCGCGGAACGGGGCGACCCAACTGCGAGGCCTGCCAATCGATCCCCCGCGGACTTTTTCAGTGTTTCGCTCCGCTCCGTATTTCGCCAATACATCGTGGGCGTCAACCGGGTGCCTTTCATCCGGAGATTTAAAACGCGTGACGCCTCGGAGCGGTTCTCGCGAGACGTGCACTGCTCCCCGCGTCGCCGACTCTCCACATTCACAATCCTCCTCCGGGCGCTAATGGCCTTAATTATGCGTCCCCAAACAATGCGGAGCCATTCTATTGGGGTTGATGTGATTTTTTTTCTTCGTCCCGTCCCCCGTCGACTCTTTTCCTCAATTTCCCTTCCCGAAAGCATGGCCCGCTCCCGATACGACGCATTAAAGAACACGCTGAACTACACTCATTCCACTCGCGCCAAGGTTTTAAATAAGCCTCTTCTGCCAACCCATTCCTTCCTCCTCCCCCATCTCCCCAAGACCACGAATAGACACTCCCTATCCCCTTAATCCTGCACGCTACCCCTCTTCCACACCCCTTCTCGCCCCTTCTCCTCTCGATGGCCTGAAAACCCGCCCGCCGACCCTCTCGGTACCTTATTTCATGCAGTCAGCGACCTTCCTTGCTCCATCCCATAAAATTCAAGATAAGGCGTCATCAACGGGCGGGTCCAGCAGCGGGACGGAAAATAAGGACGCCGGGAGAGAGAGAGGAGAGTTCTCTTTCTCCCCCCTCCAGACGTCCGAAGGCGGCGGGGGTCTCCCGGTGTGTGATGTGGGGAGAGGAGGAGGAGGAGTCTTGGAGGAAGAAGGGGGACCCGCAGAGGCGGAACGGGGGCGTGGGTGGGGGATGGGAGAGAGGGGGGAGAGGAGGGACGAGGGAGGTAGAGAATTAATGCCCCCCCTATTCTTCGAAATGCATTTTAAATCAGGGCCTGCTGCTGTGCCTCCGCCGACCATACTTCATAATCGGCCGACCTGCATGTGCTACCAGCCACACCCTCACGGAGTGCCCCACACCCTCGCGGGGACCACCCCGTTCTCCTTCTCCTCCTCCTCTTCCAATCCCTCCCCACCTATACCGCCCTCTACATCAACCTCCGTCTTCTCTTTCCCTTCTTTCTCTCTCTCTCTCTCTCTTTTCCGCTCCCAGTTCCAGCCACCTGGAGCGTTTAGCGAAGTTCTCGATTCTGCTCGCAGGCGATATCGGGCGAAGTGGGGGCGATTGCCTCTTCCCGAGGAATGGGAAGGAGGGGGCGGAGAGAGTGCGTGGCGGGGATTGCGAAGGGGCGGCAGGGGAGGAGCAAGCGAGGGATGGGCGACGATCAAAAGAACAAGAGCGCAAGCCGGGAAGAAGCGAATGATGTCAGCGGAGGCGCCTGCTGGCCGAGGTCGCTCGCCCCTCTTCGCTCCGTGGACAATTAAAACAAGTGAAGAATAATGGTCGTGGATGATTGGTGGATAGAAACGCGACGAAGGCGTTGGTCAGCTATTACAAAGGACCACAAACAGTGTTGAGCCGCATTTATATGTAATGCACTCACTCCGGGAAGCGTATGAAAATCACCTCAATGAACCCCATATCCTTCCCAATACCTCCATAGAACTACGGCGGTAGTTAAGGTCGAGACGAGAGAGGTGAAATTCCGTAGGTAACCGACACAATATAGATTCAGGGTTCCACCTAGTCCTCCAGATTCTGCTATGTAGTGAAACTTGTTGAATTATAATTATTTTCGGTGGAACGCAAGGTATTTATTATTGTAACTATTCTACCACAACATAAAGTAAAACAAGGACGTATTTGAGGGGATATTGCCGTGAACAGAATATTGGATTTCCATGCATACGGTCAAGGTGTAAATCATATAAGTGACGAATTCATAAGTCTCGGTCCGTCCCCTTCTTAGGCGCTGCGTGGTGAACCTTTCAATTGCAGTGTTTCTTCTGCCAGGTTGAATGTTAAAAAATACGCTTTGGGCTTATTTCTTTACGTAAACAGAGGTGTATTTAGCCTATCAATTCTGCATAGGCTCGCACCATGATTCAGTTATATCACGTCCACGTCTTGCCAGGAAAACTCCATGACTTCCAGTGTACGTTACGAAGTTCGAACCGAATTTTATCCCATGCTTAATCATAAGAAATCTATCGTAATTACAATACAATGCGGACAATATAATTCCTCTAGCTTTAAAAAAGGTAGGCCTAGTAGACCTAGGCCTGGCTAAGTCACTACATACACATAGTTTCAATCGAGAGGAAGAATTTATGCGCAGTCAAAGACATGTATTCACCTACTTAGTTAATTTAATAGGTTTCCCACCGAAGTGCTTGACTTTTATTGAAAATGATAAGGAATATATCTTAACGCAAACATAATGCAGACTAAATGAAAATAGGTAATTCGGAAAAAGTCAGGTACCTTGAAGTGTTCCACTCCTGCATTTCAGGAAGTACTCATTTAATAGTAAAATAAAATTAACTTTATTTAGGGAGATGAAAAAAAAGGAAATGGCAAAGTAAAGAAGATTCGTCTTTCCACTTTGGCTAGGTCACATTATAAGAAATAAAAGAAAAAGGAGTAGGTAAGGCGCGATACATACAGGTAGAATTGTTAAAAAGGACGAAGCGTTGGAAGATTTATGGCAAGGGATAGAAAAGCCTAACTTTAAGGGAAAAAACGACCATAATTTCAAAAGAAAAATAAGGACTCAAAAAACGAATAAGAAAAAATAATCTTTTTTAAATAGAACTATAATTGATGGGAACCAGCTGCCTGGAGGTTTGTTTGAGCCCTTTCCGTCCAATTTTAGAATTTTTAAGTATAAATGTAAAGCAGCCACTGGGCAATAAACTTCATTGTAGTTATGAAAATATTGTTTGCATGTGATGTGGACGGCATTTTGTATGTGATGTGGAAGTTTGTTTGCATGTGATCTGGAAGTGTCATTGTATGTAAAAATATTTTGTCTCTTATCTGTTTTTATGTGTGTCCGTATGTAATTTTCGTTTTAAGAGATAACTGTGACCAAACTTGACCGTTGCCACCAGGAAAATCGCCTAATTGTAACGTAATTGTGTAAATAATAATAAATAACATTTAGAACACATTATGAGTGCTAGTATTTTCGGTAAATGAGGGATTAAGGAATTCGATGAAGCTCAAAAAGGTGTCCTGGATTTGTGAGGTCATAGAGAAATTAGGATAGGTGTCTTATCAGGCCCGAAAAGAAATAAATGAGACGACTCTAGACAGGAAAAGAGCTTTCGAGTTTATATCTGGTGTCAAGAAGATACCCAGCCACCCACCACTCGACTAAGCGGCATATCGTTATCACCCACCAAGCATGCGCATAGTAATAATTTTAAATATAAATAACAATTAAGGATCTAATTGAAGGGTTTACTATTTCAAATGAGGTAAATAACTGGGCTCACAAACATCTTTCAATATGTTTCATTATTTATTTTTCACTAATACCTACTCCACGCAACCGAAAGGGGCTTTTAGAAGTAAAATATAATAATAGTTACAAGTTAAGCTACCTATTCTAATTAATCAAAATAAAATCCATGGAATGCACTGTAATAAAATGCTTAAGTTTAATGAAATTGATTAAAACGAAGTTTTATGATTCCATGTTATTTCTGTTGACTAGTCCATGCAAAGACAAGCAGAAAAGTTCTTCATCAGTGATAAACTTAACCGTCAAATTTCCCATGGGCCATTCACGATCATGACTAAACCAATATTAAGAATTTAAACGACAAACCTTACAGTCATCTGACATTCTCTTTATGAATACTTCTCGCTTACCAACTAATACATAAAAAAGGGTGCCCAAAAATTCTCTACTTCGAGCTATGGTGGTTGGATGTAAATAAATATAACAATAAAGATTTCGATTGACATAGATCATTGAAAAACATCAAAAGAGATAGGAGAGGTGTACTATATATTTAATTTGAAATATGCATGTACGGAAGCATATAAAGACAAAAGAATAGCCGTAGAAAGTGAAACCAGTAGAAAATGCAATAAAAAGAGGAATAAAATACATGATCACCTGGGATTAAAAATACTGGAGGATAGATCAAAAGATATATTTAAAATATACGGACAGAAGGAGTATTTCATGAACAGCAGCCTCCTTTTATTTAATATTTTACCGTGAAATCATTTTGTACTGATGATTCGACCACACTCAACGGGAAAGCACAATGTTAGGCGTAAAAAAGGGAGTAGTGAGTCCTCAGGTTTTTGAGAAAGAAAGGGCAGAGTCCTTCGCAACCCGGATTGAGACCCAGAAGCGGAGATACGCAGATGGAAAATCAGAGCGAAGGAAGGGCGCGGCAAGAAAATATCCAGTTACTTAAGGTTAGAGATACGCGGAATAAAAACGACAGAGAGTGGATTGAATGGAGTAAATGAGGGCAGGTAAGTATTCTTGCTGCTGGGCAAATATCACGGACTCAGCATAATCTTTGCAGCCTCGTACTTTTCCGGAGTGAATGCTGCCAACGCCAGATGCGTAATCAGAGTAAAGCATTAAGCCGTATGCAGATTAATTAAGTTAATCTAAAAAGTTGAACTACATCTAATCCAAAGAAAAAATATTCAGTTTTTGTTTTATGGCACAGAGGTACTGTTGCCATCATTGGAATCTTGATTACGGATGCATAAACAAATAAATCTGAAAAGTGGGCTTCAGTTGACGTGCAGTGGTAGGAAATACGAGTAAACTGACGGAAGAGTTGCTCACAATATTAGCTGAACTGAATAGAATATCTAGAGACTTCAAGATTTCCCTGCACTTTTTCAAAATATTCAAGCATTTTTAATAGTTACTCTTGAATTGAAAATGTCGATGAGCATGTGAAAAAATCAATGCAATAATGAAATATAAATTCAAACATTCCTTAAAAAATACTTCAATA
This sequence comes from Hetaerina americana, assembly GCF_022747635.1. Lineage (NCBI taxonomy): Eukaryota > Metazoa > Arthropoda > Insecta > Odonata > Calopterygidae > Hetaerina > Hetaerina americana. The sequence goes on along the minus strand of NW_027286985.1, from coordinate 81,043,540 downwards.
CTTATCACTAGTCCACACTTATCCGCATCTAAATCGAGTGGACCGGTGGTAGCAAGACGGCTGACCTGAGATCAGTTGCTAACACCACGCATTATCCCAGAGTTAATTCAGATGATACATTGAAAAGGTGGCATGAAATTTAAAAAATTGTAATCAAAACATGTGCTAAGTAAGTCACTAAAACATACTTGTACTTTTAAATATGTGCTTAGGTAGATGAAATAGTTCTAAGGAAGACAAAAGCATTTCATGCAAGGTAAAAGTGGGCTGAGGCCGAGTTTATTGAACTACTGAAACTTGACGCACTACCATTTAGTTGTCAAAGTTATTATGCTTGCCTGTTTCATAATGTTTTGAAAATGACACTAGAGTCACAGTTAGCGGCCTAGATATGTACCCGCGGGGCGTAGAGTACAAGATATTTATGATGGCTCCAAGAGACAAAGAAGAAATATCTGTCTTTGAAAAGAATGGGTAAGAGTGGAGAGATATATGGCAGATTAAAGCAACTATAGTAGATATCTAATTTTCAACAAGTCATAAAAGTTGAAAATAAGCAAAAACTTACAGCTTCAGCTATGCGAGTCTCATGAGGTTATTCGCAGGTGATGCATAGGTAGATGAGATACACCAAGGCAGTAATTCCGGCGCAGTCAAGGACAACCTACGGGCCCATAAAATGTAGATACCTGAGGTGATTGCAATATCATGGGAAATTTTATGAGTTCATCGACAGAAGAGTGAAATTTGAATGACAAAAATAGGAAAGAAATAGTAAGGAAAAATATCGAGGCATGAGATGAAAATAGAAAGGGAAACAATAAGCAAAAATGGAAGTAATTTAAAAAATTTGGGATGATTGTATTTTCTCTTTAAGGAAGTGAAAAAATGTTTTAAGCGACGTAAAATCATACCCGCTAGGAAATTGGTTAAACTTCGTATGTTCTAAAACAATTACAGTAATTGTATGTCACACGTCACCACTTAAGGAACAAAGTAACTCATGGTTCATTGCACGATAGTCATTCGCAGCTTTTTTTACATCCCATTTGATACTTGTATGACCAATTATATTTAAATTGAAAGGAATTTAACCACTAGCTATTCCTAGAATTTCATTTTAGCTTCAACTAGTCATTAAGCACATTAACACAGTCATCGTATTATTATTCAACCCTTTTTATTTTCCTACTTTTAAAGTCACTAATTATTTCCATAATTTCACCTCGTTTTAAAGGTATTTCGGGGACATTATAATGAAAATAGGTAACGGTTCTTTAGTACCAACCTTAAACGATGATTTATGTTGACGAAGCACAGGTAGACACATTCGTGACCAAGTTTATCAGTACAGACGAAAGATGAAATGTTTTTACCCATTTTATTTTAAGCTTATCGGAAGACAAATTAATGATTACGTCTCCATCTTATAAGTAAAAATACTATCACTAAATTATGTTAGAATTTTAATAGCTAACGTATTGGGAACGATCTTCTATGATAGCGCCTAAAATCCTCATGGGGGAATCAGATCCAAGGTATTTTGCCACGTTTACGATTTATATCAAAATCGCAAATCTAATGAGATGATTCCTAGAGGTTACACTGAGGGTAGGAGAAGAAAGAAGGTGACGGGTGGAAAGAGGGGTCCACGCGGTCAGAAAATAAGGGAAATGGGCTGGGGAAGCAGCGAACGTAACTCCTGCATAGGATGTGGCGGGCGAGTAAGGGGGGAAGGGGTGGCGGATATTATCCCTGCGGGAAAAAGGAGGAGAGCGAGATCATAACTCTATGATCACTGCTCATGCGGCAGGAAGGAGTGAGACTTTTATGCGTGCCCTCTTTTGTCATTCAAAGAAACTACCTCGCTTTATTTATAATTATGTAAAACGCCGCGGTGAAGCGATAAATACTTCCAGAGCGCGGCAACCCATGCCGGTTGTGCGCAATCTATTTGCCCGAGCATTAAAATATTTGACTCCTTTCACGGTGCGATCCCAACTCGGGCGATTTAATCATCTCCCTCATTTGAAAAACATTAATGATCCATCCAAGGTGTCCACCAGGTGGGATAGACGAAATCTTTACGTGCTCTGAGAGATATCTTATCGCTTAAGCCGACCACATAAAATACTGTCCGATCGACCGATAAAAAAAAAAACTCTGAGCCCCACGAAAACGATTTACGACAGCAGCAACAACATGCTAGATCAATTAGGGGAAAAGGAGAGTACTGGCGACGAGTAAATTTTGCGAATCGAGCATAAGTAAGTGGCAAAATAACAACTATGTCACCAGTTGACAATTGGGAGATATATGCTTTTCGATGCATTCTTAATTTCACAGAGGCCTCCGGAAAAATTCCTGAAATGACTCACGCGACAAACCATTGCCCGTCACGGAAGCAAATGTAATTTTATTTGCGCACTGTTGGAATAAACTAGCCTCTAACATTACTCTACGAAGTACTAGCATTCGTTCATATGTCGTCCGTAATCGTAAAGAAAAAATTGACTCCAATACAATCCTCCACGATACGTACTACGCTCCATGAGGAAAATTCAATCATATAATAAGGAAAAAAAGATCTTAATAGCATCGCACTTTACGGTTTTGAGTGTGCAATATGTTCTTTCGCCTCTCTTGGTGACACGAGTAGAGGGGACCCAGAGGATCTGGATTTTAGCATACCTACATATACATGGCTACCCGGTACTCCCCACTGCTCGAAATAAACGAAGTATGAAGTTTATTCAGCATTTGGAAAATTCATTACGCTCTACATTTTTGCGAACGGTACTACCTGGTGTAATGGAATTCCTCTTCCTCATCCATCGCAGTGATATGCAACTTCCAATTTTCGTCCCCCCATGCACTGGAAGGTGCGGAGGAGGGGAAATATTTTTCTCCTCACCTCAAAAATCACCGCTGCGAGGCCGGGAGTGGTCTGGAAAGGTGAACACAAAACTCTCGCAACCTTCATCCTTCATTTCTTTAACATAAATAATTTTTAACGGCCGTGCATGCGCAGACTGGAGAGGGGTGGGCCGGGGGGAGGTGAGTCCTTAGCGTGCTGTCTCGCAATTATCCCGCCGCCCATTGCAGCCTCCTTTTCGAAGTTTAACACTTTATACGCGCCTTCCCCTCGGTATTAGATAGCCGTACAATGCCACCGCCTTATTTCGTGCGACCCACTCGCGGGGGCGCTCTCTCTCCCCTCTGCCAGACCGCCCACTCCCCCAACGCCCTTCTCCGCCACCCACATGGCGGATTGCATGACGCGAAATTTTATTCTCCGACCGCTTTCACTCCATCAACCAGATTCGCGACTCCACCCAACAATCCTCACCCCCCTTAGTCTCCCTTCCTCCCCCAACTTCACCTCTGCCTGCATTTCCCGCCAATCTTCCAAATCAATCCACCGCACTTCTCCCTATCCTACTTCATCCGAAAACAACACATTTCTTCGTCCTCCTCCCAATTTCCTTCTGAATCTCCTGGTCGAATGCCATCTCTCTTTTTCTTTCTTTATCCACGTATCCTTCAAAGACATTGGGTACTATTTGTACTCGTAAATACATCAGTTGCGATTAAAATGCTTGATTTACCTAATGGGACATTTTAGAGAGGAGCTTTTTGGAATGGATGCAATATCACTAAATCCGCTTTTTCTAATAAGGTCTCTTCAAATGAATATCTTGAAGGAGTTTAGATTGAACATTATGTTTCGGGAGGGCCCACCAACCTCAACCAGAAGAGAAGTAAACTATAGCACCAAAATATGGCCGCAATATTCTTTACCAACATAATTTTATGAAACTCAAACATCCTCTGAATAATGTCCATTTTGCTTACACTGAATCAAATTATATTTGCCCGTCTTATAATATTTCTGCGATAAGAGATAATATAACTAAAGCATATTTTTGTTGAGCGGAGCTCTTTATTGGTGCTAAGTTACTAAGACAAGAAAACGTTTGTAATAGTTGTCATAATAGCGGCAATCACATAATACCTCTGAGTGGTAGACTAATAAGAATATTTAACAATAATATCCCCATTCAGTACTGTCCTATGTCTTCTGCATTCCTCAACGTTCACTCCTTGACGCACAGCCACCTTTAACAATTTCTGGAAGATATATGAAGGTGGTGGTGAAGCATGGACTTAATGCTGTTGGGAGGAGCAGACCTACCCGCCACGATAAGATTTTGTGCACCTTTTACGTGCGGCATAAATTATTAACGAATGAATGAACGTGGGGAGTCTTGCCGCACCATGGACCCGCCACAACTTACCAAGTTATGCCCCTCGTGCATTGAGGCCTGATGTTATATTTATCAGCGAAAGAAGTGGAAGAGCTAAATTTTATCGCTTCGAACTGTCGGACTTGATTCGAAGCTGGCTGGGAGCGGAATTACAGCGCTTCCTATCTGCCTCGATCGACTTGTAGAAGTGAGAAGAGCACGCGAGGCAAGGCATCCGAGCAGTTTAATCGTGCCACGTGCACAGCGCCGTGAATCTGGGACGACGTCCCCGGAATCTGGTGAGAATTTATCGTTAGACGTCCATGGATTGTCCTGGATGTCAAATCACAGTTACACCGCAGGAGGGGGGGGGTGGCTTCAACCGTTACGGAAAATGTTTATATAAGCTGGCTGATCGCAAAACTGCCGCGTTTCTGCTTTCAACAGTGTGCGCAAGACGATGCGCCTTAATCTGCACTAAGCGTAAGTCATCATTGTCGGAGTTCTGATGCGACACAGGGAAAGACACGGTGCCACAGAATTACTGAGCTCCTTGCCAGTGTGCCCTGATTCATGTTAACGAAGTTGGAAGAGCGCTACTGGATTTGAGTTTAAACTCTGAATAGCTCTCTCAGTTACAGACTGCATTTGGAATAAATGCATTCTACCATCTTCACACCCTGAGGGAAAGAACTTGATTTACGAAGGATAATGCCAGAAGATTGCTGTGCAGAGTGGGTCCCAATTATAAACCTAAATTTTCTCTCATCGATCTTAATTGCGTAAGCCATGAAAGAAACTAAACACCGCTGGACGAAATTGGCTATGTTAGATTTTGGGTACCTCGAATAAATGTGAACTGTTAAGATGAAAGAACGACAAAAACTCAATGATGCACAGGCCTTTTAGTCAAGCCGCAGATCATACCAATTCAGCCTCATGTGAATATCGTGAAGTTATGATCGAGTAGTATGTTTACTGATTAGCACACTTGGAGACTTTCTATATACATAAACATCAACTAAGGAGAGTAAGAATGAGGAAGCAATCGCAAGAACCGTTAGCAAAACTTAAAAAAGTACACTGAACACCCGCATCATAAGTTCACAGTGGAAATCAAAAAGAGAATTTGTTTGTAGGTTATGGACGTGTGAGAGATAAGAACCAACTTCAAGGAGATGACACGATCATCTCAAGTTAAAATAGGTAAGAACAAATTTATCTATGTCGAGTCCTGTAACGTGTGTATATATATAACACAATTATTTTAACACTTTATTGTAATTAAACAAGAATAAAATAGGGGATAGGCAAATTTAGTACGTTTTAAAACTAGTGCAAAATGGTCTCCTTGAATTTCAAGCTGTGATTAATAGTAGTGGCGGCATTCTTAAACAGAGTAACTAATTTTTCAACGGTATCAAACCGGTTGCGTATATCAGACTTACTTGGGCCATTTCAATTTATCTTCGACACAGGTTCAGTACGTATCCGCGTTTTAAAATGTATCGAGTCAAGGATCAAATGGAGGATGAAGCGTGGAAACTATTTTTTTTCCACAAATAAAACCATTTGTCTGATTGCTGCCCGTGTCTTGTTTACGACGGATTCCTGCTTGTCAATTCCTATTGACTGCCTCCATAGATCACGATCATGTACATTTTTTCCTTTTCCTTTCGTTTCATCCACGCGATCCTCCCCATCTCCGGGCCCATCTTCCCCTTTTCCCACATCTTCCCCGCTCCCCGCCCGGACCCCATAACCTCCCCAAACTCCATCGCCTCCGCCATCCACACGCTACTTCGACGTCACTCAAATAGTAATACTTCGTGATTAATTCCGATCGCTACCATATATTTCAGCCGCCACGGGCCCATCCGTCACGTTGTATCCACGAGCGAATTTACAGATACGCGTCGGATGGAATTCTCTCCTCTTTTTCATTTTATTCCAGAGACAGAAGCAGCTTAGCAAGCATTTTAACTTGACTTGTGGGCGCTCAAAGTTGACAAATTCATCCCGCGAAGAACTCGTCGGGTGGTGGTGGAAACGTTTTATCGCGAGAAGGTAGGCAAACCCCGCAGGAGAGAGATAGAGAGGCGTGCAACGACTAGAAATCCTCTGGAAACGGTGGATTTCAAACGTTGGAGAAAACCCCGGGCGCGATGACTTACCGGGAAGCTTCGGCTCCGTACTGGAAGACGGAGAACTCTTTCGCGCGTCGGCGGCCTAGCCATAGCAAAGAAGTCCGCGGCGAGGTGGGAATTTCAGGGAGAAGAGACGCCGCCCGAGGGGTAATGAAGCCTAGGCTTATTGGAATGGGGACCGGCCCCGGCGAAACGGGTGGTAAAAGACAGGACTGCGAAGGGTGGGAGGGCAAAAGTGGAAAAGTGGCAGTGGGAGAGGTAGGTTGGGGCACAGGATGGGGAGAGATGGTCCCGAGGGGTGTAGGTAACGCCGCGGGGGATGAGTGGGTGGGGAAAGGATACCGAGGCAAGGGGAGTGGGGCGGGGGGGTCAAGGGAATGGGAGGATGGGAGGCGTGCTTGCGTAAATTGGCGGGCCTCACTATTCGACGCGCGGAATAATTGGAGGAAAAAAGGTAAATCCCCATTTTTTTGGCGAGGGAATAAGAGGGAGTGATGGAAGGCTGTCCAAGCGATGGCAACGAATCCGTAATCCAGTCGATCCAAATCGAGTGAGAGAGCGAAACGCCTTCCCTCTAACCCCCCCCCCCCCGGTCCCCGGTTGCGTCCCACTCCCTCCACTCTCGCCCTCCGTATTTTTTTTAACCCCGCCCGCACCACCTAACGAAACCCCCCACACATCACTCCACCCCCCGCACTCACCCCGGCACCCCGTCTCACACCTAAATCCCACGCTCGCTGGCATCCCTCCCGCCTGACCACCCACCCTACTCTCTCAGAACATCCAAGCCTTTCTCTCTCGTTCCCCTCCCCCCCTTACTCCTGCCCCAAATCCCTCTTCCTCCACCCCTCCCACCCGCCGGAAAACACACCTCTCTCTCTTTCCTCTAAAACCCTTTCTTCCCCCTTCTCACCCGCTCACCCACCCCCCACACACGCATTCACCCACCCACCCGCCCAGTTCCCACCTTCCCGTCAAATCATCCTCCCTTTTTAACCCTTCACGTTGTCCCCTCTCGCCCCACCATCTCCCCACCCCTCAGAAGACCGACCACCTCATTCCTCTCGCACACCTTCCCATTGCATTAACTCTCATTCCCGTAACACTTGATCCCAACCCCATCCCCTCCCCTTCCCCCCACGCGCCCGTACCTTTTCTCTGCCACGGATCCATCCAGCGCAGGATCGTCCACCCACCAACATGCCCCCCACCCCTATTCGGACCTTTATCTCTCTCAACCTTTTCCCCTCACTATCCCTCCAAGCCCATCCCCCCTTTGCCATTCACTCCCACTTTTCCTGGACCCCCCAGTCCTCCCTCCCACCCGGGGCACCCAGACCTCCTCCTACCCGTTCTCCCCCTTCGCGCGGTCCGACGTAACTCTCCCGGCCACTTGCATCCACGTTATACCTCGCTCACTCGCTCCTTTCCATTTCCGGAAAATTTTCCGCCCTCTCTCTCTTCTCTCCCTCCGACACACGCTCTTCCCAACTCCCTCCCCATCATCTCCCTCTGGGAGCAGAGTAAAAAAGCGGCTCCCTCAACCCTTCGATTCCAGTGCCAAACTCAATAGCTTCCCTCTCCTTCTCTTACGCCATGTTTCCCGGTCTTCCACCGCTCTCCTTCGTCCAGGTGCCGTCGCGCGCGCGGTTCGCTTAAAAACGAAAAGAAAAAAAAATAGCTCTTGCTCAGCGCTCGACTTCGCGGTTGCTGACCGGCTGAAAGTGCCACGGTCTCGTCGCCAACATCGCGTTCTGTGCCCTCAGGGTCATTCCGTGGTATCCGAAAATGGGCTTGTGAGTCTCATTGGGCGTCACCTCCGCCATCATGGGTAATCAATTCGAGGATTGGTTTGCGACGGCTCAGTCAGGTCGATTTCAATCCAAAACTAAACAGATGAAAGAGGAAATGAGAAAAGGGAAGCCGACCCTTGAAATGTTCGAATTATCAATTACAGGTCGATGGAAGTTGTCCTCGATGAAACTCGCTTTCCATCTGCGGAAGGGTTAATGATGCATGGAGATCGAAGTTCTCACGGAACTTTGATATCTAGTGTTTAAAAGAATTTCGATTTGTTATCTAAAACTGATTGAATCGTCGTTTCAAGTTATTATGATATCAAGGGGCGTTGAAGGATATCCATAAGTTAGCGAAGTACATTGGGAACTATCTCTAATAGTAAATATGACTGGTTGATTATACATGTTGTATCTTTTCTCAGTGTAAGCGGTAGAATCACACATTCGCGGGAAAAGAGCCAAAAGCGAAAACTAACACTTCAGGAGGGCAAACGTTCTCGATTAGCCATGACGTACGAAAATTTAAGAAAAAAGAAAAGACAGTTTTCTGGAGGTGAATGCTATATATGTACATTGTTAAAAATTGTAATTTTTCTCTGGTATCACACTATGGACAGTATTTGATTTGGCCTCGGCATGTGCAGCAGACATTCTTGGACAAGCTACTTTAGTTGAAGAATTCAGAGTTGAAAAACTCAAATGTAATACGAGTAGCTTGTGTTCTCTTTACGTAGTAGCATGTAAGCCACCGCTAGGATATGTGGCAGGAGGCGATTACAAACCAGACTACTTTTGACCGCAATTACTTTTGTTTATATCTTTTGGCGGTCGAACAGCATTAGTTTGATCCCTTATAGTTCCAAGGAAAAATAAAATCTCAAGTCTATCTACTCTACTTAATCTCTCCATTTTTATTGGCATGATCTCTCCTGCCGTAGTATGATAGTGTTGCTAATGCATTTTCAACATCATTGCTAATCGAACATCGTTTAAATTTATGCAAGACCTTTTATCTGTAATGAAACCTTCGATGCGTGAGCGATTCCCAAAACTAGCCACTCTTAATTTTAATACGCTACTCAGCTTGTTAGAACAGTGTTTTGCAAATCTAGCTCCTATTAGTTGCACACGATCCAGTTCGGTATTTTTGCCTTCTGTCTGATTCCTTCGAAGGTCTATGCATTGTACATCAATCATCAGGACTAAGAGTCGGGAAAAATACGATAATTTTGGGTAGCTTTATAAATACCGTCCCACTAATGATAACCGTATAACATTTCAGCAGTTTCTTCTTGGTTGGCAAGAGCTTCTTACCCGGAACGTTCACCTTTGAGTCCACACATTGATCTTCTTCTATTCTACGATATATATGTATGCACTATTTCAATGTATGTAAAAACTGAACCCTTCGTATCGAAAGGTCTATCTACAACAGTTTCATCATGTAGGCCACAGTTTAAATTTCTACATTAACTACTTGGATATTATATCACAGAGATACTTCATCTATTGCGCCCTAGAATTTTTGCAGACCTTCTCTTTTCTCAGATGTAATGCCATTTAATATTCCCATTGGAGTATTTTATATAACTTCCCACACTTTCTCCTTAGATTTCATTTAAAGTAATTCCAAATGCTCTATTTACTTCCTCTTCCAAGTATGTTATGCCTTGAAAAGTGCTATTGACACATTGTACCTTTGACTCTCTTCTTCATATATTTTAGCTTGTATTTTTATTTTATGATTCATTCCCTTTGTGGAAAGTCCCAGACGCCTGGTTCAGTAAACTTTAATGCCTTGTTACTGTTAAAAATATTTTATGTTTGTATTGTTAGGCAGAATTTGGTTCTCTGCGTAAGAATATAAAAAAAGTTGTGTAATAAATGGATGCACGTATCTTAAAACAAACCCCTAAGACTTAGTTACTGTCGAGATCCATTGGGATAGAAAAAGTTCTTATGCTTGCTAGAAGAGAGTACTCTCAATTTTTGTGGCAATTGGGTAATGGGCGCGTCAATACATTTTCTTACACTCATCCTTGTAATTATTACCTCAATGCTTATTTCATTGCTAATAATTCTGCTACAAAGTTAAAGAAAGCTCTTCTACTTCTAGCTTTACAATAGAAAGTCCTATTTCTACGGTGCCGTATATATTTACTACACAAATTATAATAAGTATTTTGTTTCCTTCTTCAGGTGGTAGCTCTGCAACACTATGCGTTGACAAACGTCTTCTTCAGCTCTTTCTCTCTCGGCTGAAACAGGTATGTCGTCAGAAAAATGCAGCATTCAGATATTATGGATGGGCACACCTCAAATTTCCTTTGATTTAATTTCTGATTTCTCAGCGTAAATTATGGATGAGCTGAAATGAAAATAATACTATATTTTCAGTTTTAAGTCCAGGCAACATTAATTTTTTTACAGATGCATTGGTCTCTTCTTTTCGGTATTTTTAATAACCGCAGAGGGAACGTCAGCAAATCCCGGGGCCTTGTTGATCCTTATCTGCTGCATTAAATTACGATTTCATTATAGTTTATATATTTGTTACTTACATTCACTCTCCATCCTCTTCAGCTATTTTGGCACCGATATTTTCTAAAGCAGGTTCTAAATATGATTCCTGTCTGTTCACTGTATCTTCGTCTTCAATTAAACTTTCTCCTTTTTTATCACGAGTGACATTGCATTTTACGCTGCATTTCTTTCAGTGGTTTTTCGCTATCCTATTGACAGAGTCAAAATTTCCCTGCACCAGGTTGTTTTGAACTATCGTCGCATGAAACCTTCACATTGCATATTTCTTATTGCTTACGGGTCATTTCAACTACTTACAAATTTACAATAAAATTGTCCATATTGAATTCTTGCGTTATTTTACCTTCTATTCAATCAATTCACCATTGCAATTGCACCTACTTGACTAAGGGCTTCCTTTGGACGGCTTTCCTTCTACCGACATTTTTGGGGCTTCTGTTAATCTTGTTTAATGCAACCTCAGTTGAGTTGCCTTAAATCTCCCTATTCGCAAGAGTTTTCTTCAGTATCAAAAGCGTTTAAGATTTAGCGATCGCATTTGTAAGGTGGATTGTTCCCTGGTTTCTAACCCCAGGGCTGGGGTACTAATCCTTGGTTTTGTTATCTCATTCTCTCTTTGGGAATTTTCCATACATAACCAATTTGATGGTATTTTCATAGTGTATTTGTCACTACAAATGCATATTGTGCAATTAAAATATTCAATTACGCTCTCATTTCCTTCATTCCGTGTAAAAATCATTCACCTTGACCGATATGGTTGCATTGAATTGCATATTAGTGGATGACTCCGTTAAAAGTTAAAGTTACAGCATCTCCCGCAGTTTCTTGGAATTTTTCTAATTAATGGAATTCACTTCTTTCATGTTTAAATATTTCCTAATATTTCAATCGCTGAATTCTACTTCCGTACTTTAATCGTTCATTGAACGTAAGTACAAATATGTCGCTATGTCGTCCGTTGGCTGTTTTGCTATCTTACCTAAGAAAATCTAGAAATTACATAACAGCGCACACATTCGGACACTCTTCATAATAATTATGGCGACTACTTCATTTCCGTTCTTGGATAACGTCGCTTCGCTTCGCTTTGTATAAAATATTTTAGGTCATTCTTTGCATTTATATTGTAAGAATTTACAGTATTCATCAGGTCCGAAGTGCCATGATCCCATCAAAAATGTTTGTCACACTTTATTCGTGCACTCAATCTGGGGGTAGTTTCCACAAAGACTAAAATAGAACGGGGACTATTTGACTTCCGAAATATTTGACTAGAGAGTATTCCAGCATCTATTCCGCTAATGAACCGTTAAAAGAAATAAGTGAAATATCTGATACTCCTCGGGATAGTAAGAAGGTATTTCTCAGCTGCCTTCCCATTCGCATGACCATATTTGATAAAGCTATTGTTAATACTCCTTTGGTAGATGTTACTAGACCGACCTTTGATCTCCAACTTCATTGACAAGTAAAAGAGATATTGTCCTTCCCCTCAGGCAATCAGGGACATATCCGTTGGCTACTCCTGGTCTCCATGTCAAGCCACCTCCCAAGGTTTCCATTACTTTTAGTGACACAAAGATGGACCCATGTAAACTCCAAGTACCATAGCTGACTCATCGCATACACTCACTTGTTTCGCAGTCAATCCACGGGCCAACCCATCATTCGCAACTTGTTTGACGCATTAATTAATTTAAAATGCAGCCCCGAGATTATGACCATGTTTATTTGGAAATACCAGTTGTTTTCAAATGCACGATGTAAGTTGTCATCACTCTGAAACCTCTTACCGATTGAAACCAATCGCCATTGTATATCTTGCGGGTGGATCGCCATTTCTATGAGCATTCGTTATATAGATACGCAAAAACTACCCATAATATTAACTTCAAAAGAAAAGGTCATTCTTTGCAATAGATGACGAATTGAAGTTTGCGACTAATCGTAGAACTCTACCAGCCAATCCGCGTCATGGTGAATCACCATATCTGGCAAGAAGCGCTACCAACTAATTTTTTTTTCTTCGATTTATAACCCGGTACGTACATCCTTACACTCTTGAGCGTTTCCTTTCCCTGCTTAGAAGTAAAATCATGATTTGAAATAGCGATTTGCTACAAGTCTTGGAGGTTGGAATTAATGTTGCGTAGTGCTCCATCAATCGGAATAAAATGTTTTCCACCTCTTCCGTTACACAGTAAGCATTATCAAAATTACGCCATATTCCAATCATCAATTATCTTACCTAATGTATCGTCTTACTTTCTCCAGTGATGAAATTTTTCAGAGTAAAGTTCAATATTTTAGATTGTGCTATCGCAGATTTTCCAGAGGTGCGCTCCGTAATCTAGAATACCTGCCTTCTTTGTCCACCTTTGTGTTTTACCATGTTACCACGTCTAATTGACTGATAATTAATGCTGAAAAATACTGGCGACTGCACAACTTTTCTCTCAATTCAGTTCTAGTTTTCACGATCGATTACCATAGGTATTTTTTATAATTACTATCAACACATTTTAAACGTAAGGTCTCGTGCAGATAGATTAGCAATTCGCCTTTCTCCTCTACATCACGGAGACAACCGTGGTGTAGAGAAGACAACTGTGATGCACAATAGTTCCATTTACAGTTAACTATAGAGTGTGATTAGTGGGAGTAACCGCTTGAATAGTTTATGAATGAAACTTCAGCGTCATAAAGCTACGTTGTCGTGACGTTAACATACAAAGTACTACCTACAGTGTCATCATCACAACCAGCATGTGAAATTCAGCCGTTCCCTTGCTAGAATTCTCATGTCTAATAATTTCTCTTTACGTAACAGTGCTTTTCTATTCTCTTAGTTTACGTCAGTTTTAACCTTTTCGAAGTTATTGCTTATCCTTAATATTTCAAAACTCTTAAATTAGCTGTGGAATATTCTGGTTCCATTAAAAATTACTTCATAAACGTATTTGCTCAACTACTTACAGAACCTCTATGATGTCAATGATCTTAGTTTCAGTACTTGTTCAGTATTTTGAGATAGCTTTTTTACATAGAATATAACAGCAGTTAGTTAATGAGTATTTCGCGTTAATATTAATTCCCAGTTCAGAGAGAAGGTAATAAGGTTGCCACGAATTTTGACTCTTATCCCAGACGACTTACAGGAAATATCGTATTTTCCTCTTTTTCACCTGGCTTTTGTTGGTGACAATACATGTATAGTATATCCAATCTTTAGACATGATAATAGGGATTGTGATTTTTAAGCTATAGTTATCTGACGACCAACTTAATCATTACGGTATTAATATATATTTTTAATTTATCAAAACTTTTTTTTAATTTATTAAATTTTAAATTGTATAAAATGGAAATTTTTGCAGAATTAAAGCAAAAATGAAATATTAGGAGAGCCAACGAAAATAATGTTTCATTACTCCGCTTTGAGGAGGAGCCTTTCGGAATGAATATCAAACATTTGAATGTAAGGACGGTCCTCACAAGTAAAATATTGGGAAAAATATAATAATGATGATGCTGACCAAAAAGGAAATTGAAGAAAATACACTACAACAAAATTACTCAGAATACCAAGTAATAGTGCTTTGAAATTATGAGCCATTAAACTGATAATAATTTTGATGCACAAGAGATTATCCGCCTAAACAAAAACTCTCCTCAAAATAATTGTCAATTATTTAGCTTGAATGATATAATTGTTTCCCGTTAGTTTCTGGTATTGACTCTAAACAGATAAAAATTTTAGTTTATACAGTATCTAAATTCATTTAAAATTTTAAACATCTTACTCCAGTGCCTCTGTTACTATAAGACTAAATTGAGGAAACGTGCTAAATTCATTCACCAGATACTGTCACGTTACGAATAGAATTTAAGTTATAAAACGTTTTCAACTCCAATAAAATACAATTACCCTTGAACATGTCCACAGGCAATTAGCTGTTCATAAATACGTTCTAATCAAGTTTTAACTTTGGTTAGTCGCTACTAAGTAAGAAAAGGAAAGAAATGATCGTGCATCATTTTATTTGAGGAAAGCGTAGGTGGCATTTGGGCCTACATTGCGTGAAAAACGGTGAAGTGGAAACGACAGCTGAAACAAGAAAGAAACCTTTGTCTTCAATGATATTTTGCATTAGCGGGGAAGCACTTTGCATGAAGATTTATGGGTAAGTGCAATAATTTACCTAATATCGCACTATTCCAATTCCAGAGAATATTATAATGTTTAATATATTTATACCTCCATTTTTCACGAACAAAACTCCCGGCTTTTATTGCACAAGTTATTTCATGTTCTCCCTTATGCAGAAATAAGAGGAGAGAAAAGCTAATTTTAAAGAGAGAAAACTACTCGAATCAAACGTGGGGTGGCCGTATTTTTTCGAAAACATTTGAAACGCATTCCCGAGACAATATTTCATTCAACTCTCAGACAGTTATGGAGATATTAACATTAGAACGCACTTCAGGTGGGAGATACCTTGATGGCCATTGGCCTGTATTGCAATACCAGTCCAGTCTGTTCCCCGAAAAATAAATATATATTTTTTGTTAAAACAAATTTTCTCAGCCCTCCGTTTTTTTAAAAACATTTTGTAGCCCCGCGCTGGGGTCAGTTTGGTCTCTCTCGCAATTTTTAATGGGAATAAATGAGAATTAATGGCTTGTGAAAATACACCTCAAGGGAGAGGGAGGGGGAAGGTGGAGAGAGGCAGAGGGTGGGTTTTCGCGTGGGGGTGGATGGTGAGAGAGGGGGTGCGTCCGTCGTGGGCGGTGCAAGGGGGTGAGTTTGGTCGGCCGAGACGGGAAGGGTCGCGGAGGGTGGCGGGGGTGAAGAGAGGAGAAGGGCAATGGAGAGAGGAGAGAGTCGTACAGAACTACTACTTTACACCTCTGTTTCCTGCCCGGACATCGTTAAAATCACACTTTATGATCAACACGCAGTCCAGAGACCGCTCGGCCACTCTGCACCGTTTATTTTACACGTAGTGAGTATCTCTATGCTGTATTAAGGAGAGTTTCCCACTCTCTCCCTCCTTGCCTCGTCCCCTCTCGGTCCCACCCAGGAAAAACTATCTCCCATCCGCGACGCTTTTGCTCAATCATGGCCGAGAACGCAGTGAGTCGTCTCCTGGAGGCAGACTTACCCGTTTCGTTGTAAACGTTATATTTTAGGGGCCGTTCATCCTTTATTACGCTTCAATATGACGACATGAGATGAGCGACGCCGAACGCAAAGCTCTCACCCGAGATGCCGATCCTTAAAGGATCGTGGGAGTTCTACCGCGTGGCTTATGAACTCACTGTTGCCTCACTGAATGGTGGAAAGGTTTGGTGCGGAGACGAAAACGATCCCGCAGTAAAATACCTGCCCTTGTCGAGCACTGGACGCGATTTGGATAAATATTTTCAATTACAGAGTTGGTTAGAGTTGCTCGAGGGTCATGGAAGTATCATCCTTCAGATGCACTCAGTTAAGTCCATTCCGAGCAAACCTGGGCTGAAAATTATTTTCATTCCAAGCTATCGGCAGGAATCTCTTTAGGCCCTTGGTAGCTACTTAGGAAGAGCACCGAAGTTGCGTGAAAAATCTCCTGCGAAGGCGCACTTGTAATGGTGATGCGAGGATTTTGCTGCCGGGAGGCAAATGGGAATACGATGCAATCCACTCCGTGGGCTCTTGCGCAAAAGCTAATAAATTATTCCAAATGTCGGAGGTAATCATTCATTCAAAAATTTCAGCAAGATAATTCATTATCGAGATGAATAAATTAATTCCGTGAAAACCTCCTGGATAATGGACGTTGAGAAATTTTGCTGACCGTAAGAGGATCAGAGATATATTTCATTTATAAGATATGCAACTCAGAGTAGTTGACTGCGTTTTTTACGCCTTGAAAAGTTATTCTTCCTCCCTATTCCTACAAAAAAAAAACAGAAAATGATAGCGAAATTATGTGAATTACAACTGAAAAAATTAATTAAATTAATGTCGCATGAGTTTTTAACGGCCATCAAATGCCAAGCATAAATTTCGTCACTTCGTCGGCGATTCTGAGCATCAAAATCTGAACAAATGAAAAAAAATAATTCCGAGTGTCAACCATATGACGTTGAAATTTAGAAGTTGCTGTTATTTATGTCCGTATGAAACAAGCAAAAACAGTTGATTTTAAAATTCAAATTGAGGCTTGAAACTAAAATGAGCATTTACTGCTCTAGTGGATAACTAATGGAAAAGTATTCATTCTGGTTAAATGAGACAATTACTCGCAAAACTGCTAAAATGTAAACTAATGGACTATGACAAAAGTGATATCTTTCACAGTTAATACATGAATATTTATTACTAGGATAAGTATAATTAGTGCTCAAGAATTTAATGCAAACTTTAACGCTTGCAATTAAGGCGTTTTCTGAAGCATATCCCAAAAGCTAAGAGAATAATCGCTGACAAATCTGAATTATATGCTAATTAAATTTTACTTTTTCAAACCTAGTCCTAGTAAAGAAAATATTTAGTATTTTGACAACTTAATACGTATTAAGATCAGCTTTATCAGTAAGGCCTTTCCAAATATATTTTAAATACGAATATTATCTTTACTCACCTAGTAAAGTAATACTTTTACCTACCTACCTACATGAGTGTCCCACTTGGTGATGACAACAATCAGAAAATAAAAAAAATACATTTTATTTATCAACAGAAAATCTAGGAATGGTTTTTACTCACTAAATTTCAATACAAGTTAAAATTAAACGCTAAGGTTGTTTTTACCTTTGTTGGTGATCATATGGAACATCTCCTGCACCTTTCATTGGCAGTTTATCGGCCATTTGGGCAATAACAACTGTGGTCGTGGTAAACGTACAAATTTTTTCGATCAAACAGGGTTGAATTCTAACAGAGTCAGAAACTAGGTATTATTTTTTTACATTATATTTTAAATTATATTTTACATTATAGGGACATGCCCTGAAGACGATGGTCGACTCGGCCATCGAAACGTCGGCAAACCTACGAACGTGGACCCGGTGGGAGACCCGAATAATCTTGGAAAACATTATTCGCCGGGAAAGTACCAGATCGTTCCTAACTAGGTATTACTTTGATATTATCTTCCACAGTTTAATATGCCAATAACATTAGGGACTCATGCTTTACGATCGTTCACTCCAGGAAACTTCCAGATGTAATTTACCTGCAATCGGTATCTCTAGATAAAAACGATTGACAAATAAATTCTTATGTATTTTTCTCAAGATTGCAATATGAATAGCATAACATCATAATGGGTTATCTGCCCAACGATAGGGAGGTAGCAGATAGTACACCAGTCATCAAAAATGTGATTTAACTATTAATCATGTTTTGGCACTTATGCATTTCCTATTTAGTACGATCCTATTATAAATAATAACTGATCACAAAGACTAGGTTCCACGACAACATAGTTTAATTTTAGAAGATTTATGCTTACTCCTTTCAGTCGATGAGCGTTAGAGGGCGCTTTTGGAACTGGTTGCGAGGTGAACGATATTTGTGCGTGACGTTTTGCCTGAAAGCACCATCAAGCATCAACGATCTTCAATCCAAGATTTCCAATCTGCCATTAATTATAATTTTAGCACGCCTTTGGCATGGATAGAAGGAAGTTGATCAATGAATCTGGATTTCATCAGATTGATGACTTGATAAAATGTATTCATGTGTCGTAAGTCAAGCTAAAGGCTTGACTTACGACACATGATCCTGTTTTACTAGCTTTCGGAGCTATTCAAAAAGGAGGATGTATTATGGACCACTGTTTCAAAAGATCGAAGGATATCTGACGTTTTAGTGACCAATATTTCTGGTATTTTTGTCTCTGCAAGGAAAAAAATTGTAAGAAATAAGAGTGAATTCTAAATCACGAGTGGAATTACAGAAATACGTACGACATTCAAAATGATATGCCGATTCAATTCCGAGTAATTTGAAATAAGGAAAAAAGTCAATGTGATTAAGGAATAATTTTTGCCTGCTTATTTTAAATGCTCATGTGGAAAATACAAAAACAGTTACGTTTTAGACAGTAAATGAGTTTAAATGCACGACAGAACAAACTATTATTCACAGTTTTATATCCAAAATAGGGTTTTAACATTATATGAGCTATGATTAACAATGGGGTGATGTTAGAGCAGTGAATGTACAATAATCAAAATCAGTCTTCAGCACATGTCCTTTCATAGTTGGACTCCTGTCGGACAATCACCTAAAAATACCATATTAACAAATTTAGACCAATGAGAGCAGCCAATTTTCTATTCCCTGCCTCTGAAAGATCAGCACAATATATCGAAAAACTACCCCGCAAAATTTGGTTTGCCTGGTTGCAAATTCATTCACACGTCAAGGTGCTCATTAATTTATCAATACAAACACTTCCGTTGCCCATGCGGGCCTATGATAATTTACCCCTTAGTGGTAGTTACGAGGACCCAGGTATTACCCAGGACAATACGATCCGCGTTAACAAATAATAAATTGGTTAAAACAATTAATTGTGAACTAAAATTAAACAAGAGCCATGTTAAGGAGCATTTCAGTAAATGTGAAAGGGATTACGCGTTGAGGATTCTTTTCTTCACTTTTTGGCTCCGAATATGAAATCAATGCAACCTAGGCACAAGTATTAGGTACTAAATAAGAAGGGATAATTATTGCCGCAAGTGCCTTTCAGTCCTTCTCGTATCTTCTGAAATGAGGATAATCATTACCAGTATTTTAAATGAGGGTGGGAAAAAATAACGTGTAGTTCTACATAATGATAAACCCAAACTAAGCTTTGCCTACGTAGGTGATTGCATTACTCTGTAACTTTCCGTTGATGATTCTTAGAGCTATCTTTGCTGCATGTGAAATTAAACTGATCGTTCTGAAGTTTCCGTTTACTACCGCTTTGCACTTTTTTGGGATGGGGATCAATTTTGATGTAAATAAATCATCTTACAAAATTTTCCTCGTAAATAATATATTTAAAGTCAAGGAAAACCTCCCTTCCTTTTTCTCTTTTGTTTTAATAATTCTGGGGGGACATTACCTATTCCTAAATTCTTGTTGGAATTCATCTCCTTTAGAGAATCTATCTGAATTGTTCCCATATCTCTCTCGCTAGATTTCTGTACCCAAGCTATCCATCGAATTCCCATTCTATTTCTAAACTGCCTCTTTATTTTCAAGCTCTTTTATGAACTTTTCTACCATCCCTCAATCCCTACTGGCTGTATTGATAATTTCCCTGTGTTATCTCTAATGGACTGTATAGTTTTCCCCTAGCTACATCTAAAAATTGTCTTATTCTCCTACATAGTACATCTAATTTTCCTTGTCTTTGTTTTCTCCATATTCTTGAACTGATCATTCAACGCATCATTTAATGCACCTTATTAGTTTCTAAGTTAAAAGGTTACGTCAAACAGTTAGCTCTCAACACAATCTAATGCTCATTTTCATTCTACTATTTTCTTCTCTCATCCAACATCGTCGAACAATGATACAGGTATAATCTGATTGGAACATGCCTGTTTCCTTTAGTGATTTCAATGCGTACCTATCCCTGTGATGACGCCAAGAGCTAGTTGTTATGAAACCACTTCTTGTGCAACTCAATTTTTCTCTCCATGATTATTTCTAATTCCTAAACATTTTCCTCCTGCCTCTCTTCCAACCCTCCCTTTGCCTGTAACTACATTTTAACGCCCCATTTCTATTAGGTACTTCCTTCTCGGAAATTTCCCAGTCATTACTTTTAACTCATTGTACACATAGTGTACTTCTTCCTCCCAGCGACTACATGTCGGTATGCAAATCTAGATTACCACTAAATTGGCGGTGAATGTTTTTATCTCTAGCATTATCATTATTATTAATATTTAATATCTCATTTGATTTATATTTAATACCCTTATACTGTTACCTATTCAGTATTATGGCCACTCTAAGTTAATGATTCTCCTTTTCACATTAAACTACTCTGCAACCATCACTCCAGTAATCCCTGGTCTTTCAACCTCACCTTACACAACCTCATTTATCTATTCCTCCTTTGTCCAATTCCCTCTCGTTATTTTCTGTCTTCCCTGGCCTCATCATTGCCTTATTATTCCATGTATATACCCTAGCCATTTAGGTCCGCATTGATTCTTCTTTACACTGCTTCTTGCTCGGTAGTGCAGGGATTTTGCGTGATAACGACTACAGACTTCTCAACTCACGTGATGCCGAGAACAATACCCGTCCCAGTGAACCGAGTTCCGCAGTAGCCAGAGGTTTTTCTATTTTCCTTTTTTTTCGTTCAATTTTCAACGGAAAGATAATTAAGGTTATTTCCCTATCCATTTTTGAATAGTTTTTAGCGAAACAATATTATTTTAAAGGCAGTCCAACCGGAATCAGACGCTCATGCAGCCGCCTCACTGAGGAACAGACGCAGCACGGATTTACTTCCGTCCGTCCCCTACCCTTCGACCTATCTGGCATGACCACCTAGCCAAACGTACCAACATTATTATTATTAATATTTAGTCTCTCATTTAATTTATATTTAATACCCTTATACCGTTTCCTGTTCAGTATCAACTATCATTTCCTCTGGCAATGCAGCTCTAGATGTTAATGGAGCGCTAAAATACTTTCACCCCGCCAAGGTTGTAATCCATGGGAGGGAAAGAATGAGGTAGAGAAATAAAGACCAATCTTAATTGTATTTATGGATCTAGATAAACCTTTTTCCATACTGATAGGATCATAATGCCCAGTACTTAGAAGAAGTTGGTATACATTTTGACAAAAACTTGATATATATGAAATTCGCTCTACAGTGAGAAGAGGAGGCATGAAAAATAGCCTTTGGATTTTATAATCACAGATAAAAGGCTAGAACAAATAAAGAAATAATAAGCCATTGTTGGACATCAATACTATTTCTTTAATGAGTTAATGTAGAAGGCAATGATCACAAAAATGGAAAACACGACGTGGTAACGTATAGAAAAAGGCCCACCTCTCCAGTACTCGTCACTCACTTCAACTCGCTATTAGCCAAATTTGTTGTCTTAGGCGTAAATTAATGGAATGTACGCCCCATATTGAAACGAAAGACGGAACTTTTATTTATTTTTTTTGTATTAGTCTGAAAACAGCATTTCGACCTTTACATCGGACTGTGAACATTGATATAACCATCGGACGATTACATACACCGAAGCCCTAGCCGGAGGAAAAAATACCTAGGCGGTAATCGAACCCGCGACCTCTGGGTTTGCGGACGAGGACGTTACCACACCGCCACCGGGGCTGGTGGTAACCTTGTAATTCCACAGGAACTGTTCTCGAGGAATAACAAAGTCTCCTTTCATTTCAATAATCGCTAGTAACCCTATGGACCCTTTCGTTGCACCAAGGGTATTATTATTAACAATATATATTTTATTGCCGTGGGACTATAATTAACCATGAGTCAATATTTCAATCCTAGTTTATTAGCTAGCTAAAATATTACAAAAAAGTAAATCCGAATGTATATTTACATAATTTTAAAGAAAAAACAGACACTCATTAGCTTTGAACGTTAATGAGGTGAACCTCAGTATGAACGAGGCTAATGATGAAGTAATGATCTAAGGTTGCAATGAGAAAGATAATGCAGAAAAAGATCAGGGAAAGTATGATTGAAAATGCAGAATAATTTAGTCACTTAGGCAGCAAGTTCACTAGCGATGTCAAAACTAAGAGGATAAACCATAACACAAAGACGAAATAGGGTTTCCATCAGAAGAGATAGAATTAACGGTAGTCTACATATAAGGGAATGTCAGAAAAGTCAAACGTGAAACGAATGAATTTTACTATTTCACGTCCATGGAGAGATGGACTACATCGGCAGCAAAGAAAAGAACGTGCGATTCAAATATGATTGCAATGATTAAAATAAAATATACTATCAGAGTTACAAAGGAATATGTACTTCGAAGAGTAGATGAAGGAAAAGGCATTCGAGTATATATAATTACAAGGAGAGAGAAACTATTTGGACACATCTTAAAGCACAATAATTCGCAATTGAAATATAGATGGGAAGAATTATAGTGAAAAGGTGAGGACGAATTACGAGGAGAATGTGAGGGAAATTGTATATGCAAAGTTCTACGAAAAAAAATGAAAATATTGGCACATAACTGGACAGGATGTAAAACTACTTCTAATCAATCCACGAATTAATTATCCATTATAAGGATGGTGTTGAACTGTATTTTTATATCAGCATTCTACCATATAAGGTAGGCTTGGGATGGACACAGATTTGATAGAGTTACTTGATTCCTAGACTATCCTAACAAGACAAAACCGGAGACACTACAATACAATATCCCTTTATTCTAAGAGACTGTTTTAGCCGTTACTCCCTTTATTCAATTCTGCATTTATTCTACCTCCATATGTTATATTCAAATAGCTATAATTTTCTTTCCCTCGTTTACCTAACGCCCTACACTCTTTAAACAGCCTTCACATTCCATCGCCAATTAAAATGCTCTTCATACACCTCTCCAGCCTCCTTTGGATTTGTTACCCTCTCTGCTCCCCGCCATGCCTTGTTATTTCTTTTCCTTCACTTCTCACCATTTCACCTTATCCATTATTCTCTACTTGCACATCTAAAAATCGTAATAATTACGCCTCTCACCTTGCTCTAAAGCCCAAGTACTCGGTCTGTACAAAGCCAATGCTCGATATCAAAGTTTTTCCCAGACTTAAGGGTATTTCAAGAGCTAGTCCAATTATGATGCAATATGATGGTGTAGTTCACTGAAAATTGAACTACGTATATCTTACTTATAAGGACGAAATAATTCGGATTGAAATAATTTTTATACTCTTATCAAAATGATAGCAATCCGAATTCTTTGTTAGAAAAAAGTATCATAAAAGCAATCAGAAGAAATAATAGTTATAACCATCATTATCGCACCTTTTGTGAAATGACGATAATACCTTAAGACGATTTCCCCCAAGGAAGTAAAAAATGAAACATTCACGTTTCTGTGATAGTCATAATGATTGCGAGCAATTGTAATGCTACATAATAATGCATGGTAGTATTCTTTGCGATCATTAATGATTGCATTTTTCTCTAGTTATTGTTTCCTTCCTCGTGACTTAAGACGGTAAGTCTGTTTGCGCATTACATTTATCGTTCACCTCATACTTTGAATCACAGTGACCACTTCGAAGGATTCCCTATGATACGTGGGAACTTTTTATTTCCAATCCTCAACAGAGCTTTTCTATATTCCTTTAATCACCCACGAAATGAAAGGGTGAGTAAGGCTACCGGAAATTCATTTTCTCGGTAATAAACGTCAGCCGTTGGTTTTTTGGTGAGCTAATGGAATCTTG
Organism: Hetaerina americana; assembly: GCF_022747635.1. Taxonomy (NCBI): domain Eukaryota; kingdom Metazoa; phylum Arthropoda; class Insecta; order Odonata; family Calopterygidae; genus Hetaerina; species Hetaerina americana. The sequence continues at coordinate 81,019,335 of NW_027286985.1, read as the reverse complement.
ATAGTTGTCTACCAGATGAAGGGTTATATTTTTGGGTTTCTAGAGGCTTAAAATGGGTGTTTGGCTCATCCTCCACGCAAATCAGTTGTTTTTACAACCAGTGAATGTATGCCTGGCATGTAACGCAGTAAAAACAGCAATGTCTATTAGTGTATTCCTCCCATATTATTCCATGTGAGTTCTAAAGCCAGGATAACCTTAAACATTGACTAAAAATGAGAGATATGGGGAATGAGAGGAGCTTTTGTCATAAACAATCAAGGGAAAGGAAGAAGAATGAATGATATTAACGAAAAATATTAAATGGATGCACTGGTGATAAGCAAATATGAGAGTGAGATGAAAAAATACCTATGAAAAACGTTTGAAAGATGTAGAATGGGAGTACCGGCAATGAACAAGTATGAAGGTATTGGTTAGTAACGCTGAAAATAACTTATTAGAGTCGATATATCAAACAAAAGTTCGAGAGGAAGTTATAGTTTGAGAGAAAGGAGTAGACCGGGAAATTCATCGGTGGGCGTGGTCAAAGATACTCTCCGGGCAAGTAGTATATAATAGAGGAGTAGAATAGCATGCACGAAACAAAGGTATATAACAGAAGTGACAGAATTATGCAACCATAAGCCAGAGTGGAAGAAATTGAAGGATATGAGTCAGTTACCTGGTATAGACTAATTTTTCACTGTGACTACCCCGAAAAGGAACGGCGTAAAGAGTATTTTTAATTATTGAGGCCGCAGCAGTTTACTAGTTAATAGGACTTCGGATTACGAAATACTGATAACATTTTATGAACAAGGTCAGTCTTAAAAGAAGTAGGACTGAATCGAGGGTTTTCAACGCCTCGCGCGCCTTCTGGTAGGCGGCGCCCAGAATCCTGCAAAGCTCGTTCGTTATGGCCTGTTGTAACGCTACCACCAAGCCGTGGTGACGACCTTCCAGCATGGAACTGAGGCGGGGTAAGAGGAAGAAGTCTGGTGTGGCAACGTCAGGCCTGTAAGGTTGCTCGAGAAGCTCTTGGCAGGTACACTTGCGAGTTTCCTTTTGTTCGTCCGAGAGCACTCGCGGCACCAACTTCGCACACACCTTTCTCATACCCATGTTTTCGCTCTCAAGTCAATGTGCATAACTTTTAGGGATGCCAAGTTCATCAGAAACGATGAGAAAACTTAATCTGCAATTCCGGTCTAACACAGCCTTTACCCTTGCAAGATTTTCGTCACTTTTTGGGGTCGAAGGGCTTCCTGAACGTTCGATGTCTTCAACATCTTCTCTACCCCCAAAAACAATTTATGTCACTCAAAAACACCCGATCTACTCATAATTTTATCACCATAAGCTGCCTTGAGCATGTCATGAGTCTCTTTTTCCGGTTTGCCCAGTTTTACGCAAAATTATTCACTTAGATACTATTTTGACAAATTTTTATCGGACTTGATTGCGTTAAATAATTCAAATTAATACTTAAACATACAGGACTTGAATAATGGTAACCGATCAAGACGTAAAAGCACGATATTCCGAGTCAGTATATATTGTTTCCATAAAATTTTCTCCTATTTCTTGCTGTGCATATGGGAAACTACCATTTAATAAATAATGCCGTGAATTAAATATCTTTTTAATTTGCCAGTTTTGTCTATGCTCAGTATTAAATCACAAAAAAAGTTGAAAAAGTTTTACATATTCTTTTAATGACACAACATACCCATTAAGAGATATTATTACATTTTCGTCTCTATGAGATTTAATCGATGTACCAATTTACAAAATGCAAAATTGAAAACCATATCTTACTTTTAACTTAATTATAGGTAAAGTATGATTCAAAAAGAAGTAAAATAAATATAACAATTTTTTTATTATTTAAGAAACTAAAAAAAAGTGCAAACTGTAATTGTATAACCTCAAGTCAATGCCAGAAATAGGAAAAGAAACTATTTTACGCTACGTAGATACGCGCCTAGTTGTTTATATTGCACTTTATAACAATAAAATATATCATTATCTAACTTTAATTACTTTGCTAAAACTAGTACTGGGTCCTTATTAGCGAATTTTTAGGACTTACACCAACAAAAATAATTTATTTTTGAGGCATAGGCTCATGACCCCTAATTCTACCAATCGAGTTGCGGTTATTTTTTCGGGCACCTAATTCCAAGTTTTGGTTACTTTATATTTATATTCCAAATTCTAAATCGTAACGCGGATACTGGCCTTATCTCGTGGATAAATATGGAAATAGTTTTGCCTTCCCAATTTTAGCCGTTGTTGGATAACGAATATTAACGTTACCAGAACATTATATTCGAAACGAGATTTTCGGTGTGATAAATCTCCAATATCCGATTCCCACGAAAACAAGAAACAATATGAGTTTGATGTGCGAACGCAACCTCCCTCATCAGCTCTCGTTAAGGCATAAAGCCTGTAACTTCAAGTTAAATGGTTGTTTTATGCGTAAATGTATATTTCGGATGTATGTATCCACTATAACTTTCCACCGTGCTCTCCCCGGCTCTCTCCTCCCATCCTCTTCCTTGGGCACGGACCTTTTTTTTATTGGCCAGGGCGACGGATGGACGGCTGCTGATAAAAGGGATCATGTTTCTTAATCCATTTGTGAAAGCTTTGATTGGAAAACAGAGTAATGGCCAACCGAAGAAGAGAGACAGGGAGGAAACTTTCATTAATAACCTTTCTCGCCCAACGGGGGCAAATAAAGACGCATGGTCATTGTATTAGCGTGAGATGGCCATGTTTTTCGAAAAGTATTGAAAACGCTCCGTTTTTGTTCGCAAATTTTTTTTTATTTTCCATTGCCTTCCTTGATCCCGTTGTGTCCATTTGTCGCGAGATAACTCTTTTCCGGAGCCCCGCGATTTTTATGGCCCTTGGTCCTCTTACACTTAACATGCGTTTTCGATTTGTACACTCAAAAATCTACACTGGTTCGCATCCTTGCCGACCCACCCACCAAACTCCCTGCCCCCAACCCCTCATCCACTTCAGCCTCCTACTCACCCTCTGGACCCTTTCGATACGCCAAAATACCCTTTTCGTTCCACTTTTGCGATAAATATTGCAGTGGCAACAAAAAATGGATGGCACAAAGCACGTCAGACGGATGGCTTCGGAAAAAGAGCAAATTAATGTAATGGAATAACAAGGCGTTGTATGTGCTGGACTTTCAAAAACTTCGCTTCGGAAGCTTATAAAAATGTAAGGATATTTGGATCTGGTAATTCCAATAAAGCATAACTGACGGAAAATTTAGTAGATTTATGGATTAACATGACGGATTACCGGCGTTCGAGTCATAATGATTTACTATCATCTTTCATGGCAAAAAAACGATGTGTTACACTGGAAACTTGAAATGGAATTCAATTTGACTGCAGAATTATTTTTGAGTTGTGTTCATAGAACCGTGTACCGTGGTTCCACGTATCTAATTAAGGATTATGAGGAATGGTGAGCTGTTAGCACGCGTCGGTAAATTCACGTCGCTTCGGAGGGGACATTATTCACTTAGCAACTTCATGCTCTCTATTCTGGAATATTAAGTCAGCCAGGTCTGAAAAAACATATTTACATGCCACTAAAATAAAAAAATAAAGGCTTCGATATAAAACACACGAATTCAAACGCCCCGTCGGAATCGGTATTATTCTTTAGTAATAAACTTTTTAGGCAAAAAATAAATCAGTCTGATGAAAAATCTGTATAACCTAATTGGGGCTCTTTTAGTTAATTTTATGTATGTTATCAATCTGCTGTAAGTACTTTCATGTCCCTCCCTTGCACGAACTAATTTCAAAGGACTTGCTCAGGTTATAGGTCACCTCGATCTTAATGCCTTGGGCGTTGGGCCGAAGTGTCTAAGCAGCGGTTCATGCCACAAAGACATACCATGGTTGACTGCCCACCTAGGCGTTAGAACGCTTTCACGATGAGAATTTATTTCTCGAATTAATTGGGCGAGGTTGGGACTGATATTCCTTTCTTCCACCTAACCCTACATTGAAGACAATCACATACAACCAAGCCCTAGATGGCGGGAAATCCACCTAGGTGGGAATCGAACCCGCGACCTTTGGGTTGGTAGGCGAGGACGTTACCCCGCCGCCACCGAGGATTCTTCATTCTGGGATTCTTCATTGAGCAGAAATCCACATTGAAGCCCATTCAAAAGGTAGGCGGTCTCCGTACACCGCTCGGCAGACTGTAGTAATACTCCGCGGACTGTCTGTGGTTCTTTTTGGGTCACACAGGCTCAGTGGAAATTTTTTGAGGTGCAGGATTCGTGAATTTTGGGGCCAGTTATCGGACTGTGGAGTGCTCTTGTTAGCCGCTCAGGAGTCCACTCAATACCTTGTGTCGTCCGTTCGGGTGGCTCACATGATATTTGAGCTCCAGCATTATTTTTTAATTTAGTTAGTGACTTGATGATCACGTCAACAATGGTTTATTATTATCAACCTAAGACTTCGACTCAAAAAACATTTGCATTTATATTTGAAAAATAAACATTGGAAAATATTAGCAGAAAAGAAATGGAGAATCCCAGACAAGGAATCAGACATAGAATGAGTTAAAACAAAAATATGAAGCTCAAAATTAATCAAAACTGTATTCCTAGACGTATTTAAGTCATCCTCATAGCATAAATATTGGAATTGCCTAATTTGTGATTAGTTTACGAAACTCAGATGCCGACAGATTTTAGTACCAGGAGCTAGCCACATGAATACAGTAATGATTGCTAATTTTTGCGGAAGTTTAAAATATTTATTCAGGGGAAAAGGGTGATAAGACCGGAGGTATATTTGCCATTGAACCACACTTTTAAACAAACCATGGAGCACTTAGACATATATAAATGAATGATATAGCGTACATAGTGACGCATTCACTGAACTCAGGAGTTCAGTGTTCACTATCAAAACAAAAATTTAAAGACGAATGATTTCAACGACGGGCATTCCGAGGAATATAAGTTATATCTTGTTTGCCTTTTTTATATATACTATATCTTTATCCCATTTTTACGTAATTTACAGTGAGACAACAAGCCATATTTAATAATTGGGACCACAAAGTATTTTGAAGTAGTGTCCTCTTCTCGGGGCTTCTCTAAGACATGAATACGCTACTCTTACATACTCAAAGGTAGTCAAAAGACCATGCTGCTGGCCATAAAAAATATTTGGGTCTCATCTTCGAGGATATTATTCAAACATCACTTTGGTGAGCCCTTAAAAATATAATTTAAAATAAAAACAAACAGAGGAATACACACCGATTCATTGATGGCATAAAAAGTATTATTTAATTACTGTATAACCTGGTAAGCCATCAATTCTGTGTAAATACACTGGCGATGCATGGTAATCGATCTAATTCCGCAATGCATTCCAAGGTTTAACTAAACTGGCAGATGTAAGAAGCATCTCAAACTGAAGAGGTAAAAGAACCGGTTATTCTATCGCCGAATTAAAGACTACAGTAGAAATCAGGGGACGCATTTATATATTAATGCCTCCACACAACACTGGCTTAATTCAAAGAGGTGCTTATTACTGAATACCAGTACTTGTGGCCTATCAGAATTGGTACAGCTGAGGATCTTACCGTCCTAATCTCGAGATGTGAAAAAAAATTCTTTCAATTTCCGCACAACTCTTCTCCGGACTTAGTTCACTCACAATCTCGCGCTTCAATACGATTTCCTAACCAAGGCATTACACCATCGCCTTTTATTATCAGTCAACCTTTATGATTCACTCTCTGACAAACGTGAAGTTAATGACTGGAATGACAGGTAAATTGGCACCATTAATGAGTGCAAAAGATTCTGAAAAATTAAATTTTCACATTTATATTGGTTTTATTTCCTTAAATTGCAGTCGTGGATTCAAATATTGAAAAAGTTGTACATTTAATGAAATGAATAGTAGTTATTACTCAGTTTATCACTATATTTAGACGAGTTTTTATTTGTGGACTGCCGAACGATGGTTTGGGAAATGATCGTAATTGATGCTTTCTAATTTTTATTTGTTTTAAAAGGACCACTTAATTGTTATTTTATATCATATTCAGACCATTTACCAAAACAAAATGAAGTATTTTCAAAGATAGGACATACAATATATAACCTCATAATGAGAAATAAATACACTATAAAACCCCACTTCCATTATTATACCTCACTTTTATCCTTCGAAATAGTCGCACAAGACGTCGGCACATAAAAACTGAACGCTCCTCGCAACTCGAGCGTAGAAATCTCCAGGATTTAAAAAAGAGCCGAAATGTATGTAGATGCTGCATGCCATGTTATTTTTCTTCAAAATCTTGCAGTCAAAGTCGCAATTAAATGTGCTGGGTTATTGTGTACACAATATTGAATTCCCGAATATTTTGTACCTGTATTTATATCAGTGCAATGTGGAAACTTAAGCCAGTGGCAGCAGTGTGCTGGTTGTAAATCTGAGAGATATCTCCGAATAATTCCGTTCAAACCTCATTGATGTGATTTAATAAATAATAGGTTCAGAAAAGAAAATACTTTGTTCTACCACAAATATTTTATTGTGCGCGACCTACGTTTCGAATTAAAAATTCACCATCAGGTGAGTTTGTAAGTCGAAACCTAGGCCGTGCATAGTAAAATATATGTATGTGTAAGAACAAAGTATTTTCTTTTCCGATATGAATCGCTTCAACAAAGTGACGCCTCAAACCATTCTATTCAAATAATAGGTTTATTATTTCAAAATGCAGGTGGGAAAGGGGATATAGTTTCCCACCCTAGTTGAAATCCGGAAACTCCAATTATTATAAGATACTCTACCTCTAACCTGTCCTGTGAAGAAGGAGTAAAGTTCTGTTCATATTTGTCATTTTCGAGTTCTTTGGAGCTGCTAGATCGGGAGTATGTGCTCACCTTGAAAACAGGCTCAGCCACACATCTTATCATTTCTATTTGGTAGGCATTCGATGGTACAACCAAGCAGAATGTACGAATACGCTACATTATCCATGTGCATGAGTCTCATTCCGTGAAGATTACTTTATATATACATATATATATATATATATATATATATATATACTTCTCTTCATATATATATATATATATATATATATATATATATATATATATATATATATATATATATGAAGAGAAGAAATTAGGTAGGCCTTTGGTCATTCAATTAGTAAAAACTGATCACGCCATTACAAAACTTTTAGTCGCAACGAATACAAACACCATGACCTATTCTTATTTGAAAGTTATTCAATTAGCTTAGGTTTTTAAATAATAAATTGTATTCGTCTCCGCACTGTAGATAGTTTTTTTCAGTGAAATCTAATATGAAAGAATATTTAAACATATAAACAAAAAGTAAGCACCCTGCATTTCGTGTAAATATCTGTAACGAAAGAAATTCATATGCGAAAGTAATTTAAAAAGGAAAAAAATATTTGGAGACGAACTATATCTCCCTTTTATCCTAATAGAGATTTCAGCCATTTCAAAGAACAAAAGGGAAGAAAATGTGTTGGCGTTTCATACTCCTTTAATGGGTTTTTAATTATTTAATCGCTAATCAATTTGAGATTTCATTTTTATTATAATAAACTATCTCCAACTATCCTACATGTATTCCCTGCCATTATATTTACATTCTCTCAAAGCTCCTTACACTACCGTATTCGATTACTTGTCTGTTGTAGGCCATCCTTGGCATTCCTCTGCCATTAGCTCCCACAACGCTTCCTTCAGTTACGGTTTCCAGTATACTATTATACCTCAGAATGTGTTCGGTTTGTTTTCTTCTTCCTCCTGTGTCCTCAGTGGACATCCATTCATTTTTAGCCTTATTCTGAAACAACACATTTCCATCGCATCTAATCTTCTGTTCCCTGTGGGTCCTTAACATCTAAGTATCTCAGCTCATTGAATTCCTTATGCCTATGAAATTGGTATTTGATGTTTGTAATTATTTCTTCTAATAAACCATCTTTTATAATAAATTATCCAATTGCTAAAAATGGCAAAACTCTTTTAAAAATTGTTATGATTCGTTTTCAAAATCTTACTTGGAGATTTACATACCTTCCATTTTGGAATTTTATAGTATTTTTAATCTTGCTTATACTGAGGATGTATTTTTCCATCTCCTTCTCTATACTTCTTGTATCAATAGTATCCTTGTAAAGTCTTCCTTCTCTGTAAGTATAGCTATGGTCTACGCAAATAACAACATACTTATTCTTTCTCCATGCTTTCTTGCACCGTCTCATTTCCTTTATTTCAAACTTTACTAGAAAAATCTCTTATGAAAAAAAGAGATTGACAGTGTTCTATCCTTCTTTTTCTTTCAGCGTCACTAGAAAATTTCACCGTCGGCAGAAAAATTGTATTAATTGTACTGCAATGCCACCAGAAATTAAAAAAAACATAAGGAAAATATATTCACAAATACTATAGCAAAGAGGGTTAGTTTTAGTAAAAATTGTAATAGCATAAAAATAAGCGTAGGCATAAATCAAAAAAGCAAAACCATTTTGCTTTTTTGCGAGTCTCGAGCTGTAGCAGAAAAGGGTGACTGACGATTGAAAAGAGGCATTTCCGCAGATTGGTGAAGATGGGAGGAAAGAAAGTGACGAATGGAGTCTTCCAAGAGTGGGTTATGGAAGGAGCCAATTTAAAGACGGTGAAGGGAATGAACTCAATATAGTATGATCCACATCTCTGCAATGATGACCGTAACGGAAATAACTATTACAGCTTATAGTTAAAACCACCCACAAATCATAGAATCAAGCCTCCTTGTTCTCAATTCTCGAAGGAAAATCCGCTGTGAAATGATTTATCTATTTAACACCATAGATAACAATGACCGTTTTCTTTTAATTTTACGACATTAATATCCTCACAGTTCCTCCAGCGATTAATCTTTATCCAATCTATTTCAAAGCAATTAGCTTAACGAAGGAAGCAGAAAAAGCATTGCCTTTTCTTTCCACGAGTTTTCAACCCAGAGGGAATAAAATGGCTTCTCCATTAAAAAAAAAGTTCGTAAGGGACGACGATCCACGCCCACCGTCGATATTAGTGCCTTTCCCGCAAAGTTCTAACGAGCGTAACTGAAGGATATTCGAAGTCGTCTCACCCTGACGTAATGAACTTAATCGAGACAGCGCGAACGCTTCAATGACATCGATGATATGACAGGATATAAGCTGGCAATTTGCTCCTTTTATTTTTTTCCCCAATAACATCAAACACGCTGAAAAACCCTTAGGCATAGAAGAGAGGCTTGTAAGGGATAAAGGCCTGGCTGCCCTCCGCCATTATGCGTGTGACGCGCGGACGTATGGCCGTGTGAGGAAAGGAAGGGTGGGGAAAAGAGACGCGAGTCGGGGAGGGAGAGGCCAGTAACCCCACCCACGACTCTACGCACCCACACCCTTCAAATTCCTCTTTCTCTACCCATCCCTCCGCTATCCTCCATCCCCCCGCAAACCCACAGGACGAAGTTCGAAAAACAAAAGTGGGGTGAAAAGTATATATCTCATGTTTTAAAAAAATGAACGAGCGATGAGTGTGGGTGGACGGGTAAGTAGATAAAGACGACGAGATATATTTAACAGCGGAGCGTGAAATAAAATTGTTGAAAGGGAGAAATGGGGAAAAACGATGGCGTGGGAGGGGAGAGGAGAGGGAAAAGAAAAGAGATCCATTAGAGAATAAAAGGGAAAGAAAAGTGTGAATGGATTTCGAAGAGAGAGGCTGTGGGAGGGGGGAGGGTTATAGTTATTGAAGCATGCAGAAGGACCTTTGAAAATTGCAAAAAATAATATTAAAAAATCATAGCGGCATAATTTAGTTCACCAATATTTAAGTTTAAAAATAAAATTGTACATGGAAGAAATTTATCTTCAGATACATACTCGGACGCAGTTTTGTGGTCAAATTGAAATTGTTTTCATAAATTTGTACCGAGAGAAATAAAGAAAAACTTCATTCACGATTTAACCTATCTTAAGACTAAAGTAAGAAAAGTTATGAGTTTTATAAAAAATAATTAATGACCTTTTTAATAATTAATTTAATTTTTACCTAAAAATAGAAATAGTTAATGATATTGAATGGACGCATAATAATGGAGGATATTAGATAAGTAAAGATTTACAGGTAGGATCCGAGGGCATCAATATGGAAAACATTTGGTTTCGTTCTATATCTCAGACAAAATATGTCTACAACAATGAAAATGATCAATCGGAATAGTGAAGACTGACAATCTGTAGTATAAAGTATAAAAATAAGAAACAATATTTGCCTTGTTGTACTTAAATATAGTATATATCTGTACGAGAAAAACTTTTGGAATATAAAATTCCATTTCAAAATACTTCGTATGTTACACAAAAATATCCTCTTCGTTGAGTAATACGTACTTTGGAATGATTCAACTAAACTCTGATTCTTCTTTACGGACTGATCTGTTCTTTAAGGCAGAGCTTTATGATGCCAATCAATTGATCCTATTTTTGTGAACGTTTTAACGTCATATATGGGCATTTCACTGTGAAAATTCGTATTTTTTCATTCCAAAAGAATATTCTTGCAGCGTAATATTCTTCTTAGATCATAGGTGGACCTTAGTTGGGACACATTGCATCAAATTTCTTGTATTTTTCTGTGAAATGGAAAAGATATCTATTTTAATAAAGAAGCATTAGCAATAAAAACCTCAATTAATATTATGACCGAATATCATTAAGGATTTGAAAAATCTAAATTCCGCCCTCAGAGTAATCAGAGATATTTTAAAAATAATGAGCATTTATTTAAGGAGGTTTTTACTTGATGACAAATTATACTTGATGCTCACAGGAGTCACTTTACATTTATGGATGTTCAAACGCAAGTAAAACTAGGTCGCGGTGTACCAGGAAGTAATTGAGCGAAGCTATTTTTTATCCTTAAATATCAAAAGCAGTAACAGAGTTTGCAGAAGTCAATTTTTTATTTTATTCAAAGAAGAGGCACTTCAGCTAAGTGGATAAACCGAATGAAATGATTAAGATTTGAAAAAAAAACTAAAGTTGGTGACATATTTTCAATTTAACATCTTTTTCATAAAATAATTATTTAAGGAACTACATATTTGCACCGAAGTATAGTTAGTTGATCGACTCTTCATGTACTCACGAAAGGAAAAGGATGCATTAAAACAACATGAAGTTATTTAAAGGCAACAAGGAAGATCCTACGGCGCGAAGACACGGTCGAGGAAACCTGGGGCTTGAGAGGTAGAGGAATGGGATCAAATCTAGTCCGTTCGTAAATAGAATGGCGGCCGTAGATGGAAAATCAGCAGAGAGGGACATTGGGGGGGGGGTTACCTCCAGGGTAATGGAGGACGGAGAAAGAAGTCACGGGGGAGGGGATGGGGAACGGTCGAGAGTGAGAGGGAGATGAAAGAGACGTGGAGGTCGGGATAGAAAAAGAGATATAGTTAGCGCGCGAAGTGAGTGGTGGGAGGGTCGTCGGGGGCAGGAGGGGGTGTTGGGTGGATGGTACGTGGGGAGGGACGGGGGAGTAGATCGGGGTTTTGCTTCGTTCGGCGGCGGCGGAGGAGGAGGAGGAGAGGTTCTCTCTGCGATGATGAACGGCGGGTTTTAAAAATTCGACACGACGCCCCGCACTAACCCTCACTCCCACGATCTCTCTCCCCCACCCCGCAGCCCTCAAAACACTCCCTACCACCTTCCCCGTCACGCTCACCTCCTTCCCCACCCTTTTTCCCCTCCACCCACCACTCTCCCCGATCTCAGCCGTCTCCTAACCCTCTGCCCCCTCCCTCTTCGAAAGCTTCCCTTCCTGCCGCTCCCTCACTCCGCCTCCCTCACCTTCACAAACATCCACCTACCCCCTCGTCCTCCTCCTCCCCAACCCCCTCCCATTCCCATCGCCCACCCTCTCGAGTTCATTAAAGCCCAAGAATGATGTCCAGGGTAAAACACTGCTATACACGTGTACGGTCATTTGCAAAAACTGAAGCGGTGATTAAAAATGGCGACAGAAGAGGTCTCACTCCGCGGGCATAAAGGGTAGAGGGATGCTCGGATGAAAAAAAGTGGGAGAGGGAGAAGGATACGTAAGTGAGGTCGGGGGGAGAAGGAAGGAGAATGCGAGGATGATGGGGGTGGGGATGAACAAGTGGACAACCGGACGAAAGGGTGACATGGGAGGGGGATGAATTCATATATATTTACGCGTCCTACTTCGGCATAACCGGAATCGAAACCAGTTCTTGGATTGGTGGTCCGACATTTTCGATGCACCGCGGGGAGTCTTAATGCGAAGCAGACACAACTCCCAAAATGTTCCCGGAGGATGATGCTTCATAATTGCAACTAACGCAGCACCCAGCGGGGAGGTTAGATTTCCTTGAAGACTTACTTGGAGGAAAGTATACATTTCAATCGTAGAAACGGACATATGCACCAAAAATCCTCCGGTAGTGTGCCACTCGGGAATGACTCGGGTAATTTCAGCTTTCGTCTCAAAATGTTATAGGTCACGTTGAAACTCGTCATTGAACCTCACGTGTGGGGAGTAACTCACGTTCTTTCGGCCGTAACAGCCAACAAAGGCCCCCTTGATGACCCGATTTTTGCACGTCTTTCAGACCGTTTGAAGGATCCATGGAGAAGACGATATCGGCTAATCCTCGGTTTAGGAATTCACTTGAGAACATAAATTTTCACTATCTTCTAAAGGAATACAAAACAATAATCAGTTAGTGTTGTTATCCAACTCTAGCCGTATTGCTCGAGTGTATCTCTATATACTTGTTGCAATACTTACTGTTCATGGACGCATTGAGGTAGATTATCTTTTCAATTAGATTATGAATAAAAATTGACTCACCTCATTTCAGGTTATACGAGGATAAGTAATACATTATAAGCACAAACGTCGAATAAATGCGGTGGGGTTGAGGAACCTCGGGAATGTTTACGATAATTCAAGGATGGGAGATAGAGTGAAAAATAAGACTAGGGAAAGACACAGGATAGGATGAAGATGAGTAGCGTGTGGCTAGGAAGTAACGTTAGTTGACATTGGGCACGTCAGCTACGATGTCGACGAATCCACGACGGTCTACGATTGCTACAACGGTCTTGCCAAGAATGTAGATACAAGTGGTGCACGAATGAGTCCAATCACCCCGTTGTAATTTTAATTAAATTAATTGTTCTCCACATTTATATGTGTTTATGAGTTCTCCTTTTCTTTATTCTTTTATTTTTCATGCATTGTTTCATTTTTTTAAACGTAGTAAAATATTGCATTAGGATTATCTATCTGTAGGTTTTCGCTGGTTTTTCACGCTCCCCTTCATGTGTGCCTGTTTTCCTGCGATGAGTTTCTTCGTCAAGGATAAAAGCCTAATTACTCAATTTGCCCACAATTTTTTATATCTTTCTACACTCTTTGTACTCATGCATATTCATTGCAAATCGATTGCCATTATCTAGTTATTTTTTATATTATTTAACACTCCAATTTAATATATTGTCATTAAATGTATTTGACGATGGGTTAGATGAAAAAAAGGACTGCCAAAGTCTCGATATTGCCTTAATAAAGTGAAATATTAATGATTATTATAGATACATAGAAATAGAGTGAATTGTGTTGGAGAAATGTGTCGGCTAATAAAATGATGTGCAAATGTTTTTGAAGTCTCTCTCAAAGGCAGAAATATTATGAGCCTGTTTCAGATGCATAGAACATTGGATAGCAATCAGAGGGCGACAGAAGTGTGGACGGATATGAAAGAATCGTAGAAATTACTAAAAGGGAAATATTTTCATGACATATATTTAACTCCAAATTAGGCTTTTTAAAACTTATTCACCCCAAACGGGACAGGAATGAGGTGTGTGAAAATGTGACTTTTCGCGGATACTACGATCCTCGTATCATATATTCTCTTTTAGAAAATGTTTTAGCAATGCATGATCGCTGGTATGTTGAAATTCAATGAGAGAGGGGTGAAAAATCAAGCTACTTCATTGATAATTACCCCTGCTTCCTTCCCTGCACCTTTAGGAGAAATGAGATTTTCCTCCGGTTTATTTTTCATATTTGTAAATGGGTGGATAAATAATAAGCCATAGTTTATTTATAATTAAGACCTAGAAATCTTGGAGCACACCTTTGACCAAGCCTTTTGGTTCCACACAGTAAACTATCAGTAGCCCTGATTCCAAGAAGAACTTTGTTTTTTCGTTGGCCCAAAAACAAATAAATACCTTTCAGATTGGCCCAATATGAATTGAAATGGAGATTTGAATGATGGATATGAATTTTTGGAAAATATTTAAAAAAAGATTTTGAGAACTGTACATACCCTACCAAGGAATTCAGAGCTGGAAACAGGCTAAGCGCATTGTTTCAGGAATTAGCTGAATTCGCGAAATGAATACAAATGTTCTGAGAAGAATATTCTGTGGCCAAAGAGTTCATTTCTGAGAAATAAGGAGCATTGTGGTTAATGGATTATCCAGGGGGCAAAAGAGGAACATGAGTATTGAATACAATGAAAAAATATCTGTAATGCGAAATGATTCATTCCAAATACCAGGGAAAATCTTCACTTTCACAAATAAGCAGCATTGGTATAGATGGTGAAGTATTGTGTTAAGTATTAATGTGCTTCGTGAGTACTTAAAACTCGAACTGCAAACATTGATGCTGAAAACTCTCAACACTGACTCAAAATGCACTTGGCAAGTGTTTTTAAATATTATAAGGGACGGCATAGAGAAGTTTATCCCACATAAATCACAACGCGATAATAGGGAACCGCCAGGGTTCAACAGACAGTTCAGAGCGGCGTTAAGGAGACAAAGAAGGGTACACTTCAACTTTTAAAACAGCTTAAAAAGCAATGGATAAAATTAATGACGTCAAAAGGCAATTTATAGAATGTCGAGCAAAAGCGAAAAGTCACGGGCAAAGTCTTACGTATCTTTAAGCCCCCCAAATATCTGAAGAGCTCATGACCGTCATCTTATTGTCTCAGGATGGAATAGAAAAAATAACTTCAAAATAACACTAAATAAAGCTTAGGTTTGGAAGAAATTCCCGCCAGAATACTGAAGGTATTTGCGGAAGACATTGCTCCTTAAGCACCGTTTTCTACAAGTCGATACATGCAGCATCAAAACCTCGCGACGGGAAACTCGCTCACAGAACATTCTATTGCTAAGGAGACGAAATCTCTTCCGTCATTGAAAACGGACGCATTTATTTCTCATCGATATCCGGTAAACTAATAAGGCATATTAATGCCATTAATATAATAGTCATTATCAAGAGCAGGAACATACTCTGCCGAAGCTATCACGAGTTTAGGATAAGAAAATCGTGCGAAATACAACTGAGTCTTATTTATGGTATCCTGAAATCGGTGAAAAGGATTACCGCATTGGATACTGTATTATCAGATTACAAAAAGGCCTTCTACGAGGTCTCTCACGAGAAATTGATGCACAAACTAAGATATAATGGTATTAACGAGAAATTAAAGAACTGAATAAGTTACTTCTTATCTTACTGTATATAAAAAGTAATCGTCGATGGGCTGAGTCCATAAGAGGCGGACATAACTTCAGAGGTGCCTCAGTGGAGTGTTATTGGACCCCTACTCTTCCTTATTTATATATTAATGACTTCAGCTGTCGCATCAGTATCAATCTTAGATTGCTTACAGACGACACAGTAATTTACAAAGAAATGAGATCACCGGCAGATAGCGTGCTACTCTCTAAACGGCCGTATCCGTATTTTCGTTTGCATGGGTCTAAGGTAGGTTTAAGGAAGTTAGCCCGGCGCTTTCGCATAGCATCGAATGAGAGCCAACTGGCGTTGGCCCCGGAAACTTAAATCCAAGACTAGTTAAACCTATGAGGAGCTAGCTTAGCAGTGATGCTATCCCGCCATCGGCATTCTTTTTCCAGCTTTTGAAGTGTTTTAATTTTGTATTATCGTTCTTATTAATTGAATTCGTAATATTGTTTATTTTAAAGGGCAGTATTAATTTGTAGAGAGTTTTTTCTGTATTTTAAGGTGTATTATGGCTAGGTAGCATATTAAGCAAGCAATATTAAGATCGAGTTGATCCGCATTTTACGAAGTGCCAGCGTTGAGAAGAGAAATGAGTGAGTTTCACTGCATTCGACGACTTCTTCTGGATTCTGCAATCAGTGCACCAATTAAAAATTTGTAATTATCGTGGAGTGGATGGCTTGAAATTACGAACATTACGAATTTCTTCAATATGAATGCCAAATTAAGTGACAATTTGATTTTAGACTGCAACTGATTATGAACTCAAACGTATGCTGGGGTTCCTCGTACCTTCCTTTAGAAGCTCAAATATTTTTCATCCTGTGAATTAATTATGTATATTTTTTAGGATGTAGCAGGCAACAACTTCAAAATAAAAAAAAACCTGCCTTAGATAGAGGGGAAGGGCACATGATTCAAGAATTTTAAATTAATCATGTTAAAAAGAAAGGTTGGGCCATTATATTGGAGTACTTTGGGGGGAAGTGGGTCTCACCTGTGTTGTCTCAAATTACCCTATATGGTACCAAAATAAAAGTAAATAATTTATTTGTTTTTCCCTAATACACATACTTTCTTATTTGAAATAAGCATCGATCACAAATTGAATAAATTTGAGAGAGCTAGCTTTCGTCGTATCAGCACAGTTCAAAAACTCCTGCGACACTAGTATATTTTGGGTTGTGTAACTTTCAGGGATGTCAGGAGGTCATTTCACGAGTGACTGCCTCTAAGAGTACAGAAGAAGCTCTCGAAAAATAGCATTTGCCTTTGCAGTACTTAAATTTCATGGGATCGATCATTGTCTATAACGATTCAACGCTCAGATCCATGACTGGATTGCTAATACAACCGCAGGAAATGATATTATTCAGCCAGTATTGGATGGGGTCATCAAATCTCATAGCATTCCTTTAGATGCTCATTTACTGCACACCCAGAGCTTCGGCTACTGCTCTAAGAGTATTAGACCAAAACATATTGGACAAGGTCTATAAAGGCAATACTGGTTAAATTTGTTAGTGTATGAGACTCTTTGTAATATGAACATATTAAGGAAGGGACAAAACATGGCATATGCTCGAAAGTAGACATGTCTTTCTAATCTGTCATTATTTTCTCTCCTGAAATAGATTTCTGGAACTGACGATAAATGTCATGCTTACTTCACATTCTAGTCACTATATTTTGCAACTATTCGTCTCACATGTGCGTCATCCCGTACACTACGTACTCTTTCAGCAACGGGTCGCCGAAGGGACGGAGAGGCCAACGTTGACCATTTTGTTCTTTTGGAGACTCTTCGTGATTGTTTCATATATACAGAACAAGTTCCTACATCTCACGCGTTCTAAAACACTGAATCAATCGATAAGGAACGGATCACGGGCAGTTTTTCCCCGGTATTTTGTCAAATAACAAATCGCCTGGGCATTTTTGTTGCTGGCATACCTTTGGTTCGCAATGTTATCAGATGACGCCATTGCAAAAATGGGTCTGGACAAAAAAAAAGAAGCCGAGCGCACTTTTTAGAATAAATCCAACCAAATAAAACCCAAGTCGCGGAATATCCCTCTTCTCCTCCTCTCTTTCCCCCAATTGCGCGCACAAAACGCGAAATCTCCCATACTCCCACCTCAACACGCTGCTTCACTCCCGAAAAAATTTCGCGATACCGTACAAGTCCCCGGGATCCCACGGTGAGGCCGACGGCACGGAGGCTGCACACACCACGATCGAGCAACAATGCCGCACGCACGAGCGTGGGAAATCCTGGACAGTCGGTCGTCCGCCACTCCCGCCGTCTTGTTTATTTTTTAACCATTCGTGGGGCCTACTGCCTCGGAGGCAATGCCAATTGTCAAACCAAATAAAAAAGAATTGCGAATACGAGAAAAAAAGAAAACCCCCGAGCGCCTTTCATATGCGATGATGATGATAAAAAAAAAGCCGACGGGTGTGTAGGCACGGCGTGAGACGAAGCGTGCACGCCACGTGTTGTGCTCGTGTGAAGAGAAATGTACGGGGAATGTGTGCGTATGCAATGTGCGCGAGGAAAAGTCATACATGGCTTCACGCATGTATGTGGTGCTTGAATCACATGCCGCCGCGCGCCGAAAAGGAAGTTCAATTTTTATGGCATATTCATCCATTTGCGTGCACATCTTTGAGAGCGCATATTTCGGGCTGGTAGTGGCCGCGATGATGAATAGCCGAAAAGGTCGTGGATCTCGATATCGTTTCTTGCACGACCGACTACTGTCATGCAAGCAGTGGAAGAATCTCAATGACATGTAATAATAACATTCCTTCTTAGTTTTATGCTTTCAAAGATTTATTTACAACATGTTTCGGGCAGTAGTTTGGCACCGTCCTTAGACTCAAATAGTAAACTTTCTCCAGGCTACAATATTTAAAGGAAACATTTACTGTTATCTACCCGAGAAAGTCGAAATAACAGGTGAATATGTGTTGTAAATTAGTACTTAATTTATAAAATTACGAACCACTGTTTCAATGTTTTTTAACCATGAAAGAATTTCACCATGGTATCCCTTTACCTAACTAAATACATCACCTATATACTTGAGGGGGAAACTAAATACACCTATACATAGAAGAGGAAAGCTAAAACAAGAAAAAAATGAGCGATTTTATAAGTAAAGTTCCTGTACGTACGACTATGCAGGAAGAATTAATATAGGTAATTTACCACCTTAAGTCGGTTTTAGATGGACACAACTACTAAATAAATATCTTGTCTCTCCTAACCCATTATCCTACTCTAAAACAAGCTGAAGGGAGATAATCAGAACCAAATATTCTAATGTGAAGGTTAAGAATGTAAATAGAATTCCAATGTTGTAACATTAAAATTACCTCATTGATCCTTGATTATTGAGAAAAAAAGAGAGAATATAAATTGTCACATGTTCAGATGTAAACTTGATTTGATATAGTTGACATAAAATTAGTTATATTAGAGAATATGTCATCTCATTAAAATATGCGCATTTAGAAATTAAAAACAAAAAATTTTAAATGAATACACAAAATATCGTATGATGGAGGGTAGAGGGGAATGAATCTTGAGCTTCTAGTTATTATTATCTCTAGTATGAGCAAGGTTGATTTTGGATGTATCCAGAGACGTAAGACTGATTTCTGACTGAACATGACTAATTTAAATGAATCGTCACAAATTTATCGCATATCAAAATCAGAGTAAATACTAATAATACAGCAAATGGGAGAACTATTAAACATTTGTCAGATGCTGAAGTCGGAGAGATTGGGAAGAACATAAAGTAATCGGGAAGGAAGAGGATAGGCCTTCTAGACAGCAAAAAAAGAGGTAGATGTTATGAATTAAAACAAAATAAAATGGCTTAAGAAAACCAAAGGGGACTTCTTGCGATATGTAGAAGATCGTGATTGCTGGAGACTGTTCATATGAACGAATCAATAATCGTAATGTAATTGAGCTAAATTAATGCACCTTCAATTCATAGAAAAACACATTGTTCATCGCAATGAAGGCAAGTATAGGCACCTATAATAAAATAAGATATATTTTAGATAAGAATAAGGGAAAAATATCTTACAGAAGGAATTTACCTAATAAACTTCCAGTTAGTCATACCCTCTGTTAGCCACTAAGCTTGCGTAAATATATTTTTTGGGGATAAAGTATTTTTGACCCCGTATCAATTGGTATGTTATATTAGACATTATGGCATTGGTCAATGACGTAAATGTATAACTATTAGTTATCCAAAATACTATTGTGACACTAGGCGAAGAATTAGAATTTTTTATGTGCAGTGACTTCATTTAGTAGAACCTGTAGGTGTATTTATTTATTGTACATGCGATTTAAACAACCATGTGAGAGCATAGGTATTTTCAGGCTCAACCTTATACATGCCTGGATATTTGAACGCCAACGAGAAGATGCGTACTTGTGTGCGTGTGTATGTATATATATTCATTTATTGATGCGTGCTCGTACTTGTGTGCGTACGTGTCTGTGTGCGTGTGGTGTGTCTCGGCTCAAGTGATGGCCGCCCTCCTGGAAATGGACGATGGGCAGCAAGCAAGCTTCCCTTCTCTTTTCCCCCTCGCGCACCGCCCCCCCAATCCTGCCGCCCTCTCTCTCCCCCTCATCTCCTCCTCCCCCATCCTCCTCCTCCACAACAACCCTCCCTCTCCGGACGTTATCCGCTCAGCGGAACCGAAGCCTCAACTCAATCAGAGTGAAAAAAACGAGATGCATAATTTATTTCTGGGAGACCATAGGAGAGGGGGTGGGAATCGGAAGAGGGAGGGGACATTGGGGGAGGGAAGAGGAGGGTGCACCTCCTGCCCACCCTTTCGATTCCGCCCATCCACCCACCCCCTCTCTTCCATATATCCCTTCGACTCTCTCTCTCTCTCTCTCTCCCCATCCCTTCAGCCTCCGGGCGACGTAAAATGGAATATTTTTTCGGGGGATTTCCCCCCTCCCCACCTCTCTTTCTCTCTTCCCTCCAGCGTCCCCCTCCCCCGTTCTTCCTCCTCCATCCACGCCCTTTCCCACTCCCTTCCCCACACCCCGGGACAAAGGCACTACTACCGTCCACCCACCGACACACGTGAACCCTCAAAATGCCCATCCTCCCAACAGCCCACACATACACACCATTCCATACGTACATATAGACCCACACTCACACACACTTCCCCTTTTTGCTGCCGCTGCTGCTTACGACCTCTAACGCCCCGTGCAGGACACCCGCCCCCTGCTTCTCTATCACCCTTACTCGGTCCTCCCTCCTCCCCTCCCCCTGTAAAGTCCATCCCCGCCCCGCTTTCCCCCACAATCCGCACCATTCCTCGCCCCCCCCCCCCCGCGCGTACGTGTGTTTTGCGTGTGCGGTAGTGTGCACGCACCCTTTACCTCACCCCTCCATACTTCCCTTCATCCCCCTCCTCTCTCCCCCCACACACACGCGAGCGAGCTGTGTCGCAGGAGAATGACGCGCAGCGGGAAAAAATGCGCGTACATAAGCGACGGCCCGTCCTCCTTCCAAAAAAAAAAAATCCACCCCCTACGTCCCTACCTCCCTCCCTCTCCCGCTCACCCCGGAAAAAACCTCCCTTTTCTGATTTAGGAGCACATTTAAGCCGTTATTATTTATCCCGCTTCCAAACTGATCTGGAGTAACCCTTCCGCCCAAGTTCCGCCGCGCCCTCCCTCCCCCCGCCACCCGGTGTCCCCTCACAACCAACCCATTCCATCGACGATCTCCACCTCCGACCGCTCTCCTCCCGAAACAAAAACGACCCGCACACCACGCACGCAACAACAACCAAACTCCGTCTCTCGCACTCTCCCATCACGGTCTCGACCCACCCCGCGGACCTCCACATCCTCTCCCATTCTGCCGTCTCACATTCGGGAGACGTCGATGGGCCGCGTGGGGAGGGATGCAAGGGCGGGCCGTAGAGCAAGGCACCTTTTATTCATTTTTTCCCTCGCTCACCTCCCCTCCCCCCTCCTCGCCGTTTCCTGCGTCACGGAGTGATCGAGGGGAATCAATAGTTTGACGGGACCGATGTTTTCGGCGCTCACGATGCTCACCTCCTCCTCCTTCTCCTCCAACGCCATGGGGGTGGCGGTGGGTGGGGTGCATTGGCGGAGGTGAGTGGTGGTTCAAGGGGAACCCGACCGAACTGTGTGACCTCCTCCCATCATTCCTCGGACGGATTCGCGCGAGCGATTCGTTTCCTCCGTTCGGCGTCTCCTATTTGGCACCGCCGACGCCGCCGCCCATTTCCTCCCTCCCTCATCCCGTCCCGCCCACGCCCGCGCGCGGGAGACAGGACCGATCATTCGAGACTCGCCGTTCAGGATGGCAGGGCGATCGATTTCTTACGGGAGGAACGGGAGGGGGGGAGGAGGTGGTAGGAATCATTGTTTCTGAGGGAAGAGTCATCGTCCCCCCCCCCATTCCCGTTTGTTTCGAATTGGGTTTGGTCGCCATTAACCCGTTTATGCGTTCCTTGTTCATTAATATCCGAGCGGAGGGACAAAGCATTAACGTTGACGGGACGGGGTGGACGTGGAAATGTTAATTTGTTCTACAACTCTTAAGATTCGGTGGGCCGGGCGGTGGGGGGGTGGTGTGGGTTGCGAAATTGCCGTCTCAGGTGGAATTTTGCCTGGAGATTGAGTTTACAAATGCCGCACTCTTCAAGCAAATTAAGTAACTTACTGTTGTCAGTCGAGTTGGCCCGTTTGCTGAAACCTTTGCCAGACTTTGCAAAATTATACGGACTTAAACCCACCCGAGTGGATGCCAAGACTACATTTTTTAATGCGTGAAGCAGATTTTTCAGAATTTTGAAGGACTGAAAAATCCAATCACATTATTTAACATTTTTAGTGAATTTCTCGACCATGTTATACGCAATTTCAATTGTAAACAAAAGAAAAATGAATACCCCTATGCTGTGCAGTATTCTCCAAATGCCATACATTAATATGCCTTCTGCTACCTTGCATTCATGTCTTTTTGGATACTCGATAAATTTCTTCAATCATATTTACTAATTATAAAACGGCAATGACGGAAATGAATTGAATTTACAGGTTACCAGGAACTATAATTTGTTTGAAAGTGATTAAATCCCAAATCTCTACTTTTTTCTTAATTTCTAGTACACATTTCCACCGCTACTGTACCGCAAATATTTCAATACTTTTTATTCGTCCACCTTGACTAAAACTCATGCGACCATCGTCGATGGGCCACAAAAATTTCCAAAAAAAATAAGTTCTCCCTTCCCGGACACTTATTTTCGAAAAGGTCGCTTTGATCTGAAGTAAATTCGTCGCGCCCAGTCGGAACGCACATGAATACGTATATATGCATGAATGTACGCATCGCACTACGTACAATCTCGGCTCAAAAATGCGAAAAAATCGAACTTCCCTTCCCACCCTTCATTTTTGCACGGAGACGTGAGTCCCGCGTACATCCAAACTCGCACACATATAAACGTAACACACACACACACATCGTCGGCACGCACTCACACATAACACGGGGCCCCTGCACGCTCTGGTGGCGGAGACTTTTAGATCGGAACATGCTACTCGCGTTGGCCGCCCCTCAACCCACCACCTCCGCCCGTTTTACCGCCACCCCCGCCTCCACAACCTCTCTTTCGACTCCCTCCCCCACCCCACCAACTCCCTCCCTCGACAATACTTTTGCCACCCCACGACTCCATATAAAAACTCGCTTCATCTCACCCTCACCCCCACAGGAAAAAAATAACAACCTCCCTCCGCCTGCCCCTTTCTCTCCTCCTCTCTTTTCCCGAATGAAAAACTGGACTCTGTCTCTGCAGCTAATCGTGAATGATAATAGCGCTCAAACCATTGCCTCCCTCGCCTCTCTTTCTCCCTCCCCCCTCAACAACTCCCTCCACCCTCCCCCCCCCGCTTCTACTTCCCACTGCCCCACCCACCTCTCCGACACCACCACACGCTCGGCTAATTGGAAAAAATCGCAAAGCTTCCCTTACCCCGTCCATCCCGCCTCTCTCTTACACACACTCCCGCCGTACCGCCACCCTCCCCCCCCTCTCATACCCTCGATCCAACCTTTCCCACCAAAGCCCCACACACTCACACCCTGGCCCGCCCAACCCTCCCACACAGACACACACCGCACACTCGCAATGCCCAAAACCCACCCCTATATACCTCCCAGCTTGCTAACTTCCTCTGGCCGAAAAAGCGAAATTTTTCCATCCGTCCGCTTACTTCCATGCAACTATTTTTTTTCTCGCCACCGATTCGCCCTCCTATTTTGTCCCCTCCGCATCTGGATTCTTCTCCTTCATTCACCTAGTTGCAAACATCATCATTTATGTATATGGGTGTATATACTCATATACATAAATATATACATACATGTGTATATATATATATATATGAATAGTACAATACACAGTAACACACAATATAGAAACACAAAAAAAGAAAACTCACACGTATTTTCTTGATATTTCGACGGAAACAATCCGTCTTCCTCTGAAGATATAGAAGTAATCAAGATATAAGTAATAGTAGTATAGTAATCCTTACTTCTATATCTTCTGAGGAAGACGGATTGTTTCCGTCGAAATATCAAGAAAATACGTGCGAGTGTTCTTTTTTTGTGTTTCTATATTGTGTATTACTGTGTATTGTACTATATATATATATATATATATATATATATATATATATATATATATAACAAACTTGGACAGCAACAAACAATGTAAGAACACATAAAAAGATCACTCACACGTTATTTCTTGATCATTTCGACGGAATTCAGCTCCGCCTTCATTGGAAGAAATAGAAGTTATATATATATATATATATATATATATATATATATATATATATATATATATATATATATATATATATATACACACGCAAAATATTTGCAAAAGCATTCAAAACTTACATATGCACATTTTGTTGGCGCCACTAGAAAAACTAAACGGTTGTCTCTAACATGTGAGCACTTCTAGAAAGTGTACTTATATCCTTGTTTGATTATGGTTTTCGTTTGAGTCACACCAGGAAGGATGTAATCCCTTCATGAATTGTGTTTCCAAATAATTTATCACGCGGTGACTCTGCGTTCATGCTGCTGAGGTGGAACTCGAACCGGTGACTTTTGCCGCCAAAGTGCATCCAGCCATACACGTTCAGCTCTCCTTTTTCCTTCCCGCCGGCAGGGGCTGGTTTTTATTTCACAGGGAACCGGTTCAGAGGAAGAATGATATCACTACAATATTGCATTGTTATGACTACATAGTAGGTTTTGCGGAAAATCAACCTATGGCATCGTAGAAAGGGAAAGAGGAACTGGATAAAGGGGTAACTCGATGCATTAAGACCATGTGCCATCATTAATCTCATAAAGAATCGAGTACCACTCACGCCGGTGGGAAAAAGAGAGATCAGGAAATGCTATTCGATAGCCAAAATTTGGAGAAACACCATTTAATGCAGGGGTTTTTTGTTAAGAAAATCTTCATGTTTATTGGAAAGTTGGGCACTATCCTTGAACACATCAAAACTGAGCTAGCTCCTCAGCTACATATGTAACCTGGGGTTATCATTTTAGTGACGAAAATTATTCCATTTTAACCGACAATGGGATGAATCTCCGCTATGTTTAGGTAGATACGTCGTAAATTTTAAACGTTTAAATGTGTGCTTTAATCATCCTCCATTATCCTAAAAATAATGCAAACGTGGGTGAATATTTCTTTAATCGTATAGCATCAATCTTTACAGATATAAGTCAACAAAGCTTTGGATACTGACATGGTATACGCACGTGATTTTCGCCAACAGGCGCCCAGACCCTTTAGTGATTTATGCCAGGAAAGAACCTCAGAAGGGTATTTTTCTGTCACATTTAACGCGTGTTATGATCAATGTACACCAAGCGTATATTTTGCGCGTTTTATAATCGCAGGAATGTTGCGCTTACTATGATGATTAACGGCGCCGGAGCGATCCAAAATGTCATTGAGCTGGTTTGTATATCAATCTTTTAAGCGCACATTTTTTTGGCGTAAGCTGACTTTTGGCGCTCTTTTTCTTCTCAGGTAAAGGCAAAAATACTCCAGGGAATAAACATTATAATTTTCAGAAGTACTTCTTTTGTATCCAGGCAAAACCTTTAACATTTTGGTTAAAAAATAAAGTTCTTTGCTTGAGGGACTCCTATATCAATTATTGCCAAAATTAATTAATCCATTTTACTCCTAACTTCTGTAACTACCACGAACAACAGTAACGAATGCATTAGGTCTGTTGTGTTTAATACTATAAACCCTTGCATCAATTTCTCCTACCCTATAGTTTGTCGTTTTTTTCAGGTTATATGTAGTGCAAAGAATGCATATGTGTTAACAAACACTATAAACCATACAGAAAATCCAAAATTGATTTAAATCAAACCAAATGAAATCCATAATCCATAAAAGAAGATTATCATTCTAAAAGTGCATATAAAGGCATTGATAGACACAGTCAGCTTAAATAGTTAAAATAAAATTAAATATAATTTCCAAAGTAGGAAATATTTATTTAAAGATAGAATTAATTATAAAAAGACCGTTCTCAATGCGAAATTAGAAATACAGTGAATCTTTGAGCAAATAAGATCCATGGAATTATGAATGAAAATTAATATTGGAATATAAAAAAATGATTGTATTTGAGCTAAATATATTAAAAAGAAATAAGCATTAAATAAAATTTTACCGCTAATGACCAAGGGTAACAACAGTTAACGATTAACATGTATCTATCACATTTCAAGTTTCCTACCAGTTATGAAACAATTGATATAATAATTACACAATGTAAAAGTGACACAGAAATGCTATTTATATGCAATTTAGATCTATAATCAAGCTTCAAACTACAAAATGAGTATTTTTGGTCCATCAAAAAATTGTGCTTTAAACATTGAACAGTAGCAAGAGAATAAGAACATCATTTGAATAAGAACAACTTTTACGACACAAAACGATAAATAGCACAACAAAAATAAAGACTGGGAATGCAGGTCATTAATACCTAAAGGCTGAGACAACATTTCTAAGTAGCATTGGAATAAGATGATTTACGTGATGTGATATGTGATATCAAGGGGGGAATCCTAGTTCAAAATCCGCCAGACATTGAGAAAATACACGTAGTATCAAACCGGTGAACCAATAGCGGTACCTCGATACCTCGATAAAATACAGCAAGCGGTGGAGTTTTACTTTATCTATGGCTTTCACTGGTGCGGAATTTAAACTACTTTGAGCCCCCGGGAGTGGATTACTTGTACATTTATGTGAGTGGCAATATCATGCGTGTTCCTGCTCGTACGTATTTCTATGAGTTAGCTGATACCTGTCGCGGGATTCTCCGTAAATCTACGTAATTTCTATACTTGAAATTAATTATAATAACACAGCCCTTGGAGTTTTTTCTACTTGATAAACTGCAGAATATTAAAATATTGCACTCATTTACAAATTATCTACCATACTTTTTTATAAATAATTCTCAAACACTTTCTGTCATCCGTCCATGTGTTAGGGTTTCGTAGTTGCTTAACATCAGAGGTATGACGATGCAGCAATTTTAAAATGTAAAAATCATTCGTCTTGACCGGATTCGAACCCGGATCCCCCAATGGCCGGGACAGCACTTTAGCCAGTTAAGCTATCGAGAAGTCATGTAAGAGTCCGCAAATTACACTTTAAAATTGTAACATTGTAATGTAAATTAGCGAATGACTCAGTTAAAAGTTACTGTCGCGGCATATTCCGCAGTTCCTTTGCATTTTTGAGAAGTATGATGTTGAAACTTTATTCCTTGGTTTAACTTTGCTACCGAAGTTTTACAAAAACATTTTGATTGATTCCGCATTTCTTCCAGTATATGGATAGCCAAAACAGGGATTGAACCATCAGTTGGTGCAGTATAATTAGTCGGAAAGTACGATATCTCAAGAGAAAGGTTTGGATATTAAACAAGGCCTCAGCTGATTCCTAGTTATTTGGTGGATTACGACTTTTCGGCTTGATAAAATATATCAGCTTTGAATCTCTCTTCAGTATTGAATCTTTTTGTTAGGAATGACGGTGCATTAACTACACCTTACGCTGTGAGAGGACCTCTAACCATACCATTCTCTCAGGGATACGAAAATATTTTCTGTTACTGCTAAAAAAATATTTTTTTATCTTATTAATGTATTATTAAAAAATTTACTTCAGATACCTCTAGTTATTTGTACTCTGCATACTCAAGAAATAGATATTCTTTATACCCGCAGGATATTCTTTTAACTCCCATCTATAAAGGCGGCGATAAGGATAAACCAACCAATTACCGGCCCATTTCCTTAACATTGACCTATTGTAAAATATTGGGACACATTAATGTCACCAACATTATGAGATTTCTTCATAGTAGGAAAATACTAACCCACAACCAGCACGGATTTAGGAAGCGCAGATCTTGCGAAACACAACTAGGCCTTTTCATTCACGATATACTTAGATCGGCAGGAAACAACATTCAAGTCGATGCCGTATTCCTCGATTTCAAAAAAACCTTCGATGAAGAACCACACAATAAATTGTTACACAAAATTAAATGCTATGGGATCAATGAGAAAATTATAAATTTGATTAGAGCCTTCTTGTCAAATCGCGAACAAATAGTAGTCATAAATGGGTTGTGCTCACCGAGTAGAGATGTAACTTCGGGCATCCCCCAGGGAAGTGTAATAGGGCCTCTCCTGTTCTTAATTAATGACTTAAGCGCACACGTTAGTAGCAATTTCAGGTTATTTGCTGACGACACGGTGATATGCTCGTACAAGGAAATAAGGAGCCAACTAGACGCGAGCCACTCTCTAGAGACCTAGACACGATCTCGGATTGGTGCAAGAAATGGGGATTAAGGCTCAATATCGACAAATTTTAATATTTTGGAACAAAGGAAGTGGCAAACAGGACATAAACTACGAAATAGAGGATTCAGCACTAACTATGGCCAATCAAGTTAAATATTTAGGGGCAGTTCTAACACCACGCCTTTCACGGGGAACTCATGCAGGACAATTTGCGGATCCGCTTTAAAGAAACTCGGCTTCATAAAACAGGTGGTGGGGAAATGTAATGAAAAAGTTAAAAAAGAGGTGTTATTTTGCTCTTGTTAGACCTCATTTGGAACAGGCAGCAAGTATTTGGGATCCTTGGGAGAAAATTTGGCAAAAAGTTTGGGATAAATTTCACAGAAAATCCCCCAGATTCGTTAAAAATTGTCATAATAAGAATACAAGTGTGACAAATCTCTTAGGGGGTTTATAGAGGAAGCCGATACGAAGAGATACGAAGAGAACAAACTAGACTTAGATTTTTTGAAAGGTTCAGAACAAACGAGTTAAACGATGACACTAAAGGAATTATAATGGCTCACACTACTTAGGTAGATCAGACCACAAAGATAAAATAAGGGAGATAGATTTCAGTACAGATAGATTCAAATACTCAAGCTTCCCCAGAACAATCAGAAATAATGATAGTAAAAAACCAAAGTCACTTTAAAAATATTAAAAACATTTAATTTATAAGTCGGAACGAAATTAAACATTGCAAAGATACCAGGTACGCTTGTAGGTGCATGTGTAAGTTAGTTGGTAGTTTGTGTGCTTGCGTGAGTGTGGGGTGTAAGTGTTCTTGCATGAATGTACACCATGTTTTTTTGTGGACTGTATAAACTTGTGGCTTATGCATGCGGTTATTTTTCTTTTCTTAATCACTGGTGGTTCCCTAACACCCCCCGCCACACGCCCTTGCGGCAGCTTGCGGGGTATTAAAGTATCTAGTAGATTTAGATGTAATTCTTGTTTTTGAAGAATCAATGGGA
This sequence comes from Hetaerina americana, assembly GCF_022747635.1. NCBI lineage: Eukaryota > Metazoa > Arthropoda > Insecta > Odonata > Calopterygidae > Hetaerina > Hetaerina americana. The sequence continues at coordinate 80,989,651 of NW_027286985.1, read as the reverse complement.
TACTATGATTGTTTCAGACATTCATCTAAGAATTCCGAGCAGACACCTACACAAAAATAAATTCGCGATTTCATTGCATCTCAAGTCAAACTATTACGGAATATCTCATCCTTTCCGATGATGATTTTATAAAGTGGAATAAATACCACGGTTCCATAGGCTCTACAGGTATTTTCTTTGAATTTAGAACGTTTTTGACAGTATTCTAATAGTCCAACATTTCTCTTTGTAACTCTAATAATATCGTGGTATTTTTGGAGAATGAGGTGTAACACAGGCTTTCAAAATTTATAATTACAGCAGTAAACTATTACTACAGAAATTAATTTCTATCGAGTTAACTCCATGATTCATCCCACTATGTATATTTATGCCTTCTGCCAAATCTACTGCATAATCTTATGACGAATTAGTCATTACACACTTAATTTCAGCTTTTAAATACTTAATAATACTGAAGTATTTTATGAAATAAAAATTTTCCCCAAAGAATACTTAAAAATCTCACTGATCAACCCACTCGCTGATCTTAAAAATATTTTAAAAACCGTAATAATATATAGTTGGTGATATCGGCCGTCACTGCGGAAAAGATTCATCGCAGAGAAAAAGAACACTTTCCATAGATTTTTACTTTTACACTACAAAGGTTACAACTTTACGAAGTCATCTTCGGTTGAACCACAAAAAATTAGCTGACACATTGTTCACACCTTTTTGGAAAAATGAGTGGGGTTAAGGTATGTAGTCAGGGATGATATAGGGTGGGAGGTATTGTTGTCAGGGGATGGGAAAGGATTCGCCATCGCGGTAGGGGCGGGGAGCCGACGGCCGAACATTCTGTTCACTATAGACCTGATAGTATCTGTCGTGAGTTGCATATCAAAAAAGTTCGGAAAGAAATTCTGAAAGACTGATGAAGAAAGCAACTTTCACTCGCGTCCAAACCACATGTACAAAATCGATTCTAGTGATAAGATGTTTGAGTACCATTGCAACCAATTCAGCTTTCCAGCTTAATTTTGGAGTTAGGTTTCCTGAAGGAAAGCTCAATATCCTCAGGCTTGCGGCTAGTACCGAAGTTCACGTCTACATGGGTCAGGAGCAGTAGCCTGAAGTGAACGAAACTCGGTATTCATCGAGTACGTTGGATCACAAGCTGATGTATATGGACAGGCTTAAGGGCTACTTTTGTAATGGGACCATCACACGATGGATATAATTACTTTCTAATAATGAAGCACTTTCTCTTCTGATAGTTTCTCCTGGTTAGGGCTCTCAGAGAAAAGGAATTTGGAGCTAACACTCCTGGGGTTATCAAATAATAACCTTAGATGTCTGTAAGAAAATTGAGTATCATGTGATAAATGGGGGATCTTCTCATCTTTAGTTAGAAGTCATAAAATAGTCACCTTTCCATGCCACTTCAAGATAACCTTCCAATATCCCTATTTACGGATACATCCCGCCTCCCTTTCCTCAGATCCCAGGTGAATTCTTTTCACTCAAACGATTGCGGCTGTCGGGCGAACTCTTTGAATCCAATAGTTGCAGCGACCTTTTATTGCTCCACTGACAACTGGAATACTCCCTTACATGTAAGCACACCGGGGAATTTAATGAACACCGCGTCAGCCAAAGAATGGTTAAGTGCAGTGCAATTATTGTGTAACAAATAGTTAATATCAATAATAGAGAAAGATCCACGATAATACACCACCCAAATCGTGCAAGAAAAATTTTCATAAGGATAAAACAATGGCTTATATGTAAGCAGTATTGCTTAATCTTATTCGGTATACTTAAAATATTGAGAATTATGATTGTCATGGGCGGGATATTAAGAATTTCTGGAGTGCAGAAATGATATTATTTAAATGTAGAGTTAAAACTCAGTAGAACTTAAACTCTGAAATTGTTGCATAGAATTGCACATTAGCGGATGACTCCGTTAAAAGATACTGTTGCGGCATATCCCGCAGTTTCTTTGAAAGATACTTATGGAATAATAAAGAGTGGCATTACCCCATACGAGGTCTTATTTAATGCGAGTTCGGGAGTTCGTAAATTCAGTTAGAATTGCGTTATTCCAGAGATGATATGGTGGAATCCGAATATAATAATGACCAACTGATAACATTTTCCACTATACAAGTATATTGATTTAATGTATGACCAGTTTAGATGTACTGCATCATCTTCCAGTGAACCTGAGGATGACGTAGTAAATTGAAATCGGTCGTGTAATAAATAATTATATATTGTGGAAAAGTTATTGTAATTTCGTCATTATTAAAAGTACTTAGGTTCATGAATGAAAACACTTTAGTTTGCGTCGATCAAGGGGCTATAATCATTGCTGAAGGCATTGAAAAGTCAGTGCGATAGGAAGAGCATTATTGTAAACAAGACGAAGGATATGAGGATTTCGAGAGAGGGGAAAGCTAAGTTAAACTCTAACATAGGGGATCATAAACAATGGCACGCAGAACCGCTTACCTATCGTGGAAGTGAGTTGATCTAAATTGGGTAAAGTAGTAGGGACATGAGAAGAAGAATCGCATTAGGAAAAGTAGCTTCACAAGGAGGAAGGTATTGATGACAATGACATTGCGTATAGATGTTAAGAAAAGACTCGTCAAAACTTTAACAGGGAGCACTATTTATTACGGTACGGAAAAATGGCACTTGTAGCTAAATATACGGAATGGAGGCTTTCAAAATATGGGTGAGAAGGATGAAAAAGGTGAAATGAACAGAAAGGAAAACAGAGAGGAGGCGCTAGGCATGCTGGAGGAAGAGGGGATTGCTTGGGGAAAGGAAGAGGTTGGAAAGATCGATGCAGAGTTATTTAATTGGCAATGGGATGTTGAAGATTGCGATAGTGGGGAAAATATTAGGTAAGCGAGGAAGGGGTATTGAAATGTGAGATACGTAGGACGGAATGAAGGGAGGAAGGAAGTATGCGGAATTTAAGGGAGGCTCAAAGAAGTGTCGGGTGTCTGCTTGTACTTTCATAGGAAAGGTATACAAATGCATTGTTGTTCATGGTATGTCAATCCAAAACCTACCTACAGTAGTATACATCCTAAAATTAATATCATGGAGAGGAAACAATTATCCTATTTCTTTTATATGTCTTACAATGGTTCATATTGTAGTAATTATTGTCCTGCAGAAACCTAAAATTATTCTGGACAAGCTAAAAACTCGGGAACTGAGAATTTGTGCATATTTTATAGTTTGATGGTAATTAAAAGTCACTTTATGATTTATATCAGCAAGGAATTAACTATTCATATTGGCTATGTATTACTCAATGTGCAAACATGCACTCATTATGCATTGCAGAAAATGATTGATGCCCGTTTACCTTCGTGACAGACTCTGAGAACGTCGCTCTCGAAACGCTTGATGTACCGCCTTCATGTGCCTATAGACGTGCAAGTTAAATTGGATGATACCATTATTATTGAGATCTAATTTAGTAGGTATTGAAAGTTATGATAGCCGAATAATGTTATCAAAAATGTCAATGAAAAAAGTTTTCCTGCCAGTCAAATGGAAATTCGAATATGTTTCTGCAAGCCTAGTTTTCAGTTTTAATTAAAAAGTCAAGCTATCTGGCACATTCTCACTTAAATATTTTTACTGGACTGCTTTATCATAAAATGTTTAAAAACTTAACTGATGATTCACTGACATCTTCATGTTTTACAGAAAGTTGCTCTTGATGTTACTTATTTTTCCAGCTTAATCCATTTATCTCAGTCAAGGCGAATGATTTTTACACTCTGAAATTGTTGCATTGAAATGCACATTAGCGGATGACTCGTTAAAAGTTACTGTTGCGGCATCTCCCGCAGTTTCTTTGGAATTAATCCATTTATGATTAAGTCTATTTTGCAGTCATCCCATGAAACACATTACTTGTTATGTAACAGATTCTAGCAAAATAAAATTCACTGATATTTAGCGGAAGATAAATGTTAAATGTAGTGAATTTTAGGAAATACATCTTTATTTTATCTCTAAATATTCCCATTAGTACGATGCAATTGGATATGAACAATAATAACAAGACCCAATATGCTCGAACCAACCTTTAATTGACCCAGTACCAATTTGACAACTTTATCGTTGAACCAATTAAATATATTTTTCAATAGAATAATGTAGATAATTATGGGCTGAATACTTATTCCCTATGAAATAGATAAGATTAAAGACAGCCCAATTTTTCTAAATAACACAACCTTCAAGCAAGCCAGGTGAACTATCCTCTACCGGGTGGAAAGGCACTGTAAAATGCATATATGACTTAGACGTACAAAAAGAATCCATCGTAAATTTAAGAAACAAATATGGAGACGCAGTGGGTTTTGCTGGTTCCCTTGAAAATTTATGTTGCCTTTAATAATTTCCACAGTTTAGTCTGGATTATCGATATCCGCAATGCACTCCTATTTCACTCAAAGTATTTCAAAATCAAATATTTTTAGGACTAGCATTAGGTGCGATGCTACCATAACGATGAATTGGAAAAAAACGATGCTATTGAAGTCTGCTTTTGGGTAGTTAGCTTTTCAGCTTTCAGGGACTTTTCAGGTAAGTCCTTTCAGTGGTCAAGCCTTTGTGATCAAAGAGCTAGTTTCATTCGGGATGGCTAAAGAAATAAAATTTATAATACAAAATCGCCAAATTATTGTGAAATACTCTCTCTCGTTTTGACAATTTCCATAAATAATAATTTACTATCAATTGGTATAGTGCCAAAGAAATTTTCAGCCTAACTTTGAATATATCTGGAATTATTTTGAATCTGAGAAATATTAAAAGGATTCATTCGTTTGTGATAATTTGAAGCACCCTTTATCGAGTTTTTCATGATCAGTGAACACAGTTATGTAAATTAAGTTTTAGTTTTTCGCAACGGTGCCTTTTAATTACTATTCTGTTGAGCATAATATTAAACTTATTGTTCAAAGTGGGACTTAAGTTTGAGTTTATAAACATCTAAGTGGTACTTTAAATATGAAGTTGGGCTACACACACTGTACATTTCATCGCTAATAAAATATGTTTGCGGAGATATTTTACAATCTTTATTACTAAGATATATACCATATTTTTGTGCAAGGACAGTTTAATAAAACGCATCAATAAAAATTACGCAATGAAGAACACATTTTTATCCGCAACATTTAATGAAAATAATAATTTCATGTTAATATGAAATAGATGTGGAGCATGTTTCACAGATTTGACTCTAGTATTGCGTCAGCAGGAGTCAGCTATTTGAAAAATTCAGCTCACCTACTACGATAGGTGAACTGAATGTAGACTACACTTCTTTCGATGGAAAACGCTTTTTAAGAAGATCTTTATTCATATTGTGGAAGGGAAAAAAGTCAAATGGGATTAAGTCAGGAAAATAGAAATGGCGAGGAACACACTTCAAACCGATTTTTGCGAGATGTTTAGCAACAATATTTGCGATATGCAGTTGTGAAAAACCGTGGTGCGGCATCAATCCTGTTGCTATGGAATGTGGTGTTTTGCGATCTTTATGACATTGAAAATATTTCAGTTCATGCATACGGTATGCTCAATTCAGTGTTGCATGTGCTGGTGCGACATGTTGGTACATTAGTCCATGATCATCAGAAAATGATATGACTACAACATAGCGACCTGGCACAATACACACCCTTGGCTTATTTTGTGTTGACGATGCCGGAAATTTCAACTCAAAACCTTATTGCTAACTCACAGGATCAAAATAATGTAGTGAAGAACCATCTACAAGTAAACACCTTCCAAAAATACTCATCACGTGACATGATAATCAACTGCGAACAAATTTGTTAGCGAGCGTTTTGTTTTTTGGGGATGACTTGGAATCCACCTTACGTCTCATGCGCAACTTTTCTGTTAACATTGGGAGTCGGACACCCAATGAAATTTTCAATATTCTTGTATCTAATGGTGTGCGTTCTTCTATTCGGTGATTTTCTCTCGCAATAGTAACAATGGTGTTAATATGTACTCCCATAAAAGCAGTGACTGGAATTCCTGGTCTACCTTCCTTTGAAATTGTTTCCCTCTCTTCTTTATTCATTTAAAACGACGTTCTAGAAGAGTTATATTTCAGATGATTCTAAATAAGCTTTCAGTAGCATTAAGTAGGCCTCGGCACCCTGTTTCAGCGGAAAGAGAAATTTCAATGCAGCGTAATGCTTATCACGTGTGTTCCCCATCGTTGCCATAGACGAACTGAACATATTCCAACTTGCGACGGCTATCGCTGACGCGATACTGGTGTCAAATCAACGAAACGTGCACCACGTATAGATTGCACATTATTCTAACCACGTATATGTAAGACAAAATTAAATTTTTGCGTAATCAATCATGTGAATTAATCATTTGCGATCACTCTTGATTGAAAAACCCTCGTAACGTGAATCCCGCACCGCCGAGAATTTACGACTTCACGAAAAACGTTCGACACAGGTGCACCAAACTATTCGAACACCGGTCTTCAGTATTACGATCCCGTGACATAAGCGTACTTTTTAGCTTAGCGCTTTGGAGTTTACTGGATATAGCCAAAAACTTCCGTGCATTATGTATATTCGTACTCAGTGTGAACGGAAAATTTCCGAAAATTAACCCTCAAGTAATTCCAAATTGGTGTCATTTGACGTCTTCAAATTACTTACATCTGTTCTTCCATTAGAATATTCCAATTTGGCAATCAACTTGAAAAATAAAATGACATATTCGCTCGTATTAAAAATGGCATTAAGAATCTGGCGATGTTATGCTTGGACCGAAAGTATTTATAATGCAATCAGTTTCAATTGAAGGTGGATGAACAAAGGTCTCGTGCGTCTTGAGTCTGAAGATGACTGTCATACCTAATCTTGTAAGCAAAAGTTTTTATCTTAAATATTCATTGTTTAAGAATAATTCACATTAGCATCGAACCATTATTAATGTACTGTGCCACTGGATTGACATCTTGGCTCGAATGGAAAATAATACATATACATGTTTATTACATTTTTCAGATCACGATTTTTGAAGAAGAAATAGGTTTGGATTAAATTTATTTATTAAGAAATAACCATTCAAATGACATAGAATAAAAATGGCTTATCAATTTATAGGAAACGTATCATACTATTAGGATTCTCTACCACACATATCACTAACAGTACACATAAGACTACATCATTTTTATAACAGATTAATTTATTTTCCTTCTATAAATGACATTTCTAGTTGTATATAGTTTTCAATAGTGAGTAAGATAGGTTAAATTCCCATCCAAACCTAATTGTATTGAAATTAATAAAAATTATTTGATCTGCAATTTTGGAAAAACATTACAAAAATAGGGAAAATGACCATAAGTAAGGGGATCAGCCTGGAAATTACCTTTTGTAAACAAAATGACGCAAAAATTGTCGATAAAATATTTCTAACCTGAGAGTGTCACTGACCCAATGGTACGTTGAAGAATGTTTTTAAATCCTAAAGACAGATGTCGCAATATGGGTAAGAGTGGTGGTGCACGAAAATGGTCAAGTGAGACTGTTTTTGATCTCGATACATTAGGGCATTGGAAAGAAGAAATTTTGTGCAGGTCAGCTAACAGAGATGATTTGGATTTGATAAAAAGTTCTGTCCAGTGTTTTTTTGAAAGACTTCAAATCTAAAATTTTGCATGAACAAAGGACTGAAATTAGATTTTCAGGAAAAAATTAGAATTTGTAAATAGCACAGATAATAAAACTTCATATAATGACCAATTATTCCCTTCACATTTAATCCTCTTAATATCTTCATGACCAACACATTCAGATCAAAATGTACCTTTATCCATTATTAGGGGCTATTCCTTCTCTCCTACCTTTAATGGTTGCCCAATTCTCTTGGTCCTCCACTTTATTTTCTTAATCCTTGAAGCGCATTGTACAACAAATTGTCAGGACATCCCTTTATTCTTCTTTTTCACCTGTTTATCATGGAGTCAAAATTTCTCCTAGTTCTTAAATACACTTTGATATTGTGACTCGTCGGAGTATGAAAATGACACAACTAGTCTAAATGAGTAACGTTGATCGATCATCCTCCAAGAACATCCTAAATACCCTCTACTCACTCATTTCATTACTGCATTTTTCAACTCTATATACTTCACAATGCCCTACGCACGCAATTCTTATGTTCCATGCATTTATGGTAAAAGCCTTCTCTCTTCAGTTGCAACTTCAGTGTTTTATTTTTTCTGTCCATTCCACTTTTTCCATTATTCTCCGTAATCAAATCGCAAAAGCGTTGAAAATACATTTTTCTTGACATAACAGCTATGTTTCTATGTAGTGCAAAACTCCTAAAAAATCAAATTTTCACCAATTTCTTCTTTTAAACTTTCTTCCGATCCGTTTTATCGACAGCGTTTACTTTGCGAAAATATCTTCAACGAACAAAATCCTCCTTTCTTAGTCCTTTCTACTTTGGTCATCTTCGTTTGAATCATTTTCCAGGTGAGTTTTCCATCTGCTCAGGTCGAGATTAATCTTTGATTTTTTTGATATGCTGTAGACGTGTATCCCAATAACTTATCTACTTCCCATTCCTCTCTTATCAACTCCCCCTCGTACATGTTCAAAACCACGGATGATATTGGGGAACACTGCTTACAAGACCTCTATGCTTAGCTTAATTAAATATCCGATAATTGTGTAGCCTGAGAGATGCACACTACATTAACAGCGACATGTCACTACACACTGTGCAGGTCTTAGTTGTCTCCTATCCCGGAAATCTAATCTTATCCACTAAAATAGTCATCAATCACTGATGAAATGGCGAAATAACGTAATGATAATAAGTATGACTATCAGTACATAAGGTTACTTGTAACTGTGATAGTATTAGTGATAATTGGAATCTAATCTGTTAAACCGCAGCACGAGTTCCACAGAATTGACGAATGAATACCGGCTATGTTCCTATCCGTGATGTGCTCACTGCAATAGCATTACGTGTACCTCTACCTTTTCTAAATCCAATCTCATCATTCCTAAATATTTATTTTTCCTCTAATCCATTATTTATCGATTATCGTAAGTAGGTTAACAACTCCGAGCGAAATCAACACTATGGCAACGTAACCCTCAAATACTTATTTGTCACCTCTTTTTTGATGCAGTAATTATTACTGTTTAAAATATGACTTATGGAAAATTTCCACATTCATGAATGCAACAAATGTGAACCACAAAAATACGACATTCCAGGTTTTTCTAAACAGTTGAGAAGATAAACTGAAATATTATCTATCCTCACGTCATTCCATTCAATGCATTTTCCAACGAAATCAAGTTCACCTGGACCATAGTATTCTTATCGGCATTACATCCTTTTTCTTTATTTCAACTTTCTGATTTCATTTCTTTACCATATCGTTCATCTTTACATTGTCCCATCTTGCTTGAATAATATCCCGTTATATTAATTATTTCCCTATTTTGTCCCTCACAGAAGCGGAATTTAACTTCTAAAACCCTGGAACGTAACCACTTCATCTTTCCACAGAGTACTCTCCTAATGTCATCTCGCAGCCGTTGTCACCATATTTATGTATCTCGAAATTTCATAGTTTCAGGCGTATTATGGTGGCATTCGAACGTAAAAATGTACAAATGATAACCATTCTCCACTAGATATTGATTTTTTCTCGACCATTTTCAATGAACTACATCATTTTCATCATTTAGTGTAATGTATAGGTACGAGTAATAAAAGTACAGGTAAAGGTCACATGCTCTGTAAAAAGTCACTTCTTGTGTTTCTTTTCATGGGACGAATATTGACAATCGTCACAAAGCGCCACCAAAAATTCTGACCTGAAGATGATGTTGCACATCAACACTGGACGTGTAACAATCAATATGCTGTAGTAAAATGTTAAAATGCTTTCATTACTATGTCTATGCACCTATTATTTCACGCCTTAGTGTGAAGTATAAGGTTACTTGCTCTAAGAAAATGTACATGTAGTCTTCGTATTTTATTTCGCGAGACGAATATCGACCATTATAAAAAAATGCCACCTATTATTCACGCCTGTGCTCTTTTATTTTATTTCTCATTTTCAAATTTCTAAATATATTTGGTATTTAAGGTTTTTAGTTTCATCTTTGGACGAAATTTTTAACGGAGTTCCAGTCAACATATTCAAATCGAAATTTTAGCTGATTTCTAGTCAAATCTATATTTTTGTTTCTGATTTTGGTTGCGCGCAATGGCTTTATCTCATATATATTTTTAAATTTTTCTCAATCGATTACGTCGAGCAGTCCCTTACAGGAACATATTTCTAGGGCTTTACCCTTTTTGAGCTGCTAACACATAGTAAGTTCCTTATCCCCAAGCAACACTAACACCATATAAATACTTTTACAGTTATTCACATTGTTGTTTGAAATTGATCTTCATTTCAAGGCAGTTGCCTGACCAGTATAAATGCCTTCTTTGATTGGGTTGTACGCTGATCGGTCTTTTTATCTCATTGATCCATACAGACTTCACAAGTATTCACGCGAATACATTTGTGATAGCGTAATTTATCTTAATATTTCTCCAACCTTTCATTCGTCACCGTTTCATGTGGTTTCTTTTTTAATTTTATCTTAGTCTTATATTTTAAAACGCATGATCCATTTCGCTCAAGGACTCCTATAAATTTCATTGGTTCTTCTCTGAATGTTTCATCTTATTAACAACATTTAGAATATTATTTGTGCCACTATTTACTATGAGCTCCGGTTTTCTTAGTTTATTCTCTCTTTTTGTTTGGCTGACATATGTGCTGTTCACATTACTCCTCTTTCATAGGTTTCATATTTATATGTTCCCTATCCCTTTCCTAATCCTACATCATGCACGATATCTTCGCCGCTGAACGATTTTCATTTGTTTATTTTTTTGCTACAGGGTAAAGGAAAACAAGTTGGAAATATAAGGATGAACATAAAGAATACCTTAGAAAGCAATATTATATCCGGGATGCAGACCTAAGACCTTTCCCTCGCCTAACTAATACTCTACCCACAAATGATGGACACTCACGATATTGCATCTTGAATATTTCGGATGTTCGACCATATTTTTCACCGGGAGGAGGAACACTGCCGAAATATAAATAAAAAATCAAAAACGTGTGCCCTTGTTGTGTCATGAAACATTTTTTAAACTCCTGAGGAGTAACATTGAGGAATGATATTGATATGTTTACAATGAAATGAAATTAAAAGGTATAAATCCCCGCCATACTTTACAATTGATATGGATGTCTAAGGTCATTTAAAAAAAAGCTCACTTTAAGTTTCAATTAAAAAAAGTACATTTTCTGAGTTCTTTTCAGTTCTACTCGTAGTCCCTCGAATGTCTCATATTTGTGCACTTACTTTAACTGCCTTCCTCCTGCAACCTCAAAAAATCAATCATGTTCCGAGATCAATAGTCGTTCACGCGTTTCGTTCATTCCATATTTGAGAATATTATGCATAGTTCATTCTTTCTTCAATGAGGCGTACTTGACGGAAAAATGTATTTACCAGGGCATTAATTGTACGCAACCAGTGCACCGTTTTGATTAACATAACTCTAATGATTAAAAATCACTGAAATGTGTAGAAATGGGCTTAATTGAATATTTGGTCATTGCAATGCTTTCCAAGGGTGTGCAAAAATCAGTTGGCAGAGATTTCGAAAGCAGGTATGGAAAGCTATCGCATATTTCATAGCAACTGACTTCAAAAATCCATATCTCATTGTAAGTTTGCATACATTCGATTATTTGATGTTTATGTGAAAATAAAAAGTTTCCAATATATAAATATTAATCAGAAAAGAATAACCGTTTTACACTGCGACAGATGACAGGATCTTTACACATAAGAGAGACATATATGCAAAATATTATGGGCGGTGTGAATATTAAAGAATAATTCGCGCAAAATGTATAAAGGATTAGATATCCCACGGAAATTTATGTCACACAAATGAAACAGATATAGTATATACCTCACCACTGAAAATGATACGGTAAGTTTTGAAGGTATGTTCGATTAAAAACAAAAACTGCTTACAAAGTTTATGAATCTCTCTTTCATGAAGATAGAAGGCCCACCACATCGAACGGAAGTCAATTGCATGCATTCACATGATTCAATCGTTATATTCTGTACGAAATATAATCATAGCTTCACTAGGTTATCTTTAATAAAATGAAGATCCTCTTTCATATAAAGGAATTTCAATAAATACCACCTTGAAATTGTTGGTAGCTCATGTAATTTTAATGATTTATTTCATTTATCGTGAAACATCTTAAAAAAAAGAATGAAGAAAGTTGCAAACGAAACAATACAAACAGTAAATAGGAAAAAGCTTAGGAAGCAATGCTTTTTATAACATATGGTTAGGAATGTATAAAAGAAGAAAATGGAAGCACGCGGACACAGAAAAGGTAGAAGAAAATGCACAGAGCCAAGCAATAAAATGAAGCGATAAATTAATAGGGCGAGGAAAAGGTGCTGAAAAGAATAGTGCAATGTATAAATAAAGACTACGGAGACATGGAAAACATGGGTGCACGATTCTAGAAAGTGAAGGAATTATCAGCTTTTAATTAAGGTAAATTCGCTTTCTTTATTACAGATACAAAGGGTATAATTTAACTAAAACAGAAAAGGTTCTGATAACGTAGACGTAATATATAGAATAGAAATAATATAAAATAATTACACCGGTCTGAATAAGATATGCCAGTGGAGCAGTAAGAAGACCATAGTGTTTGGGGATCTGATGTCAAAAAATATACTTTAGGCCAGGAATATTTGCCGGCTAGAGAGAAAAAGTATTAACGGGCATGACATCGATTAAACCTGTAAGAATGCCCTGTCCTAATTTAGAAATGAGAGGGAAAAGGAGGGCTTTGAAATTCACATTGGCTCATTCGCATGATTTATTGGAAGGAATTTGACTGAGAGATTTGAATTATTATTGATTCTCATCTCAGGAAAGGCAAAAGCAGCAGTATGGGGTGACTATGGAATTCTACGTCTTTTTATGTGCAGCCAACTTAAAACATAGAAGCAATGACAACAGGTTAGAGAAGAGGGTAAATGAGCACTTAGAATCAAGATTAGTTTGGGTTTAGAATGAGGGTGAATACTCGCGATGCCATGGCAAAATGATGACACACGTAGAAAGGAGCGAAAAACAACCAGGATGTATTTGTATACTTCGTGAATTTGAAGGACGCATTCGACAGAGTGAACTGGCCCCAACTTACAACAATTTGTAGAAGATAGGAGTAAACAGGATGGAAGGATAACCTGTGTATATCTCAGAATGCGCAAATGAGGGCAGCGGATGGAGATTCTAAATATGTAGTGCTGGCCAGAGGGGTAAGGCAGTAGGAAATCGCCATGTATTCTTTTCGATATTTAAACGCACATTCGGAGGAATAATTAAGGAGGCCTAGTAGGGGCTGGAGACTGGAGTAAAAGTGGGTAAGGTGTTCTTCAAATCAGTTAGATTTGCGGATGACCGAGTGTAAATTAGACACACATCAAGCATTCAATAAACGTTAAAATTGAGGGATATACATTGGAACAGGCAGAACAGTTCATAAATTGAAGTCTTTTGGAGGGGGTAGAGAAATAGGGGAATCGAAAGGCGAATTTCGTTGCGTGAAGAAGCATATAAAAAAGGAACGATTTCATGATGGAAACCTTAAGAATATATGAAAATGAAAGACTAATAAATACATTAATATGAGGAGTAGTTTGGTCTGGGCAAGAAACATAGTCTGAGGCAAGAGGATAAACGTAGATTAGAGTATTTTCAGATATGGATGTGGAGAAGGATGGAGAAATTTAAAAGGACCGACAGGAAATCAAACAATGAAGTTTTGAGTATGGTAGGGAGAGAGAGAGACAGCTGTTGGGAGAAATTAAAATGAGGCAGGAAAACTAGATGCAAGAGATACTAAGAGGCAAAAGAATGCTAATGACGATAATAGAGGGGAAAAGACTCGGAAAGCGAGGTAGAGGAAAAAAAGAATAAGTATTTTCAATGGAATTAAGAGGGTAGTGAGTTTGCAGAGCAAAAAATGACTTATATAATAAGAGGTATGGATCCATAGTAACAATATATAACAAATAAAAATCGTACTTTTCCACAGAATTGACAATTTGGTGCAAGTCGTTTCACCATGATATTCCATCATCAAGTACCGATCCCAGGTTAAATGCGATGTATAAAATGGCCACATTCTATAAAAAAGTACGTTGTTATTTCTATTATTAAGGCTATACACAACTTCCACGAAGTGAATTCTGAATCTATTAAGCTTATGGTTTTAAGGACATTTTATTTGATAGCGGGCTTAAGTTAGGATTTCGGAGATGAGTAGTGGGTGGAGTGATTTGCTACCCAAAACCTATCCTAGACTGATAAAATATGGCTTATTATAAAATTACTGATACACCATGTTGCCTGTCACCAGAAAATCATGTGATTAGATAGTCAAATCATTTGAAAAAAATAATAGGGAGATTATAGAATTATTAGTTAGCTGCTTCGGGTTGCAAAACTACATGTCTCTAAGTAAGATCTGGGTACTTTCCTGGGTTCAAGGGTACCATGTTGGCCCAGGCCAACATGTAACCCCTGATCCGGAGGATGACCCAAGAAAACTTCAAGTATATATCTCTAACCCTCCACCTTATGAATATATTGCTTCTAAATTCAAAAGCACATTCATAACAACCACTTGGATATTTCGATACCTATTGAGTTAGTTATGGAACACTCTCTAACCTATTGGTTAGAGAGTGTTCATAGTTTTCATGGAAGAAACAGGATATGCGTAACGAAATTAAAAGGAATTACATCTATCTGGAAAAATATAACTGCATGAAAACGCAATTACAACTTTTATTTGCTTCATTTTTATCACGCTCTAATTTCGAGACCCCTTTGGCTTCAATCAGTGGAACTATATCGTTGAGCTGAATAGATTCACCTACTATTGATACTTAAAGGCAATAATTAGTATCGCCAACGGTTGCAAAAATAATGAGATATTTACATAGGCATAAAATGATGTATTTTTTATACAAAACGGCTATTAGAAATCAAAAAGCAACGGTTCAATGGGAATTTCACAAATTAGTTAACTATGTACCTGAATATATGCTCTCTTTATGTGTGTCTGCTCGTGGAATAAAGAAAAGTATTATGACATTTTATAACTACTAGTCAAATTTTAAATTATGTTATTTTGCACCAATATTAACTTTCATGGAAACCATCATTTCATTATACCATTAAATGCAAGAAAATAAATTCTTCAATTTTTCCGTAACGAACTCTCATATAATTATACAAGGTAGAAGCGGATTATAATGCGTCGAAAATACTTAAAACATTATAAAATAAATGAAAAATTCCAAGAAACTTCGGGAGTTGCCGTGAGAGTAACTTTTTACGGAGTCATCCGCTAAATGTGCATTATAATGCAACAATTTTAGAATGTAAAAATTATTCGTGGCCAAGACAGTCTGAAGTTGTCACATTCTTATAAACAAAATATTTTAGCGAATATGAAGCAAAATTTTGATACCAAGAATTATGATAAAGTGAATGAGATTGCATAAGAGTATGTTTTAAAAATTCATTACTCTTATGCCATCCGCTATGTAATGCCATTAGAGTTACCAGAAATTATTTTCACTTAGTACTTATCTCTCTATGGGCAAAATCAATCTTAAAATTGCGGATAATACCTTATACAGTCAGATTTACATCCTTTCATAACTGCAAAGATTTGTAAGATTATCTTATATTCGTAGTTTGGTAAAACTACTGGTAGGTAAATTTTTAAATTTATCCGTACGTTAATCTTGCTGGTGAGTATTACTATATGAAGTGATGTATCAGAATTTATTTGACAAAAAAGCAGTAACAGATTTAAAATTAACCGTTTCAAGTGAGATGCAATTGATGATGCCAAATTTTACATTTTTATTATGCGGTCAGTACAACATTACTCAAATTTTTATGCATGAAACATAATTGAAACGTTAAAAGCATGAGAATACCATGAGCTATTCACACTTTAAACATGCTTTTATTTAGTGTGGCTTCGAATTAAATTATTTTAAGGATAAAAATTAGATTGTAAGGTTTAGAGGAATTTAAAAATTTAACCCAAAAATGGGCATTATTTCTGTAAGTTTTCTATGCAGAAAGTCACAGTTTTCATAACCGACAGATGAATTCTCCTATTTAATTCTAATGCTTTCACGATGAATCGAATTCAAACGAGCCTCCATTCCCATCGTGTCGTTGCATCGCGAATAGGAAATTGTTTGTTTCGACAGGCATCGGCCAACTTTTTAAGAGAAATTGATGCCACTCCCTAACTCTTTATGTGTAACCTTTGAAACTACACGTCTCCTATAAACCCCTAGCTGATCGATCACTCCGCTTTTCCTGTTGACCAAACATCGCTGTTGGGAGACTTGCCGTCTCCTCCTCCCCGTCCTCATTTTGTTACCCTTAACCGGTCATTTTACAGAGCAGAGCCCCGGTGGAAAAAACAAAAAAGGAACATCAAGAGTTCCGACGGGAAAGAATCCATCAAATCCAACGCGGTGGAAAGGGGAGGGGAGGGAGGGGGGGTAGGATGGGAGCGAGGCAGGCAGAAATGGGAATGGATGTCACATGCCTCCGTACTAAAACCCCTCAACACCTATTCCTGCTTCGATTCCACTCGCATCCCCGCTTCGCCCTTTTGAATTATTTTTTCCCTCCCGAGTCCTCCTTTGTCTGCCCGTATCTTCCTCTCCTCATCCCCCCCCCACACACAATATTGTCCCTCCTCCTCTCCACCCTCACCCTCTGCTCTGGCATATCTCCACCTGGCCACGCACTTACTCCCTTCACCGCTTCCCCCCTCCCCGCCATCCCATCAGACCAACCCGCGCTACACACCGTACTCCGGGGACGAGAAATGAGAGAGAGAGAGATCTCGCACGCACAAACCGAACCGACCCGCACCTTTTCTAAACCGTGAGTCCGGACTGTCTCTCTTCCCCTTCCCTCCTTCCCTTCCCACCCCCACCCCCTCGCGCACGCGAACCGTCCTGTACACTGAAGAGAGACAGAGAGAGAGAGAGGGAGAGAGAGAGAGGGAGATAGGAAAAACGGATTTAGCGAATGTTGGGCATCCTAATCTCCCGTAGTTTTTCCACTTTGGCTCTGAAACAGGTACCCTCAAATATCTTTCTTTCTTCGAGGTAGCAACAAAACTTCTCCTTCCGTTTAACTACTTAGGCGTTTTAAATGGGTGCATTTTCTTTCTTTGAGTTCCATTGAAGAAACTTGATTAGGTCAAAGAAACAACATCGTAATTGTGTTCATTTCAATGCGTTCCGAAAAATGTGGGATTTTCTATTTGTGATTATAGATTCACATAATATTAGTATTGCTTAATTATCTATGTTAAATTTCTTTCTAATTCCGGGAAAGTATCAATGGCAAAGAATATAAGGGGAATACCTTCCGTTGCTTTAACATTAAAGGCTCTTGTTTAGAGACAATTGAGTTTACATACATACTTACCTGATGACGGTTAATTTATTGTCATTCAATTTTCCTACCTTAATAGGAATACTTTCGGCCATTTTAAAATCAGACTGAATAAGAGCACAAACTCTCAAAACATAAGTGGATGCTGGAGATGATATTAACAGATAAATTTAGAAATAGGGAATTATTGGGACAAATAAAAGACGTAAAATAAACGCATATAACGCAGATAATTGTACAAGTATTTGAGGTTACAAGATAAGTGAATATTCTGAATTACTGTGGTAAATATTTAGCATTTAGTAATATTTTAACTAATTGAATGCCATAAAAAATTATTTATTTATGATGGATTAAATAAGTCTACACCTCCAATAACAGAATAAATGCTAGGCATTTATACTAAAAATCGTACCTGACGCATACCCCAATGGCAGTTTGAGGAGGATTGCATAGATGATATTCACATTAAGCACTTTGGAAATTTCCAAGGTGATAATATTTTATTATTTTTTGGCAGTCATATATTATGAAAAATTGAGACACGAACAGTACTAATTGGGGGTTTGGAATTTGTATTGACATGTTCCAAACATTCATCAAAAAGGAAGTACGTTATTAATATTGAATATCATCTTTATCGTTATCAATATTCTATATTTCTCTATGTGTAAAGACCAATATAATACGCGATGATATGATGAATTCTCGCACAAGACTCTATTTAAGTTGACTTTTCCCTCGGATATTTGAGGGGGGCATTTACGGAATGAGGGGGGTTCCTTGAATGATTTTTAGTATCGTTGAATAGAACGTTTAACATTCGATTGCCAGTGCCCAGAATCTATACAGAATCGCAATGGCAGTTTTTTTACAGGGATTTCGTCACAGAGGCTGTGCAATTGACAAATCTGCCATATAATTACCATAAATCTAATTGTGTAATCCATTATTGAAACGAAATATCACTTTTTTGTTGAAACAATAAAATTTTTTCCATTACATAGGGCTATATAACCATACAAGTCGTCATTCAGATATTAAAAATACACGAATAAACATTTGAAAAAAATCATTTATAACTCTAAAATGCTTTGCTCTCCAGGATTAGCTTTAGCCCTCTGCTAAAAATTGAATTAGCCGAAGAAGTCTGGGTATATTTCGGAACTTTATTAAATATAATAAATTCTGAGTGATGTGACCCTTTGGGACAGTAAGTAAAGATTGCTGTCAATGTCTTTTTTTCCCAAAAGTGTGATAACTATGAACACCAATATTTACAGTGAAAAGGTGAAGGTGGATGAGGAAAAGCACGGGGATAAGAGCATTCATGAATTTCAAAGAAATTCCATCCGAACCCTTAGAAGAAGAATTATTTAAATACACCTGGTACTTTTTCCATTTAAATGGACTTTTTCGCATCGCTGAGAATATAGTGTGCCGGCAAATGATATTCCATCTTTGCAGTAATATTTAATGAATCCATATGGCCTCAATAGAGAACCTTCTCTCCCTCAATCTGTAAATGAGTCTTAAATTCGTTATAAGCTTGTATATGCACGTATGTAATACGTAAGTTTCAATAAAGTAAGTCCCTTGATATGTTAAATATGTATACCAGAAGACATAGGAAGTTAAGAATTTGTTACTGGAAGTCAACAATTCTGTAACTAGCTACAAACTACGCACCTCTAATTGCATACTGTTTTCATTTTTCCCAATTTGTAATGGAAAATTTTAGTAAACCAGCATTATTTAAAACAGAAATATTGGTACACATACCTGCATGGAAGCATTCGAACAGGATTAAACCTCAAAGCTATTTAGTTATTTGAGTGGTAATTGAAATGACTTCTTATACAATGCCGACTGTAAAACATTTTGTTTCGAAATTTCATTTAATTGAGTGCATACTGCTGGCACTATCCTAACACCCCATATGAAGTAAATCTACGTACAAAGTAAGTGCAAATTAATTTATGTGTCGATTAAAAATAATTTGGCACTGGTAAATAAAATTCTCTAATAAATAAGAAATAATCATGTCTATGTGCACTTCAAACCATTTATTTTGGGGTAGACCATTTCAAGTAATAACTCATTTTGAGATAAATTAGGGACTAATTGCTAATTTTGATTTCCTTCATACCGACCTGACCTTACACAATTCAATTGGCCTATCTCGTTCATGGATTGCTTCGCAAATACTCTCCTATTTCTGAGATTTCAAATACTGTTTGTGTTCAGTCTCTTCATCTGCGGTCACTCATAGTTGTCTTGTCTCATTCCTCCCACTGAAAACATTTGGCAAACGGTTGGAATTAACACTTACCTCATTGAAAGGCAGCCAAATTCCTGCAAGAATTCTTTCAGATATATAAATTACTGATTACTATACTCAATTATGATATTATCGTTACTCATGGGATTGGTGCGGTGGCTATCGTACTGGCTTCCCACCCAGAGGGCTCGGGTTCAAATACCGGCGGTTTTGATTATTTTTCAAAGGTATCTCGATCCCTACTTGAGGTGCGTTGTGGAGGGCACTTTGAGTGAGTACGCCATCCGTCGGATGGGACGTTAAGCTGTGGACCTCTTGGCGCCTTTCGTAAAGAGTAGGCTAATGCCAACGCCGGGTTTCTTTCCACCCTTCATCCTTTCCCACCCATTCCCTATGGCGCAAATGACCTCAGCAGTCGGTCGCCTCCCATAAATACTACTACTCGTTACTCATATTATTGGTATAAATTCTTCTCGGGTCTTCCACCGGATTAGTCTTTATTCTGGTCGGCGTTTCGATGCCCGTGTCGAGGATTGACATGTCGGCCAGAACGGAGACTCTCGCCCGGTGGAAGACCCGAGAGGAGTTTTTGCACGCAAAACACCGGGAAAGCACCAGATCTTACTTGACACTAGTTACCATTCTTTCAACAAGACCAAACCAGCATAGCAAACTTCTCTCATACTTGCCAATAATCAGCATATTTTATCTATATTCTTTTATGTCCCACTCATTCCTGTCTCTCTTATTTTAAACACAAAAACTCCTCAAGTAGGCCAGGACCATTGCAAATAAATATAATGCTTTTTTAATTTACGCTTAATTTACCACACTGAATTACTCTTCCATACCGGGAAAAGTGCATCCTTGGACAACTATTTTTGGTCACATAGACCAGCAAACACTCAGCTGTTTATATATTGTACATACTACCAACAAACTTTCTGATATAATTGGCGCGCTTTATAATTTCCCTGCCTATGCTAATATCTCTAGCGAAAACTCTGCCTAAATATAAAAAAACACCTTATCGCATACACAATATTTGGCAGTATAAGTAAAGTTGACAATGCAAGTATATATTGAAAATTCTAATTAAATAATGGCAATACTAGAAAAGTAGTACTTGCTGCTAGTGAAAATGTCTTTCTTTGCACAGTCCCGGGGTGATATCACTTTTGATCAATCCAGGGCGTGAAATCGATTGATAACCGAGTTAGGTATTTTTGGAGGTTTTGCACTTGCGCTCTATTCATCTTCCAATAAAAATGTGTTGGAGTATACTTCGCAACTTCACTAACATTAAGTAAGAATAAAACATTTTTCGCAACTGAAGGATCAGGCGACCTTCGACAAACACTTTAAGAATATGCAAAATTCGTTACACGACTTTTTGATCTCAAAAACTGTACATATAGACGTTCTGCCATGACAAGCTTAGCTATAGCCACCGTTGTCCATTACCACATGACTCAGCGGTTTTTAAGGCTATAGCTCTTTTTTTCCTGTGAGTTAAGCAAATCCATGACCAGAACAGTTTCTCGCAACTTTTATGCGAAGCTCCCTTGAAAGCTGACATCGAGTAATGCGGGGGTCCTAAAAAATGTAGAGCTTATTTGATTGAAAGTTTTGAATGCGTTGAGGTGAAGATTTATCGCCCAGCTATTTATAATCCCGTGATTTTTGAAGTGAAAAAAACGAAGCTTGTAGTAGATTAGCAGTCGTTTGATGAATCCGCATAAACATTCGAGAAGTGCTTCCGAAACATAAAAACACCTGGTGACCCGAGACTTGTTTATAGCCCGAAGCGGCCCCTTGATGATTCGAATTCATGTGCACTGCGCCCCTTGGACAAAAATATAAATACTATGGGGAGGGCAGTCGGAAAGAGAAGCAACGGGACATCACATTGGCGGTGCATTGTCTAGCATTGCGTATTGAGCACAAGAGCGAAACTAGTGATCAAGGAACTTTCTACTTCAACACAAGTCCTTATAGTATGCCTGTCCGCCTTGAATGATATTTAGCGACATTCCGTGAGTGTACGAAAGATGCATATTTCCTGACTATCCCAAGGTGATTAAACTAGGAATTGATGAAATACAATCTTACACAAAAGAACTTGTTCATCACGAGGCATAACCTTGGAGGCGAAGAAAACCTAATATACGACTCTGCGTAGGTAATCTTTGTTGATAAATTTCCAAATTGAATAAAATTCAAAGCCTGTGAATGTAAGATAAAAATGATGAGGAGAATCACTTTGATTCCCAATTTAATTATTCTGCTGTAAATACTCTATAATTATACGTATATATATATATATATATATATATATATATATATATATATATATATATATATATATATATATATATATATATATATGTGTGTTTTTAGTGGGTTTTTGGCCCTCTTTGGGCCCATAAACGAAGCTGTTCGATGTAGTATGCTCATTAACAAGGTAAGTATGCATATATGGGAAGAAATTATTTTTATACTTACTTATAAATACATATATGAGTAAGAGTATATATATATATATATATATATATATATATATATATATATATATATATATATATATACACACACCTTATATACATATATCCTATCCATTTTCCTTATATCTATTTCCATGTATATATGATATATTATAGATTTATTAAACCAGGAAACAAAGAAAGGACACTCACCTTAGTATTTTAGACGTTTCGACGGCACGGCCGTCGTCATCTGGACTTGACTCTAATACACCCACACACACACACAAATATATATATATATATATATATATATATATATATATATATATAAACACAGATGTAGATTTTTAGAATATAGAGACACAAAGAAAGGACAAACACAAATTGTGAGTGTCCTTTCTGTGTGTCTCTATATTCTAAAAATCTACATCTGTGTTTTTATATATTTGTGCGTCGCCGAAGAGCGTTCCATTTCGAAGGTATTATATATATATATATATATATATATATATATATATACATATAAACTACAAGATTGCATTTATCAGACAAAATGTCAAATCTTCATTATTTCTTAAGCTTATCCGTAACAATTCCATTTGAGACTGTTCATAATGATTACTAATTACTGTCACATAGGTTGCCATTGGTGAAGACATCAGACTAAGAATGACGCGTGGAACTTAGATTCTGTGATATTTCTCCGGCGGACCCAGGCTACGAAGGGGTTGCGTAATCGGCTAGATCAACTAATTCCGGCCCCTCGAATGCATGCTTCCCGCAATGCTCCAGGCCCGATTGCTGATGTGAATACCAGGGGACAGCATTAAGTGTGGGCCAAAATGATATCTCCTGAATAATTTGAAGGTACATGCCCCCAAAATAATAAGATGGGAGTTACAGCAAAAACGTTATCCCCTTAGAAATCAGAGGTCTTATCTGCCAACACTAGTCATGCCAGACTAAATCCATTCGTTGGCTGCAGGTTGCCAGCGAATTCTGCGAACGTTTACTCATTTCTCCCCATAAGGGGTAAGGGGCTTGCATTAAGGTAAAAAATAATCATAGGAATTACATTTTATAAAATATATTCTTTTTAGATCAATAAAACTTCTAAATGATCTATAGTGATTTACATATCAACCCGAAACAGAGGATGTTGTTGTTAGGCCACTGTCTAGGGATCTATCAAGAGAAATTAGTAATACGACCTTGATAATTAGGAAATAACTGAGCAATACTTTTCTTGACAGTTTAGTTTAAAACATAATTTTTTTAATTGCTGCGATTGTACATTATCCACAGGAATAGAAAATGATGTTCGATAATGTGCTTCCACCTCATGTAACTTCTCATTATAATTTCGGTAATAAGTGCAATATGTGATTACAATTATTATTTTGGTTTCTATGCAAATTTTTATCTTTCCAGAAGGTTGCGACTGAAGCTTAGTCATCTTGCTCTAAATTTATTAAATCATAGGTTTTTAGGAAATAGTGCAATGCTTTCCGTTCGTCCATAGCAGCATTTAACAAATCCCCCTACTTTTTTCTGTTAATACTTAACTGGACTGTAAAATATTTTTTCGATGAGCCCGAAACGTTTGTGATCCATTCAAACTGCATCATGAATGATGAAAAACAAAACAACTTCTTGAGTTATTCATTAGAATGGCTCCCTAAAATCCAATTGACATGTGTACAATTTATCTTCATTAATACTCCTTTTCAAATATTTCGAATGTGTTTCCTTCAAGTTAGGTTCCATGATAGAATGATTACTCTGAGATTTCAATGAATTTCATTTGGTGTATTGGTTTACTATATTTCATTACGTTGCTATAGAGAACACTAATTTAATTGAGAATACTGAGAAGAGCCTCCTCTCCTATTTTATTAGTCCTGCCTGTGAGATAAACCGATTTATTATGGAATAACATTATCGCTGCATGGTTTTTGAGCGATACAAATTCTGGAATTAAATATCAATACGAAGAAACACTAGAAGGAAATACCATATTTACCAAATGAAAGTCAACACCAGATTTTCGTGCCGTTTACTGTTAACATATTTTATATTTGCTTAGCCACTAAATATAAATAGTGCAAATGAGAATGAGGATATGATTGGCGTTTTGAAATAGTCACTTACGCCCCGGATACACTATGCTATACAGATAATTATTTCATTCCTATGAATACCACGCAGTCTTTCCTCCCGCCGAAGTTCGGCAATATTGAGCAAAAACCAAAAGACTAAATATTTAAAACAAAGAGGTAATTGATATATCAATATAAATATTTATATGCATAAATGTGTGTGTGTGTATATATATATATATATATACATATATATATATATATATATATATATATATATATATATATATATATATATGTATATATACATATATGTGTGTGTGTGTGTATGTGTGTATATGTGTGTGTGTGTGTATGTGTGTATATGTGTGTGTGGACAAGGACAGATTTTCATGTCGATATAAAGGAGATAACGTACGTTTAATAATATTATTAACAATCTCTCTAGAAATAAAAATATAATTCAGAACTCCCACTGGCAAAACAAAGGGTGTCAATAAAATTAGTCCCTTTCTACCGACCAAAAAAAATTTCCCGGAAAAAGAAAGGCACCTATGGGATTCATTTTTTGAGAGGCAAACATTTTTAATGGGAATATTCATTCTCGCACAAGCGCATCAGGAAGAAATATCTTAGTTTGAGTGAGATTATCCCTCAAAGCGGAAAAGGGAATGATTGTTTATCTACACCTCATCTTGGACCTGCCACCAGCGCAGAATTTATACAGCCGTGATTACTGTGAAAACTACCTTCACGTTGCTAGAGGGGCACTCACACAGACGCCCCTGGACGAAAGAATTGAAATCTCTGCCTCTCTAAGCTCACAATTTCAATGCATTTTTGGGCACACGTGAACAAACACGTCTATATAGACATACACGCAAACGAACACGAACGCAGACAAGCACACACACACACACAAACATGTATACATATATATATATAGATATACATATATAAAGGAACACGGAAAAGGTGTTGCCTGGGAGGGCGATCGATTTTTAATCAAGATTTTTCCGAGGGAGCATGGCCGGAAATATTCATTTCCACGGTTATCTTATGCGGTTTGCATAAATAAAACGCCCACCTTTTTCGGGAGGTATTATATACATATATACATACACATACACCCACATCTATACACATTCCGATCCTCCTTCCCTACACGGCGGAAAGCAGCGAGACGTAGTCGCGTTGTAAAACTGCTATTTTGTTTGGCGGGGAATGGGGGGGGTGGGTGGGGGTTAGGGCGCCGTGGATAGGAAGAGATGGCGTTGGCTGGAGGGAGGTGACACGGGGACGGTAGTGGAATTGGGCTCGGTGGTGGGAGAATGAGGAGAAGAGAGTCAAATTGGGAGGAGGGTGCTCTCGGGGGTCGGGCGGCGGAGGAGGAGGATGAATATCGGTGGGAGTCAGACGTAGGAATAGGGCGGATTGGGAGGGAGGGAGTCAAATGAGAGGAGAAGGTCGAATTAGGTGGGGACCCGATAAAAAAATAACGGCTCAAGGGGGCGGAGGGAAGGGGTTTTGGAGGCATCGACGGGGGGGGCGGAGGAGGTGGGTGGGTGAGTGCTGGTAGGTCCGAAGGGGGAAATGAGGCATTGGGCGTTATATGGGAATGTGCGACGGCAATGCGATTGGGAGGACGAAGGGAAAGGAGAGGAGAGGTAGGGGAGAGCAGATCGGGGAGGCGTGGAGGAAAGGGGGTTGAGAGAGAGAGAGAGAGAAAAAGGAAGATGGGGGACAGTATGGAGCGGGGGAGGGAGGAGGCGCTTTGTCGCATGATATAAAAAAAAGCAAAACAAAACAAGAGCGCACACACGAAGACAATGAAAGATGAAAAAAGTGGGCCCGTATTTTTCATGCCAGGGCTCCGTTCGGCCGTCAGTTTCCGATTGACCGCCAGAGGGGGGGAGGAAGGGCAGGGGGGGCGGGAGAAGGGGAAGGGTGAGAGAGAGCCTGGGGTGGGCAGGGAGTGTAGTGGGGCGGGGGGTGTGGGAAGGTATGGAAAAAATGGTGAAGAGGGCGAGAGGGAAGAGGGGGGTGAGGAGGAGGACGAGGGTGGACCCCCAGCCTCACTGCTGTGCTATATGGGTGATCCGAAGAGGGGGAAGGGAGTTTGGGCGCTAGGAGGGAGAGGAAGGGACCGTGGAAGCAGGAGCAGGCGAGAAACGGGGTGTGGGGGACGGGGTAGGGTGAAGTTTGGGAGGGGTGGGCATGAAAAAATAACATAAAGAGGTGGTGAGGGTGGTGGGAGGGGGTGAAGCTGTCCGGTGGTGTGGTATGGGCGGGATGGGTTGTGTGTGGGAGTGAGGGCAAGGGGGGGGAGGTTGGTGTGGGTGGGCGGGTTTCTGCCGCCGGCCGGGAGAAAGGGTCGCGGCGGGGGGGGGCGGGGAGGGAGTGTGGGTGGGAGAGAAAGGAGAAGGTGAAGGTGGTGGGGAAGAGTATGGGGATAGAGAGAGAGAGAGGGAGAACGGATCTCGTAGTTGCCATATTTCTTCATTTATATTTAGGAGCCGTTCATTTGTATTTTTCTCCCGCTGCACACGTAGCGGCGCTGCATGCGCAAGCAGACGAGCATCGGCCGAAACACATCGCTATCCATTCCTCACTCCAACGACACGATCACCTTCCCACACACACACACACTCACACACGCGCGCACGGATCTCCCCCGCTCTGCCCCAGTCCCTCCCTCTCCTCCTCCGCCACCGCCGCCACCCGCACCAAAACCTCCCCCATTCAAAACCCTCACACCCGCCCCCACCGTTTTTTTAAAACCGGACTCTTTTCTCTTCACTCCACATCCCTTCCCCAGCTCCTCGCCCCCGCCCCCACAGGGGCCGCCACCTCCACGCCCCTTATCCCTCCGCGCCCGCCCCCTTCGGACCCCCGCACCCATGCTCCTTCCCATCCGTCCACCGACTCCACGTCCTCCGCCTCCCGGTCTCCTCATCCACCTCCCCCTTGGCCGCGTACCGGATTTTATTGGTTAATCCACGGGGTAAAAAAATATAAACCAAGAGGGAGTGAGGAAAATAAATGCTCAAAAAAGCCTCACCTCGCAACAAAAGGGTGGATATGCGCGGGGCGTTGTGTGGGAGGAGAGAGTAGGAGGGCTGAGAGGTAAGAGGGATGGGGTGTACGGTAGGTGGTGAGTGCGAGGATGCATCGGAGGGGGTGGATAAGGTTAGATAAGGCCGTGCACCAGGAGGAATAGGATTGAAAGTAGGAGAGGAAAGGTTGAAACTCGGGTTTAGGGAAGTGGGAGACGCGCGGCTGAGGGTGGAATTTGAGTGGTTTGGATAAGCAGCAAGGGATGCATACATTCGCGCACGCGGGCGGGTGGGGAGGTAGGAGAAGTGGGAGTGAGGGAGTGGGTGGGTCAGAGACGAAGGGTACCCGGTGTTATAAGGGCTCATATGGATGGACGGAAAGGGTGGGGTTGAAGGGAGACGGGTGGGTGGCAAAGGAGGTGCCGGACAAGGGGATGGGCGAGGGGTGGGGAATATCGTAGGGAGGAGGCGGGGATCACGAAATCCCAGCCGACTGTCATGTACTAGTCCTAACCATTTGCCCTTCCACTCACGAATTTAAAAAAAAATAACAAAAGAGAGTACCGAAGGAAAAAAATTGAATACATTTACGTATCCCGAGGCAGCGCAATTTTTATGCCGCGTTCCCACTCTTTCCCCACCCTACACACCCAATTCCTCCTCCCGCACGCCCTCCTCTCCCTCGCTCCCCTCCCTCCCCCCCACCCCCGCGAATGTTAGTGTGTGTGTGTGTCTGTCTGTGTGTATGTGCTGCTGAGTCTCGCTCTCTCTCTCTCTCACTCCATCCCAATTTTTTCATTCGGTGCATTAGGAGAGGGCCATGAATTATGCACGGGCTCCCACACACACCACGGACTGGATTCACACGTGCGGGAGGGAAAAAAAATTCCGTGTATGAGGTGGGGAGAGCCTGGGGGTGGGAAGGATTTTGGTGCTGGAAGGGGGAGATGGGGTTACGGAGAGGAATAGATGACGGAAAACAGAAGAAAGGAAGAAACGAGATGAGGCAATTTGATGGGAATAGATAGGCCGGGTAGCGAGTGTGGGTGGGAGAGAGAGAGAGAGAGAGAGAGACAAGAGGATGAGTGGAGAGAAAGAGTGGGCAAGAAAAATGAGCAACATAAGGGATCGCAGCGGACGGCGAGGGAGATAATGGTGTTCGAAGTTTGAAGAGAGTAAAGGGAGGTCGATGGGGGGGGGGGCGTTGAATAGGATGGAGGATACGGGAGTGGAGGAAATCAGATGTGATCGTTAAATGACAAATGAATAAAGCAATAGGAAGAGATCAAATGGATGTTGGCGCAGAAGAGTATTTGAAACCAAGAGGAGAGTCGAACATGCAGATGGAAAAAGGAAAACATCATGAGTCCTTGAGTAAAACGAAGAAGTCAGATTAAAGAAGCTAGTGCAGGGGTGTAAGACGCTGTACGTAAATCTTTCCGGTGGTCATAAAGATCAACGTGTGAGGCCATTTGGGATTTTGTGAATCGTTGAAGTTGATGGCAGTTATGCACGCACACGATAAATCTATCAGAACGTAATAGATGAAACAGTTTCTGGCGTCACTTGTTGGAAGTTCTTCATATTAAAATTAAATTTAAAATACTTCACGATGGGCGAAGTATTTAAAATTTAATTTCAGAAAGTAATTTTTTCATTTTCCAAGGTTCCAATGTTTGATTTACTTCTGAGATGATAAAAAAATAACCTTGGAATGATTTTTTTGGATCAATTTTTTTCGAATCTTTGGCATCGTTGTAGCATTCAATTCTGTGGAAAGTTTTCGCTCTTTCGTAAATTAGTTAGATCAGCCATGAAATTTCCTCGATTTACACAGTTGAAATAGTTCAATTTATGCCAAAGATATGACTGATAATCTATTGCGATAGTCTTTTAGGACTTATAAGTAAAGCCCAATTGCAACCATAAAGGTTATTGGTCCTTGTGTGGTCCCGAATATGAAGCTAACGGAAAGCGCTATCGTGAATACATTTTTCTTCGAGAATGAATTGCTTTTACAGGCATACCGACTTACCGTTATTTTCCAACAGTACTTCTAGAGTCACAAAGCGGCTATGTTAAAGGTTAATCCAATCGTGGGGCTCTTCATCTGCTTCTGTTCGCCAAGAATAGAGAATAATTACGGACTAATGTGCATTTATATGCAGTTAGTTGGGAAAAATAACGTTTTTTCATGAATAATGGAATGTATTTTTACACTTTCACTTTTTTAGTATTACCATTCGCCATTTGCATTGAAGAGCATTTCATTATTAAAAATAATTCAATTGTACTACGCTTTTATTCAGATTAGTAAACTATTAAATAAATGTACGCTTGTGAAAGTTTTGACGAAGTAATTCGTATAAATGCTTATGATCGAGTGCGATAATGCAAGAAATGAATCAATCTAATAACCTGCCAATGTTAATGAAATGCTAAATCTCCACCCTTTTCATCGCCGTATTTTTTGATGCAATACTGAGATATAGCCATTCTCTTATCCTACTGCTCCCGTAAGATTTTTTCCGGCAAAAAATACCCATAAGTTAATAATTTCGATGCATTATTTTATAAACGCCATTCTCTCTCTCTGTACTATTCCACTTGGCATTTATTTTTGCATAAACGGTGACCTGATGATCATTAAAATTTAATTTTGTATTTATCCAGCCACTCATTTTTCAGCATGAAATACACGCAAAAATAGCGAGCCACAATTTATATTCATTTTTTTGGAATTACAGCAGAAAATTGTAGGGAAAGAACGAACTCACATTTAAATATAAATATTTAATAAAATGAACTATTTCAGCCACGTGAAAACGTGGTTAGCCATTTTTCCGAGTTTTTGCTAATGTTTAATCACAGTTATGAACTTGAAATATTGTTTCCTGGGTGAGGGTACACCTCCTCTCGTACTCAACCCAATGGCATCACGTTATAGGGGGATCATCGCCGTAGTCTGAGCCGCTCTTGGCTTCCCTGGTAGGTATGACACCCAAGATCTCATGCAGACTGCGCGAAGTCGAGGGTGACCAGAGGCCTCACCTGGTTTTGAACTCGCGCTATCGAGTGAAATTATTCAAGATGCGGTGTTTTATATGTACAGTGCTCTTGAGAAAAGGAATACCGCAGTTAGATCACCACTTATTTTGCATCAATATCTAAAATGTCAAGCCAACATTTGTTTTCGTTACTAAAAATATTGAAAGATAGTAAATGATGTAGGTTTTTCACATAAGTCATATAATCCTGGATAGCAAATTATATGATGGGTCAAGAAAAATATCCTCCATAGATTAATCGTCAGTGAGAAAGGGTTATTCCAAATATACCAGAGTAGTAGGTAATAACCAACGGTCTCAAGTGAAGAAACTCAAGTTGTATCTAATATTTTGACAATCACGAAAGTTGATCAATTATGACATCCAAATAGTACACAGAAGAACACAAATTACGAGTAGGCATGCCATATTACAGAATTATTTTATAAATGTTGGCAAACATTTCCTGGACGAGGAAGAAGAATTCTGGCGGAAATTCATTTTTCTCAAAAAACTTCTGAAGAACTTATCTAGAATCAAATGAATTGTATGAATGAGTGGAAAGGCCAAGAGGAAGTATGCTGGCCATAGTCTCTTGTCTTCTGAAGAAAACTACATTCTCATGGGAAATGGAAGGTTAAATACGAGATTTGTGGACGAGAAATTCGTACTTCAGTTAGTTAACAGCAAAAATGAGCCTGGACTTCAAATATTCGCTCATTCTAAAGTACATTTCTAATAAAAGAGTATTTCATACAGTTGGACAGAATAAAATAATATTAAGAGAAAAATTATTAAGATATTATCAAAACTTTTCAGTGAAATGGAGAACTTTAAGAATATGTTCCGCACGTTCAGTGACATTGAATTTAGAATACATTTTAATGATATAATGGTGATTTAAAATAATTTATGGTCAGCATTCCACGGAGTGAAAATTACTACCAAAATTGGCCTAAAAATTTCAACCAATATATTAACATTCTCCTTCCCTCTTCACTCTTCCTTACATGACTGCACTTCGTAACGTATCACTAAATGAATTTTTGAAATTTTGATGATCGGTCTTAACTTATTCGATTTTCACACTCAACGGAACCTCTATGCTTTCACCATAATGATAATATGATGAGTTCCTTATTCTAACCTAAGGTATATCCATTAGGATTTTTCCGTAAACCCACAAACTCACTTTAGATGAGTTTCTCATGTACCTTTACGTGCATCATTAATATCAAGTTCATCATTGCCATTTACCCAGTCATCAATTTTATTCGCTATAAAAAGACATTCCTTAGTCATCAAACATCTATGATTACCATTCGTTAGTTCCTAGCTGTGAGTTCATAGCCCGTGATACACGAGTATTTCTTTGCTTGGTGTGTGGTTTATAAGTCATGTTTTTCCATTGTTGGCGATAGTGCTTTCCAAAAGAGAAATATTTCTATTATTCTAGGCGCCATAAAGCGTAAGTTCGTGTTTTCTTCCGTAACTATATTTTTTATTGACTTTTGGATACTTATTGCAAATTCGATTACATCAATTTGTTCATTATCGAGATCGTGTATCATTCTGTGATCTCATAACACTCCTTTCTCCTTCAGAGTGTGTTAAATTATGATTCATTTAACCTTATAAAATGTTTATTTCCAAATCCACGAACGCGATGAACATATGTATAATCTTTTTTAAATTTATTTCCTGTGCAATTTTAAGAAGATGAAGTGGCTTATTTTGCTTTACCTATGAATTATTCCACTATGCCCTTCATCCAATCAAAGATGACTGTTGTCAAAATAATCATGTGGCCCAAGGCTGGTCCTACATTTTTTGCACATCTAGGTGTGCCTTCTTTTATCAGGCAAAGGAAAAATGTCTAGTGTCTCCCGAAAGTCATTTGACATTTCTTCAGTTGATTATTTTCCACAAGTTAGTTACTAAAGCTAAGTCACAATGTTCTCCCCCGCATGCTAATTATAACTTAAGGGTACCACCAAAGTTCTACGAGTTTGTTTATGTGCAAGCCCTTTGTCGCAGCATCCCATTCTGCACTCAGCTTTGTGTTCCTATGGCCTTTACCAATGGTCTGTTCGATTGAATTAGGCAAGTTTACGGGTTTCCTCCGCGTTGGTATAATGTTGAAGGCGATGTTTCACTTACTCTGCTGCAGGCGTCCTTGAGGATACAAGGATGACTGCTGCACAGAAACTCTTAAACCTAATTCTTATTAACATCGTTAAAATATTTATCAGGTCTGTTCGAGTATCTTTTACTGTTTGAAGCACTTTCCACTTAACCTTATTCCTTTTAATATTCGATTATAATTTCACTGCTCGAAGCCTGTGTTTCATTTCACATTATGACCCTCAAAGTGGGTCTTCTCTATTTTATAATTTCCTCTTATTTTCTACACGAGATTGATTTGCACTCGCTTACATAAATTATTTATTTTTTTCCGGGATTTTATATCATTGCGTCTCATGAAATATTTCGTAATTTTCTATTCATGTTGTTATCTTTAGTCTTTTTTGTTATATGGAGCTTTATTTGATGGTTTAATGAAGGAAATCCACGATAGAGCTTTTCATATTTTTGTAATAGTCATTTGTTGATTTATTGTGGTGCTTGAATTAATGCTTAAAATTTTCTTGTTTATAGTGTTCGAAGGATCATAAACAAAAAGATTGAGAGTAGGGCAAATGTTTACTTAGAGGATGATCAGTTTGGGTTTAGGAAGGGGAGAGGTACGCGTGATGCCATTGCAGTAAGGAGATTATTAATCGAGAGGAATATAGAATACAACCAGGAGGTATTTGCCTGTTTCATAGATTTCGAAAAAGCGTTCGATAGAGTGAATTAGGGAAAACTAATGAGTATATTGCAGAAAATAGGAATAGATTGGAGGGATAGGAGGCTAATCTGCAAACTGTACATGTCTCAAACTGTTCAGGTGTGGGTGGGAAACGGGGAGTCCGGTTGGGCAGTGTTAGGAAGGGGTGTAAGGTAGGGTTGCCCATTATCACCGTTGCTGTTCAACCTGTATGCAGAGGAAATGATCAAAGAGGCATGGGAAGAACTGGAGGTAGGAATGAAAGTGGGCGGAGCCGTAAAATCAGTTAGGTTCGCTGATGACCAAGCTTTAGTCTGTCAGTCAGCCAAGGGGTTGCAAGCATCGCTGAGTGAATTGAAAATTCAGTGCGACAGGTATGGGGGTTTGTTGGGGTTTGAAGAGAGGGGTTTGTTGGGAGAAATCCTATGGAGGCAGGAAAAGTGGATGAAGGGGGTATTGACCGGCAGTGGGACGTTGAAGACTGTAATAGAGGGGAGAATGTTAGGCAAACGAAAAAAGGGAAGGAACAGGATAGGGATGTTGGACGGAATGAAGGGAGGAAGAAAGTACTCAGAAATGAAGTGGGGTCTGATATGGAGTAAGGTGCTGGATTTTGTATTTTGTTAGGAATCACAAAATATTTATTTAGTAGCTGTGTTCAATCAAAAACCTACCTTAACCGGTAGATTACCTAATAATAATACAGTGTTGCAACCTAAATCAACAGGGTTTCTTTCTTTTATAGTATTATTTATGATTTCGTCAGAGACTAATTAGTCTCATCCACATCTTGATCATCTCATTTTGTCGAACCTACGTACTCACACACCTGTACCGCTATTGCTACTCATTGTTTTGCTCTACTTCAGTCTTATTTCAGCTCTCTATTCTCTCGTCAAGCACATGCACACTTCTGATTTCCACTCACAGATCCTAGGCGTAAGTACATAATTGGTCTCTTTATTTCGGGCCATATCTTCTCACTAAGTCTCAAGACGTCTGTGTCTCTCTTCGTGTTACATTTTTGAGAATTTTGATGAACATATTTCGCAGCGAGATTAGTTCTAACCATGTTGTTCAATACACTTTACAGATGTTTTTACTCTATCAAGATTTCTCATTCAGAAAATGTTACTAAATATGGTTTCATCAAATTCATTTCCTAACCAATGATACTTAGAAATAAGCGGTTATCGGTTGATGCTGGATATCGGCGGCTGCTGTTCCTAGAGTTACGAAATTTGAAAAATGCAGAGCGGAGGAAGGAATAGAGACTGGTTTTTAGACAGGATCTGGATGCGTAGAATTACAAATAAATGATGGAGGAAATAACGTAGGACAAACTAGAATGTTATCGAGATGCGTAGAAAATACAATAAGTATTTAGAAAATCTCCAAAACCTACCCTGTTTGATGGAATACCTTGAATGAAGCGATGAAAATTTGTTTTATGGTTATCCATAAAAAAGATGATTAGCATGTTTTTGATCTCAGTGTGTTAGACAAGCAATGCGACCGTTACTTATCTAGCGAAACGTTACCTCTTTATGCCTGATTCCTGTGTTTTTTTAATGTAAACAAAACTTGATTACCTTGTTAGTCATAATGAGGTGAAAAAAATTTGTTTTCTCTCCCTTGTTTATATCCCCTCAAGAGAATAGATACTGTTGAGCGATACATACACGACTTTGTTGTTTATATTTTACCCTAAATCTGTACAAGGAAAGTATCCTTTCATTAATCTATCTTTGCCATGAAACATATGACATTTTATTTATCTTGGAATCTGCCATATTTCTCATAAGTATTGATGGATTAATATCACGCATTAATAACACTTTGTTCAATTGATCGTTAAATTTGACGATGGAAATTAGTCGCTGGCCCATGTTAGTCCTTGATCACTAAAGATATTTATATATGCAGGATATGTAGAATACTGATGGCTGGCATTGTGCCGAAACAATGGTCAAATTTGTACTTGATACAATCAAAGGGGCTCTACACAGTGGTGAAAGAGTAACCTTTTGCTGACAGCAAGCTAGCGCAGACACCAAGTTTCCCTTCATATTTTCCCTACTCCTTAAACCCCAAAATTTTGTAATTAACCACCCATTACTGATTCAAAACTGTCTCTTCACATCAGTCACATCTCGTTCAATTTATAGGCAAAAATATGCTATCGCGATGGTTTGGATGAATCTGGTGAGGACCGGCGGCTTGTATTATGGCTACGAGTTAAAATTCGGATGCCTAAGAACGCCCGCACGCAAACACCTGATGCGCAATCTTTTCCATGTCCGAGTGTTCCGTGATACCACGGATAACACAGGAAAACAAACTGACTCGTATATCTTATTTGCGTGACTCGAAGTACCGCAGTGATTGGGAGGAGGTGATTTTAATGTTCACACCTACGATTCTGGATAACTTTCGCGTTGGAGACTATATTAACAACGCAATATGCCCAAAATGATTACTATTTAATGGCTGGAGGAAGCAAATTGAAGGAAATTTATTGTTATTCTTTATTCTAACTGGAAGAATGGTTATATTTTGGGTATTTGACAACACATGAATTGCCGTTGGGATAGTGGATGGTTTATATAGCCACTGTAGAAACTTATCAAGATACGCCAAGATAAAATGTATTGTATTTTCGGTCAGGTGACGATAAATCATCATTTTACGAATGAAAGGAGGCAATTAATAATGAAAATGATATTCCTACTCCTTTGCTGTTAAAATGATTGTTTCTACTTTCCAATCAATCAAGTCGTTGCCTGTATTTTACTGCATTTGCTCATATATGGCAAAGCTAAAATATCTAATAGCGCTTTGTAGCTAGCGGATAACGCTACCTTATAATATGCAAATAATTTACGACGCCCTCAAAATAATAGTTGGCGTACATTACAATATAGACGCATTTTAAAGTCGAAGGTAAAGCCACTTTAAATAATTAAAAGAGCCATACATAATTCAATAAAGAACGTAACACGGTAGCGGTGAGATTAAATCCATGGTCATCGTTAACAACAGAATAAAAATCGTACGAATTCGCGTCATGGACATTTTATATCACCTTAGAATACGTCATTCCAGTCAATTACCATACATCTACAGTTCACGAGTGCTATTATGCGTCCTCAATACATTAAATTTTCTCGGTGTTAAAAACTTAGAGCTCATATTGCATTTGCAATATTATGAATGCAAATACTTAAGTCGGAATTGTGACTGAATGGATTACCTGTTAACTCATATGACTAGCTTCTATAAAGGTCCCGAAAGGAGATGCTATATCACATGTTTCCATTGGGACAGGTGGAGGTGGATAATGATGTCAAATCATATCTCATATTAGACATAGCAATTACTTTCACATTCATCTACGGAAAATGCGGGTAACATCATTACCTTTGTCTTAGTATTCTGAGAAAGAATAATCAATACTTTGAATATTCTTCTTATGGTAAATATTTGTAGAGGCTCCCTTGATTACCTTCCGTAAAACTTGCATATTCTGAATCTATTACAATTTTTAATAATTATTACGTACATGGATCATTTTACCTTGTCCTATTGTTTGTGAACCCAATACTCAATGATATCTCAGTCAAAAATATTTTTGATCTTGTTAAACCATTTTTATATACTTATTCGCTGTTTTTTATAACTAATACCGGTAGCCAAAGGAATAAGTATTGCTTCAACATGCATAGTGACAGGAAATTATTTCATTGGCGCATATTTCATGAATGTTTGTCAAATAGTATGGAGTACTATTCATAAATGAGTATTGAGAATTAGCCATACCCTGTAAAGGTAAAAGGATCGAGATAAGAATACCAATGGTAATTAGGTGCTGAATTTTAAAAATGTCTTCGGTGAATAACATTATGAAAAGAGACATATCAAAAATTTCTTGCGGTAATTACATGAAGAACCTTAAAAAAATATTTTATTTTAACATTTTTCGTTAATGCGTGAATTATATCTTAACTCCTTCTTATAGCATTAAGGTGAACCTTCTAATGTTTATCTTCAGCATTACATCGTTCTATGTCCTCCATGGCGACATTTTGTAATACTGCGAGTTTATGCATTACTACACACAGTGGGGTAATTTGTAGGGGCAATTGTCAACCTTTTTTTTTTTGAAAAACATGACCCACGGACTTTCTCCTATCGATAAACAAGGTGAGTTTTAAGTTGAGCCCACAAAATGATCCCATTTAGAGTTTGGTTGTTATCGTGCACATTTTTCTTAATTTGACAGTTATTTCATTCTTTTTTAATATTAAAAATCCTTCAAATTCTTATTGTAATTTTTTAATTGTATAAAATTTTCAATCAAAAGTTTAAGGGCACTTTTTCAACTTAATAGAGTAGATACATATTTAATTGTTTTGCATACGTCGTGACCATATTTATTGTCGTGTTTGTTCAGTTTGTAGCCAAGATAATTGTTGGGAAATATAACTATTAAACGCCTTGGTAAAGAAATTCTTCAAGACTTTTGTGCCCAGAAAGTAATGAATAATTCTGCCCAAAGTATTTGGTATGGATAAAAAGTATGACCAAGAGCAGAGTCGAGTGTCTGCTTGCAAAGACCTCCTGCAACTGTATCGCGATGACTATTCAACACACTTATCGTCCCAACTTGGCATCAGCAGACTATTTTCTGTTCCCAAAAGTAAAATCCTTCCTCAAAGGATGCCATGAGAACCTAAGTGCCATCAAAAAAGCTTGCATGCCTACCCTTAAGGACCTTCAGAAATCCGCCTACCAGGGAGTCTTCGGTCCATGGAAAATATCGCTTGCAAAAGCGTGTCGACGCTCAAGAGATGTGCGTTGATGAATTTTGAGGAATTGTAGAACTATCTGAAATTAATCTTATAAAAATAACCCTTTACCAATGCTTTTTTGCAAACCTTGTAGTATAATTCTAGTTCAAGACCCTGAGTAATGAGTTTCAAATATCGGTTCTTTCTAATGATCACATGATATTTAGTTAATCATGATTTTAGTGGACAATTTATGGTGATCAATGAATCTTAAGATGAAATAGCGTTGAGTGTTTTCTATGCTTGATATGAGAAGCTATCAGTTATTTTAAGCTATGGGGTGAAAGGACTACATCCCATGTTTTCTGCTTTTGATTATCGTTTTGAGCGATATAATTATTGCAGCTGGGTGTCTGCGATGATTATCTTACATTCAACGGCAAAAGGTCATTATTCTTGCTTGTCTCCCCCAGCTCATGAGTGATGTGGTATTTGAGTGAAAGTTGATAAAATACCATGCCCGTATCTATTTTTTTCTCCCCAAGCTTGATGCATTACCGTAGTGACTTTCAGGAAACGAGAGAAGTTAGGAGGAAAAATGATGTATATATCCCATCAGGTACTAGTCTATCCAGCAGGAAGTAGGTTCTTTATTCTAACGACGTGTATCCTTGCTTGTTTGTGTCAAACTATGTTGATGAGTGTATTTTTTAGAGTTCACACGAAATCATAAATCACTAGAGAGTAGTAAGTCTAGGAGTAAAATATTTTTAATTTCGATAGCGATTTTGAAAACAATAATAACGTAACAAGCTAAAAAACTCCGTTATCAATAGCAGCAAATATTTCTCGTTATTTTGCGATACTGTGAGATATTTACACGTTCACACCAATGCAAACCCCCATTAGGAAATTGTTAAAGAAGACGATAGTTAGAGTTAACCAAACTATAATAGGATAAATGTCCAAAAATCAACCTATAAATACATATAATATGGATTTTATACGTTTCCGTAATCATCAATCAAGTAGAACTTAAATAATGAGTAAACTCCTCATGCATATTTTCACTCTTTTAACTGGTATATCTTTGCATAATACGAAACTAATTAAATATTCTGATTAGATTTTTAATTTTCTTCAAGCTACCACAACATATTGTTGCTTAATTGGTGCACCATTGTAACATAATTTGGTTCATCGCTGGTATGACACGACAATTTGGTATGACACGACGGTGGTATCACTCTCAAACATTTCAGTTACCAGTAGAGCTACTGATATAATTTAAATCTCGCTTTTAATGCATGTACTCCCTCATTTCTTAATGGTACTTAAGTTATTGTTATGTTCCAATGTTTTTCTTATGCAATTTTTGATGGACCTATTGGAGATATCAATGCAATCCATGAAATCTTTCAATTACGCATTTTCAAGTAATTTGGTTGGTTTAGGTCAGTGGTTTATCGTGATTTGCTAATTGTTCAACCTAAATTATTTACACTTTATCCTTAAATGTCCATGCAATACACCCACATATTCACACACTGGCTGATTTTTTTCAATCAGTAATATTTTACTACTGGGAGAGGAACTGGCTCCCCTACCCTGATGTGTGAATTTTACACGCCTTCGGGTTTAGTACTGGGTGAACTCGACAATCACCTACCAAACCGACCTTGGGTCGATTACTGTGTTTTTAGTTAATCTTTTACTGCGACGTGATAGTCAAGTTGTGGGCGTTGGATTACTGAGCGGAGGCCCCGGATTTGATTCACGGGGATGTCTCTGGGCACCCTAATTTTAACCTAATCTGGGTGATATACTCGGTTCCAGATCTTCCTGGGAAAGCATAGGCGGCACAGGGAAAGAAACTGACCCTTATGTGTGATTTTCACATATCTTTGGGCTCAGTACTAGGTGAGCTCTACCCTCTCCTATGAAACAACCCTCGGTGTTTTGTTTTTTGTTTCTTACATGTATAACCTGTATGACACAATGATGTCATGTGGACTGCCGTCTTAATCCAAGTCATGGTCAAGTGGGTTGATGTCCGCCATGTTCGATATCCATTTCTCCTCTAGGTAATGTAGTATCTATTACTCTTATATTGCAGAGCTATCGGGAAAACTTTCACGAAAATATCTATGAAGAATGCGTTTCTAGAGCCGTGGGAAGATAGCAGAAACAGATAAAATAAAATAAGAACCAAAGTAGATGTGGGAATATGAGCTAAGAATGAATAGAACAAAAATGAAAAGGCTAACTTGGAGGGATACCACGAACAAATAACAATACGGATTGCCTCAACTGAATATTCACATACAATGAAAATACTACTATCCATATACATTAAATAGAAAAGTTAATCGTAAAAGATTGTGAAGGGAAAGCCTGAGATATTAGAATCTATTACTGTTCCGGTGAGAATACAATTTTAAACCATTCCATTTTCAAAGTCTACATTATAGTCGGATTCAGATTGTTTTTCCACGGAGAAAATTTAGGGTAGTACCTATGTTTTTTCTGTATCTAAAATGCATATCCGTGGGCGTAGCTATTGCGTAAATTTCAGTGAACAGCGCATTTGACTACAAATCGGAGGGAAACAGGATCAAATCCATGTCGTATCGCTGTAACATTCCAGCTAAACGAAATCTTTCTGGGTACCATAAATTTCTGGGGAAAAAAATAAATGACACTCCAGTTTTTGAGATTAGGCTATCGATTTAGAAGTAACTCATAAAAATTATGTGTCATAGCTCATACTTAAATAATTTGGATAAATTTAAGTGGGCAATTATTAATGAGGTTTTTTTCTTATTCTTCACACAATACCTGACGTTGCTATGAAATGGCTAAAGATTTCCTGTAAAAGTTGCAAGATTTCTGAAATTTCTCGTGCTTTCTACGCATAAAAAGGGTTTTTAGATATAAATTGCAAAGATAATTTGGAACTTTTTTATCTATCGGGATGAAGGACAGCTCCAGCAGGCTCAAAGTCCCTAAAAAGTTCGTACGAAAAAATATTGCAAAGCGGTTTGGACTGTATTCAAACCTAATTAAGGCAAAATTTCCAATTTTCAAATGATAAATTTTATTTTACTTTACCGGACACAACGTACACGAGACTTTAGGGATTTAATATTTCATTGATGTGAATGAGTTCTGTTCATGAGTCGCCATATTTATAAGCATTTTTTTCCAGTTTAAAACCTAAAAATAATCCAAATATTTCAAATGTATGTCAAACTTATATTTTTCCCATCTTTATTTAAGGGAAATGTATAAATACGTATTTTCCTAGTATACCAGGGCAGAAATCCGATTCGCTTCAGTGATAGGTAATAGAATTTGCAATTTTTTTAGCTAAATATATCTCGTTGTCGTGTGGAAGAAGAAATCCAAGACAAATGGAGTCATTCTCTGATATGTAACGCATATCACACCATATTATTAATTTTTAATTTAATATATTACTTTTTCGTAATTGGTCAGATTGCCTGGGAACGTGGAACACAAACCATAGCCGTGGA
This sequence comes from Hetaerina americana, assembly GCF_022747635.1. Classification (NCBI taxonomy): domain Eukaryota; kingdom Metazoa; phylum Arthropoda; class Insecta; order Odonata; family Calopterygidae; genus Hetaerina; species Hetaerina americana. Next base: position 80,947,841 of record NW_027286985.1, on the reverse strand, counting down.
TTGGAAGATACTAAAATATCTAAATACAGAACGCTGATTCGTCATTAAGGCCGTGGTAATAATGTACGAACAAAAAAGTAACTAATTATGCAGATAAATTGATGTTTTCGTTAAGAGTAATTAATACTTATGGAGTGGAACCGTGAGGGTAAACATCACTCAAATGATTATTAATGATATACTGAAGGTCAGAAATAAAAGGCGTTTTATCTAACCAGTGAATCATTATAGAAAGTCTTAGGGTGTTACATAATGAGGGATATTTAGGTATATAACGCTATTTTTGACAATTGATAACGTGAAAAGCGTTTACAAAGATAATTAAATGTTCGTCGAACGACGAAAGCAACTTTATTTTATTTCAACATTCCGCTGTCGCTAATTACTCCAGCTGGTTGTGCAGTCGACTTCCATTGCCTTCACCTAAAAAGTGTCACTGTGATTAATTTTTGGTTTTTATCCTAAGAAAAGTACATGTAATTACGCTTATGCCTGGACGTGAGAGTGCTCAGAGGGATATTATGACTTTTTGACTCTATTTCCCGTTTAATGCGATGCTACATAATCCGCGATATGTAGAAATAGAGATGGAAAAGTCACTTTACGCCAAAGAAAACAAATTCAACACAATCTTTCCTCAGGATAAGGGTAAGGCCAACACTGAACCACTCCATTCCATCCAAAGCGATTGATACGAAAGGTCTCGCTAGCGTGTCAAAGAAGGCACTCGTCTCCAAGCAAGAGGCAAAATTCCTTAATATTTCGGGATTACCGAGACGAAAAGGGCTGCAACGCCGTTTTGCGCACGGATTATCTCCCTTTTAGAATGTAAGTAAACGATTACCGTGGAGGAGGATGCAGACATCCGTAATGCACTCTTCGTACGCCTTCGGACGTCAAAATTTTCCTTTTTGTCGCTCCCCTCATTATCTCGTCTCCTTCCCGAGCCACCCCTACAATCCCCACTCCCTTCCTTCTCATCTCTTTCTCATCCACTATTACTTCCCACTTCTCAGTGGTCCAGCAATCGCCAGGTCGGGCATTAAACTTACATGAGCTGCGGTTAGAGGCATTGAAGGGGAGTCCCGTATCCCATGAATAATTCCCATCATCGTCTTCTAAGGGGCGGAGAGCATGAATTCCAATGCGGTCCCGAGAGAGAGAGGGAGGGAGAGATGGAGATAGAGAGAAAGGGGAGAGGGGTCAAACTCTCAACTCCGTTGCCGTCCTCCAGTCTTCAACGGATGGACACGACTGGTGTCTGTGTATTCATTGCGGTAGCCAGTGGCACGCGTCCCATTTACCCATCTTCCTCTCTTCCCCATCTCTATATCTCTCAAGACCAAGGGCGAATTAAAAAAATAGAATAAAAGCTCGGGAGAAGCCTACTCAGAACAATAGGTTGTCATTTCAAATCCCGCAAGTTTCAAGTGTTTTACGAGGGGGTCGATTCCAGTTGAGAGGTGTTTTGTACCCTCTTTTTAGGAAAATACATACAAGGTGCGGGTTGACTACTCGATCGCAAGAAATGATTTGGTTTCTCAAGGTTACAAGAAAATTTACACATATGGTATCTGCTGAAGGTAAGTAATTACGAATCACTTTTTATTCGCTTTTATTAATTGCAGTATGTGAATGTGAAATCATTTGCATAGATTCAGATTCCGCGCTGTAAGAAAATAATATGATATGATACTATTTCGTAGGCATTTAACATTGGCATAACCTTTAAACTATTTATTTTCACTGTTCAACCTGAGCATATAAAGTTTTGTTCACTCTTAATCTCACGCCAGACAAACATCATCTTGATAAGATAGATGCCATCAAGAATCATTATTTTATGTCAGTTGGGCTGTGGTCGCAGGTGAATTTTAACGCTAATACCCTGTCACTACACTCATAATCACCTCATGCCATGACCAAAACTAGAATACATAGTTGTTCTCATAGTAACATATTGAACTATATCCTTATATTTAAAGGTGCCATAATGATTAAATTTCCTAATATTTTATAAATCTACTATTTCATTAATATATTTGGCTTGGGCAATATTAATAAAGTAAAAACAAAGGATTTAGCTCAGTAATTTCAACTGAAAAATTGATGCCTCAGCTGATTGATGAAATTGGAAAAAGACTGCCAGACTATCATCAGATACATCATTTTTTTGGGTTGTATAATGCGGCAAGAAGAGTTTTTTAATTGACACGAATGAAGTACAAGCAACAGACTCTCATCTAGTCTCGTAATTTCTAAAATAAGGACGGATTTTTTATGAATAAATTTATATATTAAATAATAGCCCTATTTTAAAGAGTACTTACAGTAATAATCTTTGAAAATGACAGAAAAATCAGTCAGATAAATAATAAACCGAAAGCCTAAAACTTAACGTTTTAGCCTGTCCTAAATGATAAAATTATGAGATATCTGAATACGGTGCTCGGCAAGGTGTCTGTCAAAGGAGAAAAAGATTGCTTTTGAAATGCTGTTGGGACCCAACCCCTGTAATTGGCCTTCCATGGTAGCAAAATAATACAAATTCATGAGACAATTAATTGATTACTCCAGTCTAAATTTTATTACTCTGGAATCAGGTTACAAAGTGATACGCCATCATTAGGAAAGGTCAAAATCCAGTTCATGAGCAATACAATGGTTTACGACATAATCAAATATTACTGATTAATGTACTGACAGAAATACATTTTAAAAAAGAGGTTGACGCTGACATAACGCTGATTTAAAATAAGAGCAAGAAAAACTGAGTTTCACGTTTCTGAATCATGTAGGCAGTTCAAAATCCAATAACAGAATCATATTCATAGACAAAATTATTGATACATTGAATATTTACGGCATATTAGCGTAAACCTGGGTTAGTTACATTTAGCCAATTCTCGGAGTGTGATCCGTATTCTTAAAAATTTACTCCGCCGCTCCACCTTTTTTCCACGTCCAAACATAACTTAGTCATAGCCATTAGTTCATCGCATACTTATCTCTGTGACACGCATTTCTTCTGACCAGAATTAAATTTTTATGCCTAAAGAATTCTGAAGTCCTTCTATTATTTTGATTAGACTTTTTTTATTTTACAACTTACTCTTCTATTAGCTCGTTACACGTTTCCCCAACCTTTTCAAGCCACCCAAATAGTAGGATTTTGTAAGGTCCTCAAAAAAGGCATCTGTGTTGGCAATTACCTCCTCGTTTGACGTGAATATTTTTCCGCTCAGGCATTTTTTCAAGTTTTGAATAAAATAGAGACACTGGAGGGGGGAGGGAACTCGTGAATGGCTAATTTTTTAAAATTAGAACTTTAATTTTATAATGTTTGCTATGAAAACTGCGCAGATCTGCGCCCGTGCTTGGTGGAAGGAAATTTTTCAGTACCAAATGAGGAATTTTTTTCTTAGTTCGTTCGCTCAACCGGTGCAATAAAGACGCATAATATTCTCCATTTATCGTTTGTTATTTTTGCAAATAATCAATGCTGACGATTCCACATGCACCCCAAAATCCGTAACCATCACATCGCCGATATCACACCACCTTCTTCGGAACCTGGTCGTCTTTAGGAATCCAGTATTTCGACTATTCCTTTGCCTCTGAAGTGTATTAGTGCGCGTATTAATGTTTCGTCCTCAGTTATGTATCTACGCAGAAACTCTTCAGGATTGCGACGGAAAAGCCTTAAAATAACCTCAGAATCGACTTATTTGCCTTCAAAAAATTGAGATCATATACGGCGTGCATCTTGCTGAAATTTGTTTATCACCCAAATTTTCGAGCAAAATTGAAAATAATGCATGTTGTGGTATGCCTATGGCCTCAACTATTTCGCGAACCTTGATTCGTCGATCATTCGAAGTCATATCGTGGATTTTCTCAATCATTTCGGAGGAAGTCACTTTCACTTGACTAATCAAACTATGCCTATCATTTCTAGATCCGTGTCACAGCTTAAACTCATTTAACCACTTGCAAAAAGTCGCAAACACAGAACTTGTGTCATAACTTAACCCAACTCGGTTTTGACCTCTTTCGTTGTTCATCTTTTTACATAGAAGTGTTTAATCCCCTCACGAAACTCATTTTTGCATGAATATAATTAAACAAAAGTTTCTTGCTTCATTCGAGCATGAAAATAACACCACGGAATGGATATACATCTACATCTACATCTACATAATACCCCGCAAGCCGCCGCAAGGGCGTGTGGCGGGGGGTGTTAGGTCACTAACCGTAAAAAGGAAAAATACCACATGCAAAAAAAAACAACGCGGAAAATTACACCCACAGCAGCGCACACACTCATGCAAAAATCCCTTCATCCAATACTCATGCAAACACATATACCGCAAAACAACTTAAAAAACTGCACCCCGTGATGCAGCACGAAAGCCATCCTACAACACGCAAGCCAGGACACAACAAGCAAGAAATTGAAACATCACTACCACATGAAAATGCACCACGAAACACTCTACCCCCAAAGAGTCTGTAAAAGGAATGGAATGCGACCCAACGTTGCAGGTAGCAGGAATTTGCCCCCGCAGAGAGGGACGAGGGATTGAAAGGGAAACTTAAAAACAGATGAACAGAACATGAATGAGGTCATTCGGAAAGAATGGGTTATTATAGCAAAACACATAAGGTTAGTGGAAGAGCATGCATTTAAATACAACTAATTATTTTTTAGACGCTGAGGGTGGCAAGTGGAATTTTTGCTATCTATAACCCTGCAGTTGCTATCCCGTATTGTCCGTGGGAAGAAGGAGTCCTTGAGTCGGCTAGTTCTGGCATCTATTTCCCGAATTTTACATGCATGATCCAAGCGACTAATGTATGTAGGAGTACGAATAATTTGCGAGACCTCGGTGCTGAAACATGCGGATCTAAATTTATTTAATAATTTCAATCTTGCATTGAATCGTCTCTCAGCCAATGATTCCCACCCCAAATCCGTGAGCATTTCGGTGACGCTTTGCGTTTTATCGTAGGAATTTTTTACAAAACGGGCTGCCCGGCGTTGAACCTTCTCAATTTCCCGAATGAGACCTTTTTCACTCGGATCCCACACGCTGCATGCGTATTCTAAATGAGGCCTTACAAGAGCGTGGTAACAACGTTCCTTGACCTTCGAGTCACTTTTGCCGACAATGCGTCTAATGAATCCCAATTTTTTATATGCTTTTATATTTTTTTAATAAATTTTTCATATATTTTTTATATGATATAGTTGAAACTTTGATAAAAGTCGTTAGAGATGAGGCAAAAGTTTACTTAATGGTTTACTACAAGTAAACTATTTCCGATATTATGAGCATCATCGACGAGCATATGCTAGCATCGAGCCAATTATTCGATTTCGTTTACATGATACAAGCGGTAGATTTGACACTCATTAACGGTAGCAAGCTACTTGTTATCGCAGGTGCTAGGTGTGGAAGGCCAAGTGTCTGCAACCACACCAATACATACGTAACCTTCACTCAGTTCCCTTTCGTGGATGATAAGGAAAAAGGCTGTCGTATGTTTTCTTAAGACAATATCTCTTTCATTAATTCCTTCAGAATTTACTCTTCTAGCATACTTTTGCATTCATCACATTTATGCATTTCACTATACGTACATGTCTGTCTGAGACATAATATTTTTTGTCTTTGGAGTCTCATTCACTCATGGGTTTCTCGGTGAATCTCGTCCTCTCACATAATTTAATTTAACTCTCATCTATTTCTTGGTGATTCACTGCTCATCTGGTCTCTTATTTATTTCCACAATCAGTTGTGCACATTATTTCACGTTTCTCAAGAAGCCCAATTGGTCACCCAGTATGGCTTACAGCAAGAAATGCCACATCATCGGCAAATAGATAAAAGTAAACATTATCATATCTCATCACAACAAGTAAAGATGATATCCATGCCACCTCTCTTATGCATTTAACTAAAAATATATTGGTAAGCTCTGACGTCATCTCATACCCTTTTTTCACATCGTAACGCTTTATTGTAAGATAATCACCCGTTATCCCAATCATTTTCAGATGCCTTACAATTTTTATATGTGCATAGCTTTTATAGAATTCAGTAACCCCTTATTGACTGAATATTTTACAACCATCTGCATATATCCTCTATTTAGTCAGTTTTTAGAATTCATAAAACCAATACTTCAAATACACTCTCTTTTGTAGATTCCTAGGGCGATTACTTGGCCTTACAGAGGCTAACAGGGACACAACCGGACCATGATGATCACTGAAAAGTGACGGTTGATTGAAGCCACTCACAGCTGAATTTTCTATAAGTCTTTGCGGCTTAAATCCCAAAAAATACAGGCGATGCAGGCAATTAGTTATAATGATTGATATTGACTACAGAACATGGACATTCACCTCGCGTTTCCAGTCACAGTGAACCCAGAGGTGTGTGAGATGGAATCTAAAAAAAGTGCATAGATGTAACAAACCCTAAATGCAAGCATGTTAACTTAGGCAAATAAACCGCAGTAATCAACCCAAATATTGGTTTGACAAGAGGGGGTAAAGTTGACATAATTCTAATATGGCGTGAGAAATTCACTCATCGGGGCAGGGGGACAGTTCCTTTCTCTGTAACGCCGCTGGTTTCCCATGCAGATCTTGTAACCATTAAATGACACAAGTGCCGTGAGGAATCACCAAGAATCGGACTTTTCCTGCAACGGACTCCAGTTTTCTGCAATACATTCATTAACTCTATCAAATTCAGTCTATCAAATACCTACTCAAAATTTACAAAACGAACGAATACACCCTGCTGTCTACGTATTCACCTCTCCATAGATTACTTCATTGTTGCAATGGCATCAGTCGTGGCTTCGCCTTTCTCCTGTCTGAATCCAAACTGATCCTCCCCTGAGTAATCATTCCTCTTATCTCCATCATCTTATGGATTACCATGAGTACCACATCCGCTGCATGCAAAATAAGACTTATCAGGATGCCTTACCCTTTTATAGGATGGTACTAATACCGATCTGACGAAATCTACTAGTCAAGTTCATCCCTCAGAAATGTTACAAATTATTTCATTGTAAGTTTTGCTCTCACGTTTTCCTATACCCTTAAGTAGTTTCACGGGAATATTATCCACCCGCACGGACTTATTTGATTTCAATTCTTATACCTCCCATTACATCGCCATTAAGCATGCCTGGACTTAAGCTATTTTCATTTACGTCGTACTCTCTTTGTCCGTCTAAGTTTGCTGGATATCTATAATTCTTCGATACGTACATCTAAACATGTATATAAATATATATAGTGTATATATGTATAAATATATATATACATATATTATAGATGTATATATAAATATAAATAAATAAATAAATAAATAAATATATATATATATATATATATATATATATATATATATATATATATATATATATATATATATATATATATATATATATATATATATATATGTAGATGTAAAAGCACCCACGAGGGCAATAGAGCACGAGATCAATCTGGTTCAACATTTGGACGGCACAATAGAATACAAAATTAAAATAGATAACACGTAAAAAGGCACATTTTAGAGTTGGAGCTTCCGCCCTCTTTTAGGCCTTCTTCAGGTCAGACTGGAAGTTCTCGGACAGAAGAAATACGGGGCCTCGGGAGGGAGGTGCAGGGTATGCTGGGAAGAGAATTAAAGATGGCGGTTAAGGTTGGGAATTCCAAAAGATCGGAAAGCTGGTATATATGCGGATTCGCGAGTTCTCACCTCTGTATTGGTGGCTAAACTGGGTAGGGATTATAAGATGGTCAGGGAGAAGCACTTGTCGAAGGAAAGGCTGCGGGAATTGTTGTGTGATGCGATAGGGAAAGAAGAGAGTGAGGCAGAACTACAGGAGTAGCGACGATTGTTCATTCGAATGAACAAGGGGGTAATACATTCACATATGTAAAATGAAGTGCATTGTTTCTATGTCATGCCTGCATATATATATAATATATATATACACACACACACACACACGCACGTTATTTTTTCCATCTTTCTTGAATCTTTTCTGGTTCAATTGAGAATTTCCCCTGTCTTATCTATGATTGTTTTTACGGATTTTTCCCTCTTACTTCTTGAAATTTCACCTCCGTGTACAGCACACCAATTTCACTCTTCCTTTTTAAACTTTCCAAATCCTCGAACTGTTTTCCACATGACTTCGTTGGTTCGATTTGTTCCCCTTTTTGGTCTTAATTCCAGTTTACTATTCAAATCAAGTGAATCTCATGGACTAATCGTACAGAAAATTGTTGTAGCATGAACAGAGCTTCTTAGATAACAACCCCTTTTCCCAAACAGTGTAAATACGTTTGCTGGATCTCACATCAAACTAATTGCCTGAAATTCGGTTATAGTTCCCAGAGAATACACTCAAGGATGAGTAAAATACTTATTAGCCTCCAATATCTTAAAAAATACTTGAAGGGTGCGCAAAGTGATAAAAAAATACGCAAAATCTGATGTGTCTCTCTCGAAATACCCTGGAATAGACTAAATACTAAGAAGAACCTACTTATAATGCATTATAGTGTGATCTAATTGTGATCTCGAAGAAAGTTAAGTCCATATTAACAATGGTGGGACTGTTAACAATACAATATATTGAAGTATACACACTGACAGGTTTTATGGCCTGAAGCTATTTGTGGTTTCGTCCATGCCACGCTGTGCTCCACTAAAGAACAGATATGCTCCTCAGCGTAATTCTTAGATCTCGTGCTAGTATGGATTGCGGCGACTGCAAATGCCACTTATTTTATTCTTCTAACGCATCTGCATCATACCTCTCATTTTCTGTCGTGCCAGCGTTTCATGGAATTCACAGGAATGATATGTTGGCATTTCGGCTAGATAGCTTTTGAAGAACTAACTGAATCTCTTGGACAATAAGGTGAAAAGGGGAATTTCTACAAATAGATTGCAATGCACTAAATGAGTCGGGGCAGATGGGAAAGCAGCTTTTATTGCAGTGGCCTTTGTAAAGAGCGAGTCTAATCTCAAACAGCTCAGATGTGAAACGGTTATCAAGAGGATGCAGATTTAATCGAATACTTCCGTGACAGTGGAAGTTTAAGCGCATGAAGTTCTACCTGCCAAGTCGAAACCTTATAGAAGTTCCTTTTGCCAATAATTACATTTTAGTTTCATTAAAATAAAAAAAATCATAAAGAGGGTAAAGGTGTTTAAATATTTTTAAAAATCAGAACAGTCTACTGCAGTGCTGCGGTTACTTCCGCCTGATGAGGAATTTTTGCCTCTTCTTTATGGTTAAGAGAATTTCTGTTTCAAAAATGCTTTCGTCATCTTCCATTGACTCTATTTCAGGTAATTTTACCTCTCCGAAGGGACCGGGGGCTGGAGTGTTTTTGTACTTTTTGAATGCTACTCCAGTGGCTGATGATTTTTTGTGGGTTCTTGGTGGAATCACTCTGTTGGTTCTTATTTTCCTTAGAGATAGAATATTTGGTCTCTTGTGTTTGTTTCTCTGGCTGAGTTTGCATATTTTTCGTGGTGAAAAAATGTATTTTGAAATGGCACACAAGAAATGGAAGAGAGGCTGGCTGAAGTGAAGGGCCCGGAAAAAATAGAGGCTATTTATTCCAGGTACTTTTTCCAAGCTTCCAGATACGGAGTCTTTTACAGTACATTAATTTCCATGGTTCTCCATTCCTCCTTCATGTTTGGGCTTCAACTGTCGCAGGTACACTGGGTGAGTCCCATCGTAATTGACACAAGATGCTCCGGAGGCACACTTTTTATCCTCGTGCCTGTCTATTCCACAGCGCGGGCAGGTGGTCTTGTCCTCATATCTAGTTTAAACAGGACCGAAACACCAACGTTGAGAACAACTCATAAGGGCAGATGTGAAAGAAAGGACTGCTATCGCTTCAAGACCAATGAACACCTTCTCAGGGTGATCATCGAGGATAAACGTCATGACGAAATAGGCGGTGTTTATTCCCTCACCGTTTCGCCTATGGGTGAGTCTGGGTCGGTTCTTCACGTCTTAAATGACAATTTCGTTATCGATTTTCTTGACTTTCAAGTATTTGAGGTGTTAATGACTTCATGGTGCAGTGCACCTCCACAGGCACCGAGATATCATGGAGTATATCCATCCCAAGGCGTTTTTTTCTCCTGTATATATTTAGCAGATCCGATGAGCCTTGTAACATCATACAGTTTCTAGTGGGGCTTCAGTTTACTCAGGACTACAGCAGAAAAACTTCGCGAATGAAGTAGGGGAACACCTTCAATTTCTCTCATTCCCTCTGACACCTCATCAACAGGTAGCGTTTGTACGCGAAGTTACTATGACCTCCCCCACCCATATAAGGTCTGGATCTTTTTCACGGAGGAAGGTTTCTCAGCACCTCACGCGCCAGAGGGTCACATATTTGGGAAATCATTCCGCACACCTGTGTGGGCGCCAGGTGTATTTAAGGTACATATCACCAGCACTAAGGGAACCTACTCCGGGTTAGACCCCCAGTGAATCGGCCCTCCAAACTTATACACCTTTGCCCGCCCTACATAGGATTCCACTACTCCTAACTCTCGCCACCGAAACGTAACGACGAAAAGAAAACCATTTGACAGGGAGTGGTTAGCTTCCGACCGCCCGTTTGTGGTGCACGGACTCAAGGGCCAAAATGTGGTATTATTTCCTGGTCCATAACAAGCATTTGACGCCCGCAAGGATACCAGGGAACTCACCCACGTGGACCCTATTCTCCCACCTGACGGGTCCCCGGACACCTGAATGGATGGTGAACCAGCTTTTATGGATACTCCCAAGCAGTAGCAGCACGGAATTCTCGGGCGCCACCATAGCTGTAAGCCATCAATGAATTCACTGATATTAGTGAATCTATTGCCCTCCGAAGAGTATCCTTTGGGCATCATCTCGCCATCTTGATATATTGCTCACATGTGTTGTTGACAGCCTCCTCGGTAACACTGAAACATCTCAACAATCCAATGCATTTCTCGCTTGATATCAAATGCCCTCGCAAAAAAATTAAACCTGTGGAATAATTCTACACAGCCTGGTAACCACCGTGCACTAAAAACTCAATACTTAGTGGAAATGAAGTTATTGGACGTTTCAAATGGATTTTTCCGTGATAATTGACCACTTTTAATGCTTTTCCGTAATTTGCCATATTTCATATCCAACATAATTCTTCTACATGACCTGCAATTCCGAATTTCCTCACAACAGCGCTCAATGTTCTGCAGAATTCGGTCACTAATCAATTCCATTTTTACAAAATATCCCTATTTGAAGCACTTAATAAACTTCAATGGATAATTTCCCGAAATATCGAATCGATAACAAATCTTTCGCTTTTTTGATTCTGCCTCGTGCACTTCAGTTGATTTGCACTATGCATCTATCTAAATCTCTAAATATTTTGTTGCTACATTTAAATCAAAAAGATACCTTCATTAAACACTCTAATTTTTACGATCTTTGCTCTAACTTTGGTTATTTAAAGAATAAAGGTAACAGCATTTTTATTAATGAAGTTCCAATATGAAATTGGCCACCCAAAATGTCACAATAACTTGCATATTTAATAACCCCTTTACTTAATTTTTTGTTACATCATTGTTGAAAAAATACTGATTAAATAAAAATACGAGCAGCAGAAATTTTTACTGAAGGTTTTCTTCATCATTTTTTTGACCAGGGTGAACGCACAGAAGAGAGTATAACATGCATGGCGAAGGAAAATTTCACTGTGGTAGAAGTCTTGAAAATGCAGAGAAGAAATCACCTGCCATGAAATGAATTTAAATTATAATATGAATAATAGCAAGAAAAAGTTGCTAGCTTCCGAGAATCAGATATAACTTAGACGAAATGTGGTGCATGTTCAAATACATGAATTTCAATAATCCACCCAGAGTAATAATTTGAAAACTCAGGTCAAATATGGCTACATCTGGTGATTAGGGAAATGGATTATCTAAAATCTTTGCCTTATACTTTCAATGTTTGGTAAATATCACAATGTGCATTATATTGAAAAACGTTCATATAAACATCTTAGTTGCCAAATAAATACGACGAGCATTAAGGACAATTCCAGTAAATATTTCAGTTGACTATGTTTCACGGAAGTCCACAAAAGTATCTCCCGTGACGTAAAAGTTATTGAAAATTTTATGATGAATGACAAGTTTCCTATAAAAAACGTTTTCCATAACTCATCTAGGGACGAAGATCTTTATCTGAGGAATTTTGAAACGTAGGGAAAATTTTTCCACTGTTTTTTCTGTCAAAAAAAGTAGAATGTGCCGATGGAAATGTAAAACGATCGGTGAAACGGTGAAAAAAGTCAATAAGCTATGAATGCTAAACCTAGAGAACTCTCTAAAACCTCTACCATATATGGAATAATTCAGGTAAAACAGGGTCTTCCTTTGCATTTACTTAAAAATCCGAAATCAAATAGAATTCACTTTTGACTTGAGTATGCCTTTATTACTTCCCATTTTTTGCATACACTTAGATAATCATGTGACTACGTACCTCTCTCAATATATATTATACATTGATTTTCTTTCAAAGCCGAAGAAAACAGAAAGCCTTTTAAGCATACATAATAAAATGAGGCCCTAACAGACAAAATTCTATTCACATACGTATTTTTCCATTACATAATTAATATATTATTTTACCAACAGGAATCTCACAGGCAATTTGGTCTATGACTTTATCTGGTAAAAACGTTATTAGAGCAAATGTAAAAAGTCAGAACTTAAATCATTTGTCGGAAAGTGGGAGAAATCAATAATAATTTAGTGGTCAACCTAGGAAACAAACATTCGAATCAGCCATCCGTAAGGGAGAATCTTAATATTATTCATAACGGCAAATGGAACATAAACCCTTTGCCTATCTGAAGTTAAAAAGAGGAGAAAAGTTCAGCATCATTGATAAAGCGAGATTCCAGATAGTAAAACTGTATCCAACGAAACAAATTTTCCAGCAGAATGGTTGCCAAGGTATGTACATACGCAAGGTGGAACTGCCCCTCACCATTTAGTTAATTTTTCAGTCCCGCCGAAGAAACAACGCAATCAATCATCGGTTTAAAAGTAATTACACCGCGCACGCCGCTATGAAAAGCGAAGTAAAAGAGGCAAACGAACAGTGCACGGACGCACTCACACTCACACACGTGCGTGCGCGAATTCGCGCGTCTCCGTCTGTATTTTTTTATGCGAGCGTGTTGGCGCGAGTGTGTGCGTGTGCAGCGTATTGCTTTCGACTCGGGACATTTTTCCAACCCACTCCCCTATCCCCTCTCTCACTCTCTCCACGCCGACCGAATGCACATTTTTACCAGTTCCGCATATCCGTTTGCGCCACGCGGACAGCGTAAATTCGGTAAAGATATCGATTCCAGAAGGAAACGGCGCACGGTGGGGGAGAGAGAATTTGGTATGGATGGGGTGGAGGTGAAAATGAAGGGGGTGGGGTGAGATGGCATAGGTATGGAAAAGGAGAGTGGGGTCAGTAGGGGAAGGTTTTTTTTTTGGAGAGGGTGGGTGATAGGTCGGTCGGAAAAGGAGGCGGGAGAGGAGATGTAGGGCTGACTGGGCTGGCGGCTAGGGCGCTCGAAAATTTAAGTGCGGGGGACGGGGAAACCGAATAGGAAAAAATTGGAGAACCATTCGGGGAGGGAGGGGGAAGAGGGAGAATTGAAAGTAGGTACGTAGTCTCCCCGAAATTCTTTCACGGGCTCCCCACCCCTTCGGAAAAAAATCAACCATCTTCACCCTCCACAACCACCGCCACCATTCCCTCTCTACACACACGCGCGCAAGCTATACACCGCAGCGACACCCTCTCCACCTACCTTCCTCTTCCTGTCCATTTTCTCCCCCGCTATCCCGAAAAAAAAAACTTCCCCCTTCCCCAACTTTCCCTCTCTCTCCATTCCCCTTCTCCCCACTGGTTACCGTACTCCCTCCCGCGGAATAAAATTATAAAAAAAGAACATATAAAAAAAGCTACGGACAACCATCCCCGTCCCACACTACCCCTTTTGCCTCCACCCTTCTCAATCAACCTTCATTTTTTTTATTTGCAACGGACACCTCTCCCGATCCGACGCCATAACCTCAAACCGTCCCCCTTTCCGCGCTCCCCACCGCTTCGGCCCTACCCCACTCCTGCCCCTCTCACTCGAGCCCCCCTCCCTCCCTCACGTCCCCTAACGTCGCTTCGGAAATAAAAAAATCAGTCTTATCCCTCCCTTCCTCCTCCCCTCCCACCCTCGATTCTCCCCAACACTCCGATATCGAAGCATCCCCCCGACTCGAAATCCCCTCCCCCCACAGGCCCCTCCCGCCAATCCTTCCTCGTTTCATCTCCTGCCACCCAATTCCTCCCCCCACTCCCCCAAAACCCCATCCACACACACATACGCACACACACATCCTTTAACTCCCTTCGAGTCCGCTACCCCAACACCGGCAAGAAACCACACGCAAAACACCACCCTGCCACACACGCATCCCACACATTTCTCTCATTCCCCTTCCTCTCTAAACCCCCCACCCCCGTGATCCGCACAAACCCCTTACTCATTCCCTCAGCCGACAAAAACCTCCAATTCCGCCGCCCGGTATTCCTCCCTCTTCCCCGTACACATACTACTCCCACCCAGCACTCTTTACTGCCCTGGAACTCCCTCGTCCCGTAGTATGTACACCAATGCCGCCGCCACAGCCACACACCGCCACTACCAATGCCAACCCTCTCGCCCTCACTCCCTCCCTCCCTTCCGGACGCTCACCCACCAGGAGCAACCATACCCCATCCCTTCGACCGACCGAGGGCGACTTTATTTTTATATTCCTCTGAATCCACGTATGTGTATTCCCTTATTTTATTCTAATTCTCTCTTTTTTTCCCTCCCGCCAGGGAATCGGACGACTCACGTTCCATTCCCGGGACCAATAAAAGCGGTCATCGAGCAATGGCCCTGGTGGCGTCGAAATAAGGGTTGTTTTTGGGTGAGGGCAGCGGGGTGGAGGAAAAGAGGGGCGGGCGAGATGGTGTGGGTGGGGAAGCGCACGGCAGAACGAGGAATTAGCGGAAGAAAGGAGGAAATGTTTTGGGTTTGGTGGTAAGGGTTTGAACGGGCTGGGAAGGCTGCGTGTCCGGGAGGGCGGTTGAGGCTGCAAGGACGGACGTGAGAGGAAGTGATAGAGAGAGAGAGGGAGAGGTGTTTGGGACAAGGCGAGAGACACGGGGGAGAGGGAGGAAGTTGAGGGAAGAGGGGAGAGAAAAATATACGAACCGTGTAGTGGGATTATACGGATGACGATCTCTCTCTCTCTCGGGGCGAGGGAGAGGGGGAGTCGGAGGTGCTCTGGGGGATAGGGAGATTAAGATGCAAAAATGGATGGATTTCGGATTTTTCCGTTGCGTTAAGACGTGCCAAAAACCGGCGCCGCGAACGTTTACGTGGTCCGGAGCGGAGACGGAGGGGAGAGGGACTATCGGGCGATAGGGGAACCAAGTATTAAGCATGTGCTCAACGCAAGTCCAATTCCATATTACTCGCGAGTAGACATACAAGCACACCGCTGTCAATGTATTTATTTTGTATATTAACCGAGAATAATGCTGAGAGAATATATTACACGTAAAAATGGCAGACATTGCTGAAAGAGGACCAATTTCACATAGATTCAGTACCAAAAAAATGTTCCGGCATTGATTAACAAAATAATTATGTAACCCGTAAGTATATTTGGAATAAACACACCTATTTCATCAGGAGAAAAAATATTTTTCATGTTTCACGCCCACACGTTAGTGGGCTTATTCCATCTATAAAGCACAGATTTGTGATACTATCAAGCTTGGAGGGATTTATTCCTTGCTTTTCAAAAATTACTTGCCTAAACTTTTTTTAAATGAAAATACTTTAATGAAATCTGGTTTTAATGGCACCAAAATGGCATGTGATATAGATGCGTGTAAACTGTTTTTTTCACTGAGTCCGAATCTATGCTAGTTGATATAGTTAAATTCAAATTCTTGATTTTGCTTGATACCCTTGACGATGAGTGAAATGGATTACGGTCCCTATTCCACTCAAATTTCAAGTGTATGTACTTTTCTAGCTTCTAAGGCTTTTCTATGATTGCAGAAAATGCGGACAATTTTTCGCAGGATAAAAAGGTATCAGGAGCTGAAACAGAATATAACGTGACATTCAAAATATAATTATAACAATGAAGTTGGTAACATAAGTTTTAAATTATGAAACCACTTGATTACGACAGATATAAAAGGTAATGTGAATCTTCGTGTGACCATGTATTGATCATGTTTGAAGCAGTTTTACATCAATCAAGTTGACAAGCATACAATTTACCTGCATTAATAAACGAATTCGCCACGGTGGAAAGTCTGGCGCTTAATAAATTTTGACCTCGTTGTAATTAGGGTTTCAGAATGAGGTATTTGATTGTCCTGAAACATTATTTCACGATATTCATCATTTAGAGGCTGATTAGGTAAGAAGCTTTCAAGTATAACAATTCCACATGTTAATTTCAGTAACTCATTCGCAAAAAGACGCAACTTTCGTAGTTGGAGAACGGTTATTTTTTTACAAATGGAGTCATTTTAAGAAATTAAGACTCGTTGACTTTTCGAAGGTAACTATTAGTTTGAGAACAATTTTCTGCTCTTTCATGAACCACTGAATGACGGAAATGGCTCTTATTGCTTTCATTTTCCTTAGGATGGTATTAGAAAAGAGAGTGCTATGGAGAACAGGAAAGATTACTGAACGTGAGGCTACCCTTCGTAGGAGATTGAACATATCCATAATTGTATTTCCAAAAAAATAAAACATGATGAGCAACGAATTTGGTTGTATTAGTGCAACATAAGGTACAATTATAATCAAATTAATATCCAGTTGAAAGTAAGTGAATATAAGAGGGGTTGTAAGGAAATACGAACATAATTGGCAGGTAATATGACCGCCGCGGGTACAAGCCTAATAAGCCTTAAACCTATGAAATACAAAGAGACTAGGTTAATTTTTCTTCTAATCGCAATCTGCTAGACCTAACTCCCCCGACATATTTCCCAGTGTCTTCACACAGTATATCGATTAGTTCACTTGTGTATACGATTTATATGGTTTCAGTCAATCACATATTTACTTCCTGGCATTCCTCTCCTCACCCGAGAGGAGAGGACTGCTAAAGACGTTTTAGCAACGGAAACTCTAAGGAAAAAACAACTTTTAGTGAATAATAACAAAATTTGATCGTGAAGAGTGGTCATTAATGCTAGGATATGATGGATTAGAATTAATCCTTAGAGGGGTGAAGAAATCATATCAGTGTCGATCAATTTCGGAATTTCAAAAGATTGTTCGTACTTTTGGAAAGACCAAAAACGTTTCGGATGAATGATAATATACATGACAATAAAGACTGGTGAAATAAAATATTATTTCCGTGTTATAAGGAATTCCACAATATTAAATGTCAATTACGCTAGTAAAAATAGAAGCATTTCAAATACTGATGGAAAAATAAATGTAGAGTACGACTAAACCTTTAGAATACGAACAAAGTATGGAAACAACAAAAAAATGTTGAAAATTTCATACATATATATATATATGTATGTATGTATGTATATATATATATATATATATATATATATATATATATATATATATATATATATATATATATATATATATGTATATATATATATACATATATATATATATGTATCTACATCTACATCATACATATATATATATATATATATATATATCTACATACATACAACCTTTTCATTTGAACCATCATCATTAGTGCATGTATTAGGATTTGACGTAGGAAACGAACATACTTATGCAGTCAAATAATTTTCAAATGAAGCACGTTCAAAGAAAAAAGGTAGCAAGATATACTGCTTAATTTATATGAGTTAATTTATATCTAGCCTGTAAATGATAAATGAAGTGCAGTGATACTTAAATATCAAGTTAATACCAAGTTTTAGTTCTAATTGTCTTCAGCTTTATAGTATTATTGAGGATACTGATATAACTACGTACTATCAGTAGATTTCAAAAGTATCTATCCCACCTATCTTCTTGTTTGCTTGCCTTCAATACTTGATTGAAGTCGCCTCACATAATAGGCACCTACTTCCTCTCTCTACTTTTCCTGATAGATAATCCAATCACCTAGCGTCTAAAAATAGATCTGAAGCCCCATGAAACTTCTGCCTATTTCATAATTTGAAGCATGCTTCCGAGGATGGAAATTGCATTAGGGCACGTTGTGTGTCTCACGCACGTGGAGTCGAAATTAATATTCATTTCTGGTAACGGTCTTGATCACGCTTTCGAGTCATGACAGAAATGCTGGGATAAGTGCATTAAACTCAATATGGATTGATTTGAATAACATCACCTGGAATTCGTCGTCTAATCAATTTATTTTTTTTCGCTGATCTCATTATTTTTTTGAACAGTCCACATGAATACTTCAGGCTGAAAGGAAAGCTATAGATGGATTTGAAAGACCTTAGCTACCTGTGAAATGAAATTAAATATGACTGTATTACCTCTTCGTCAACTGTGGTGGATTGATTGATAGACTGCTTGCTACCAGAGCTGAAGGCTCTCTCTAGAGACATATGCGTATGTCATGTTTAGTAACAATCGTCTCTTTTCAAATTGTTGAACCGAGTTTCAAAAAATTCCATCTCATATCACGAAAATATAAAACGACGAGAATACACAAGATCAATGGTATTACTCGTAACAATTACCATTCCTATTCCATAGAACAAATGTACTTCATTAACAGAGGACTTGATTATTCGACCGTGGAATATTAAGTGACACCTTTACAATTTTTATTTAAAGCTTATTTTTCAAACCATAAGATCTCAGGCTGTTTTAAACAATTTGAAGTAGGTATGCAATAGATTATCAGGCCTGAAAGGAGATTAAGCAGTGAGAGAGAGATAAAGATAGCTTGCCAATGGAATTAGCTTAGGTATTTATATTCGGCATTAAGTTATTAAGACTCATATAATTTTATACTTGTATTTCACTCCGAGGACTGATATGAGAATGTGCCTAAATATCGCAAAGAATCAATTTTTCAGCAAATGAGTGCGGAAATCGAACCCAGAAAATCGGTGGTTAGTGATTGTCTGCTATTATTAGCACTTCGTAGAGATGGCTTAATTAAGTAAAATTTTCGTTTTTGTCAGAATGAAAACACACCATAAACTCAAATTACCATTATTTTTGCAAGATACTCAACACTCGTCTTGGTATGACGTACGCGGGTTTAAATGAGTTATAGAGTCATCAAAATGGTGTCGTGAAGACAGAAGAGCTCGAAAGGATTAGTAACTAGAGGAAGGAGCAAAATGGAAGATATTAAGAAGTTAATCCCTTTCAGGTGGATGCTCATTGTGCCTGAGAGGTAATGGAAAAAATAAGTGGATTGTTAATAATTTCTTCACTCGCAATATAATACTACCAACTCTTTACCTGCATCTCAGATTCTTCAACAGTCGCAGTAAGTATATCTTATTGGAACTCGGAGAGATGAGACAAGTGGAAGGGTTGCATAATAAAGATCTCTATTCCTAATGCAAAAAGTCACCTTTGTATTCAGGATGCATTTATTTCACAGAATTAATGCAATGCAATCATTAAAAATTAAAATATTGCGATAAAAAAAATAAAAAATTCTCTTCGTACCAGTTCAGCTTACTACGCTAAATTTATAATAATCGGCATATGAGTATTGTTCTTCTCATATCAAGAGGGAACGAAGAATTACTGACTGCAGGACTGAATGGAAAAGAATGGTAACTTTGTAATTAGAGCCTGGCCAAACAGATGCATGACGAAAAGGACTAACATATTCAAAACATGACAGCAGGTAGAAAATAACAATCGAATCAAATCAGTAAATAAAAAAGGAGCCAAGAGAGAATGCTGGAAAATAACGTCAAGTTATGGAATCGTGATCGGAACAAATTCAATCTCTTCATGAGTATTCTTAAATATTCATTAGATGAATGGTTTTCACGTCCACGGCGTGTAGAGTTTTCACAATTACCACGCCCCGCAGTCGGAAAAACCAGGAACCTCTCTCAGGAAAAAATGTCTACAGGTTCATCAAAAATTTATCATTTATATGCGAAATGACATATTAAAATGGTAACGCATTACTACTTTATCATTTTCTACTTTAAAATCATGAAATAGTCAGCCAATAGAGACATAAAATGTCACATTCTTGTTGTTTAGAAAAGAGATTTATTCAGA
Source organism: Hetaerina americana (assembly GCF_022747635.1). Classification (NCBI taxonomy): domain Eukaryota; kingdom Metazoa; phylum Arthropoda; class Insecta; order Odonata; family Calopterygidae; genus Hetaerina; species Hetaerina americana. The sequence goes on along the minus strand of NW_027286985.1, from coordinate 80,927,398 downwards.
TTTCTCACATTTGAATATTTGTTTCCACTGTTCGCCGCAATTGTTACACAAGTTTTTATTTCGAATATTTATCTAACCCAAGATTTATCATTACATATCAATCCAGTAGTTTACGTAATTATCGCTACTTCAACACAGGGAAATTTCTCAAGAAAGGTAAACATTGGCTTCAGGGCCTATCCTTATTCCGTGAATCTATATTGTGACAGATATCAACGGGACGCCCTACGTTTTCCTCGATCATGAACATCATATTTCGTCTCTTTGTTGTTTCATGCTTCCTTTATACCATAAGCATTCCAAACCTGCTTCAAACTCACCAATCTTATTTTATTCCTGTTGGTCCCCATACCCCTTCTCAATAAACATTCCAATTGTTTTCTTTCTATAATCTTCAAAGGCTCTTCTCCCCTTCCACTTTTCTGATAAGCTCCTCACTTTTCACTCTCCCTACCCATTTCGCTTTTTCACTCCTCTTCATAATTAAACTTCAAAACCCTACTAATACGTCTGCTCTCTTCTCCTGGTTTTTCACTTCTCAAATTCATGCATCGCTATAAGCTATATGAAACGCTCGTCAAACCTCTAGTCAATTTATATTATCTTGGACAGTATAAAATACAAGGATGAACTTGAATATATATATATATATATATATATATATGCATATTTATATATTCACATTCATTCATTTAATTATGTATATATATGTCTGTATATATATATATATATATATATATATATATATATATATATATATATATGCATACATATATATATATATATACATAATGAAATGAATGAATGTGAATATATAAATATACATATATACATATATATATATACATTTATATACATATACATATATATATATATATATATATATATATATATATATATATATATATATATATATATATATATATATATATATGATGAAAATATTTGAATATGACTTCCACCATAAGTAAAATTTGTCAGGTAGAAATAAAAATACACAAAACCATTCGATAAAATAAAACATTCACAGGGAGAACCATGAGATTATGAGAAAGGTAGGTGATTTTATGAAACAGGTGTGCATGATGCCAGGTGCCCTTATGCTGATGAACTAAAAAAGGAATGAAAGTTATTTCTACGACCATCCGTGCATCATGCTCGCGTGTGCAACCGAACGATAATTCTGAGAAATGGTAAAACCAGTGGTTTGGGTCGAAGAATTAGAGAGGAAAATGCTCCAATTAAAATTATATAAATATAATGGCCTCAAGAATTACAATAATTAACTTTAAAAAACGATCACTCTTAGAAACTTTTCTAGTTTAACCCGCTGAATCTCTCGCTAAATATGAGTACATTGTACAAAGTGAAATTTCAAACGCACTTTCAGCTGAAGTTACGTCAAGACTCATTGGAGACGTTTTTGCTTAATCGATATCTTCTTAGCAGTTATAATTACCTGACTTCACATATGAAGAATTAGCGTTTCTCTCGGATTACAGCGGGTGACTTCAGGAGGGAAGACACTTGCTTCTTGTACACTCGATAGTTTTAGGCTTGGCTACGTGGAATGAAAATAGGATACTACATATTTTACATTTTCATTCGATTCGCTATTATAAGTTTCAATGCATAGGCGTTATCTTCGAAATAGGAATTATATGAAAATGCCACCTATGCATTGAATCTTGTAGTACCAAATAAAAGTGTGTAGAAAATACCCAGTATTCTTCTTTCATTTACTTCTTCTTATCGTTCATCTACGCTGATTTGCTTCTACAACACGAGAGATAAGTTCAGGCAAGATATACTACGGAAACAACCTCATCAAAAATCACATTAAAATTATCATCGAATAGCTACGAAAACTACGTCTAAATCACTTGATCATCGATATGTAACGGAAACTACGTCCAGCTAATTTGGGCATGGGAACGCAACATTCAAAAATGAGAAACTCTATGCAGGAAGACTGAGGCGTCGTCGGGGCGGCGTGAGGGAAGGAGGGTTCGAAGTGGGGGTGAAGATTCCAAGGGTGCTAAAGGGCCGGAATTCACCATGGAGGGCGATCGTGTCGATTGGGAGGGTGGCTGCGGGGCTAACCAGAATTTTGGAGAGGGTTGCAGGAGAGGGGTCAGGGCAGGTAAGGGTAAGAACGATGGTGGTGTGAGCGGGATCGGTCGAGGTAGGGGAGAACTACATTGAAAGAGATGGGTAAGATAGGGAGGGAGATATTGAGGCGGACACGGAAACGGGAGAAAATGTATGAGGGGAATAGATGACCGGCGAGTTGAGTGTTACTGGGCTGGAAGTGATTTGATTCATGAATGCTCGAGAAAGAAGTCAGGTCCAGAGGGAGGACATGGAAGGGGTAGGAGACAGTAATTAGAATGAAGGGTAAATAAGGTATGACTGGATTTCAATCTTTTCTAGAGGCGGTAAATTCCGAGGAGGGCCACTTTTCTCAGGTTGTTAACTTTACTAATATATCTTCCAAACACTTTAAAAATAAAAGATTATATTTTTCAAATGCAGAGTTTAAATCTTGCTCCAAAGCTTGAGAATGATGGAATAATCAGCCAAGTATTAGAACCAGTTTTCGAAGTAAGATATAGCAACAGCCACTAAGTATTTTGGGCTGGAGTAATTCTTTGTTAAGGGTGAATGATGCTATATATGGACGTGATCTGCTAAAATCAATCTGGGAAATGTTTAATCCCTTCTTGTATTGTAAAATAGGGTGAATACCGCTGTAGTAATAAGCAACGGTGATTCATTGTCACAGAATGCAAAATTAGTCGCTATATTGAGCTCAATGTCCAAGAACAGCCGATCGCAAGTAGTAAATTGTTTCCTTATGTAAAAGTTTATTTTAAAAAGTAGAAATTTCCCCTCCTTGGCTGATGGATGGCTTCTTTGTTTATTAAATATAAGATAAGGATATATAAGAACTTGTCCGAGGATGTGACAGTTTGAGATATATAACTAATCGTAAATCATGTGAAAAGACAAGTATTTATTTTTCAATATATTAATGCACTTATCGCAGTCTTATACTCCATCATTCATTACTTTTTTCATTTCACTTAGAGTTTAATTAAAATCCTTTTCCATTGTTTTTTAACAAATTCAGTTGGAACCAAAGACAACAAGTCAGCCATGGCTCGTAGTTACAATTCTATATTCATTGAAAGCTGTTGGAAAATCATAAAACAAGATCGCCATATATTTTGGGAACTATAATTCAAATGCCGATGCATATGACGAATTTTTTAACTATTATAAACGCAAATAACACTCAAATCTTTTCATAACTTTATTTTGATATTCTATTATTAAATGTCATAATGTTTAGACGAGGCTACTACGAAAAAATGCCTCATTCATTTGGAGACCAATAATCATTACTCGTGAAAACATTCTTCAAACGATGACCATTGGATGATACTGGAATCCTCATCTGTTCATGTCACCGCAGATAATATCTTCCAAGGGCATGTGAAGTAAAAATGGGAGTCATCTCATTGGACAAAAAAAATGCCAAAATGAGTAAAATGTTACCACGAATACTCCCAGGAAAACTGCAAAACCGCGCCCAAAGTTTTGAGAAATGGGCCCAGCCACCTAGAATATTGACAGGTTCGTCGCAGAAGGTCGCACCAGCTTGTAATGAAGCAGACCAGGCGTGGTGGAATGCTCGTGGCTTGTACACGCTTAAAGCGATGGTTCGAATTTAAAAATAAAAGCGAATAAAACGCGGGAGGGCACGGAATGGAAGAGAGTACAGGAAATGAGAAAGATTGATTGGCTTTGAGATTGGGGAATACAACAGCATACTTTGGACTGATCGCGAATGGGATATGTAAATCGCTGAGGGAAAACCATAAAAAGATGCAAAATAGGAGGAGAGTGAGGGGGAAAGAGAGAGAGAATTTCATTCGGTCCGGTAAATGGATTGAATGGATCGTGTGTATGTGCGGAGGGGGAGAGAAGGCGTGGGATGAAGAGATGGAACATGAGAGCAGAGGGGGCCGAGGTGAAGGGAGGGTATGTATGTGGGGAACTGAGCGCGGAGAGAGGAATAGGAGAGAGTGAAATAGGAAGTTAAAAGTGGGGTCTTACTTATGCATAACGCGCCCTCCTACCAAACGCGGAGGAAAAAACGGGAATATCTCGCTCAGTACGGGCGTGACGTATGGTGCGTAAACCGCCGTCCGCTGAACAAAGAGGGGGCGAGAGATTTGAGGCAGAGGGGTGCAAGTGAGGTGAAAACTGCGAGATGGTGGGGGGTGGGAAGAGGAGGAGGAGTCGGTGCAGGGCGGGGACACATAACGCCGCCGAACGAAAGGAGGAGAAATGAAATGCGAAATCGCTCGGATAAAAATAAAAAGACCCAGTAACAGGTACGATAGAACTCAAACAACTGAGAAGGCTGGAGATGATTTTGGACTTGGTGGAAATGGTTCTCGACGGTAATTACTTGAAAATGATGAACGGGATTCGAATCCTGGTCTGGTATGAATTGAAACAAAATATCCACTCAAATGCACGGCTATACAAATTCATTCGCTTAACAAGACTGATTGGCTTACTGGAATAGAAGGTAAACCACGAGGACATTACTGCAACATGGAAGAGGCAATATCGGTTTTAAAATAGAGGCCCAGCTGTATTGGCTAAGTTCTCATTAAAACAATGATGAACGTAGGTAATCTGTGAATTAGGATTAGATTTTGGACTCTTCTTCGAATCGTTTTCTTCTAAAGCACCTCTGTCAAAACTTATCAATATTGAACACAACTCACAATACTTCCTGCTTAAGCTTCTCTTATTTTCTAAAACGTTTGCACGCCATTTTAAATTCCTCATGTCCGTAATTTACTCCTCATTCTCCGATTAGATAATATTCTACCTTAGTACCAAATCATTTCAAAATCTTCTACAAGCATATAAATTTCGAATATCTCCCAAACACTTCCTCCCATGCTCTACCATATATTTTACGCTTTTCGAGTTTATTTCCCTCATTCCTTCTTATGCCTACTTTTCTAAAGCTTCGAAACAAAAGTTAATTTCCTTGCCGTAAAGACCAGGAAAATGCAAAGTTACACACTATTTCAAAGCAAATTATTAAATAATACTTCCTTCTTTACTTTGCGTAACTTACTGAAAGGTACAAAAAATATTGAAAAATAAACTTGAATATAAAGTAATTAATTGTCATTGGCTAAAAAATCCAAGAATTGAGAATTCCAGAATCATAAAATCTTTCAAGGCAGCGAGGGATGTAGTCCAACGTATCCGGGACCCGCGTTTATTTTAATCGACGAGCTGGACTAACGTTGGCCATTCGAACTTCGAAATGTTTCCGTTAATCCAATTTAGAGAACAGATGCGGTTGATAGATAACAACGTGGACGTCTTCAGGAATTAAATATGAGAAAGACTAGACTCATTTACATTTAATCGCTATGACAATGCACTGATTTTTCGTGTACCTACTAGTGTTGCGAGTTTTGATTATCTACAACCTAGAATAATTGAATCAAACTTCATCCTCTATAGCTTTTTCGATCGGTCACCTTACTTGGGTACTAAATCCAGATATAATTAATTTCACAGAGTAGGTATAAAAGTAAGAAGTAGTGAAACTTTGGCAGGAAGGAAATGTACCTAAAGAATACATGACACTAATCGAGAAAAGTGAGAACATGAGAAATGAAACTATGCGTGGGAACGAAAAAGGAAGGAAACAGTGACAAGAAACAGAATGACGGATGAAAGCTCTTGCATCACAAAAGAGACCGAGGAATGCAAAATGGAGAATGTATTTGGGTAGGGCTGGAACCGAGTGGCGGGTATCTATTCTGACATTGGATTATCTGGGTTATTGGATGGTCAGAAGGCTAGGCTACTGGCTTAAAAATGCTCCATATGCATCGGGTTTGAACCCTTTAACTATCAGATCAACAGTGTAATACGAATCCCAACTTGTTCATGGATTAAAAACATCCTACAATCACAGTAGTCCGACCGCCAAAGAGGAAAGGAGCGTCAAACTTTAGCCTGGAGTACCTAAGCTACTCCTCCGTTCCTCAGCCTTTCCTCCGGTATCTTACATATTACAATTTATACTATATAAAACATAGGCAAATTTCATTACTAATTGATCAGGAAATAAAGCAGTTGGCTAAACTGGACGCTGTGGATATAGGGACTTTCTAAAAATTAATGACGCAGTCCGCGTAAAAGCCAATACACACATACACAGTAATCAACCCGAAGGTCGGTTTGGTAGGTGATGGTAGAGTTCACCCAGCACTAAGCCCGACGGCGTGTGAAATTCACACATCAGGGTATGGGGGCCAGTTCCTTTCCCTGTGCCGGTTATGGTTTCCCAGGAAGATCTGGTACCCGAAAAATTACATAGCTTGGGTGGAGCTGCAGGTACCCAGAGTGCCTTACCCTGGAATCGAACCCGGGACCCTCTAGTCAGTAGTCCAAGGCTCTACCCCTTGGACTACGAAAAAGCCAATAAAGAAGGAAATTTTCTGCCAACTTGAGGCAACCTGTCCCAGAGCCGAGACTTCAACGAGGAAGCAGGGGATCCGGTGGTAGAGATAGGGTGTGAAGTTGCGCTAGCTACGCGTTCCATCTACGAGTACATCAACGACCTAAGTTCCTTCTCCAACCCAATCCAGCACCGCGCAATTGGCGGCGTAGAGAGAGGATGTGGTGGGAAGGCGACAGTACCGCATCATTAGGAGGCATTTCATAATCGAGAAACGCCCGTATAGATAGACATACATATGTGCACACAAAAACACTAACGTGGAATATGCACGAACCCTCTGGGCTGAGTTCTAGTAAAATCATTAGGGGAAGAATGGTGCTAGCAAACGAAACTTTCACGAAGGGGAAGATTTTTTTACGTGATTTTAAGCATGTATAGCAAAGAGTAGAGAGCAAAATCAAAACGCTGAATCATACGGATTAGGGCCTGGATCTTTGAAGAAATGGGTATGAGCGTTTCTGAGAGACTATTGAGACGTTGGTCTGGAGAAGGAGTGTTGGACGAAGAAGGATTGGCGCGAAGAGATGTGAGTCGTCTAGTGATGGTGGAGACCCCAATTTAAGTTCTATTTTAGAGGACGTTGCCGGGTAGATTACCAAGAACCAGAAAAAGTGGGCAGAGGAGATTTTGAGAGGAAGTGGACGTTGAAGGTTGTGATGGAAGAGAGAGTGTCGCGAAATGGCGTAAGTGGAGGAGAATAGGCATTATCTAAACACAAAGGTGGTAGGGAAATAGAGGGACCGAAAAAGGAAATAACGCAAAATATTTAGAAGTACAATTACGTGCAGGCGGATAACATACTTAGTACTCCAACAGAATGTGCAATAATTCTCAGAGACGATATTTAACTAGAATTCATTTGTTTCCTATTATGACGATTTTCTTGAAGGTTTTTATTGCCAAAATTGTGGGTGGGAAATCATGAAAACCATATTGTTTTAATACCAAAATTTCTACCGAAAGTATCGTTATGCTCTATAAATGTAAAAATAATACATAACACTGTTTTTAAGTATTCTTCATTTTTATTTATAAAAACACTAACCCAACAACTGCTATTAGAAATAAAAAGCAACCCATTTCTACAGGGAGCAAAATTTTTAAATTTTATTCTAGCATGTGACCCCTAAACCTCATCAATACTAATTTAATTAGGATTTTTGCTACATAGAGTTGATAGTAAAATCATACTTTTTCTGATTCTGAGTTGTTATTTATGAAAATGTGGGACCAGGACAACGGCGCATACGTGATGAACATTAAGCGAATACCGCGTTGCATGCCGCCGGTTTATCTAAGGTCTGTTATGAACTATCAAAAAGTCAGCTATGAGCATGCTTAACAACGGGGACGGAGGTGGAGACAAGGGTTGGGCTCCGGAAAGTTCGCAAGTTGGCCTCGTAGGGGAAGGGGACCGTCCCAGAGATCGCCGAAGGGTTACTTCGAGGACGGACGCGGGTGGGGAGAAACGAGCCGGACTCCGACCCACTCCAGAGGCGGCTGCGCTCTCCAAGACGTGGGCGAACGGCTATATCATTAAGATACCCTACCCAACTCTAATCTGCATGCTTGTTTAGATTATACGGCGAAAATGTGGGGGAGGGAAGAGGAGAGGGAGACGGGGAAGGAGTAGTGATGAAAAACGAGTTTGGCAGGACTCAAAAATCCAACTTCGGGAAGGGGAGCGGGATGGATGAGGAGCGTTTTCGATGGTAGGTGGATGAGTTTCAGCGATCGCGGCGGGGGTATCATCGGCGGGGGCGAGGTAAGGGAAAGTTTCTTGCGCAGCGGGGGTTTGGCATCAACGGGGAATGAGGGAAACGTTTCAGGAACGGCGAGCTGGTGTAAGGGAAGAGCCGAGTGTGGATAGCGAGAGAGAGAAATAGAGTGTGAGTGTGTATATATGTAAATGTGTGTGTGTGTGTGTATATATATATATATATATATATATATATATATATATATATATATATATATATATATATATATATGTGTGTGTGTGTGTGTGTGTGTGTGTGTATGTATATACATGGGGTGATAGTGAGTAGGGGAGTAATTGAGAGAGAGAAGGATAGAGAGGTGAGAGAGCGAAGACTGCAAGGGCTAAAGGGGACACATTGCGAGGGTGCGGTTGGGGGGGGGGGGGCAGCACCCTTGTGTGTGCCCTAGCGGAGATGTGTGCGTTCACGAAAGTGTACCGACGACGGAGAGTCCACTCCTACTCCCCCGCAAAAACACTTCCCCCCACCTCCACACCAAACTCCCCGCAACCTGCCATATCCTCCCGCGTCCCCCCTTTCCGGTAGTATCCTCCTATCCTTCCAGCAAACCGCTCCACGCCGCCCAAAAACCCGCGCCGCGGAATACAAAAAAAAATTGTAATACCTCCCCCAATCCTACCCTTCCCCAGACTCCCACCTACACACCACACACACGCGATCCCTCCCCCCCCCCAACCCCACGACCGAAGGCACCATCTCGCAGAACTCGCACCAAAACGCAGCCCTCTCACCCGTTCAATTTTTTCCTCTTTTCCCACCCCATCCTCCCCCAATCCCACCTTCCTTCCCCCCTCTCAACCACCCCCAGCTGGACGAACGTTGTAGGGGTGGACGGGGGAAGGTGGGTGGGAGGGAGAGAGGAGTGGGGGGATGTGTACGGCGGGTGGGCGTCCTGGGAGAGAGGCGGGGGTGGAGTTCGAGAGGGAGGAGAGAGATGGGGGCGAGCGCGGGGGTGCGTTTTTTTCCACCCGAAGAGGAGCGGAGCAGCATGAGGGAGTACGTGTGTGTGTGGAGAGTGAGAGGGGGGAGCGAACGAAAAGAGTGAATTCGAAATATAAAAAAAGAGAGGGAAAATTTCACTGGATATGGACTTGAATTATGTAGCAGAAAGAGGGGCTCAGTGGGAAATCGACATTGGATCGCGTCGGGAGGGAAAGGAGGTGGGGAGCGAAGGATGGGTGGAAGAGGAGTGGGGATGGAGGAAGGGAAAGGAGAGAGAAAGGAAAGCGGGGAGGGAGACAGGAGAAGGGGGTGTGGAGTGGCGGAGGAGGATTGGTCAGCATCGGACGCTTTAGAGAGGGTGTAGCGGGGGTTGGGGTGGGGTTAGGTGGAGAGATGGTGCTGGCGGTGGTAGTCGCTCTCTCTCGCTGTAGCAGGAGGTGGAAGAAGAGGTGAAAGAGGAAGGATGAAGGGGAGGTGAGTTTTCGGCGGGGGGGGGTCAGAGAGTGGGGCCTGGGGGAGTGCTTGCCGTTTGATCTTCATGCATAGTTCATCTGGGGCCGAGATGTGGGAGAGGCAGGGAGGAGTGGGGAGAAGGATGGCCGCGGCGTGGGTGGGGAGAGAGAGATCGGGAATGGGGTTTGAAGGATGTTGCCGGCCCCTTGTTGTCAAACAAGCGTCGTGGAATGGATGAGATAGATAGGGGAGAGGGTGGGAAAGGGGAAAAGGAGGATGAGTGTGAGAGGGCGGGCAACTGTACGGTGGGAATAGGGAGTGGGAGGCTGAACGGAGGTTCGGAGAGGAGTGGAGGAGACGAATTCACATTCGCACACGCGGAGTGACGGGGGGTGGGAGTGTTGTGGGTGGGCGGAATGAAGCGCTTTCTATCCATCTATCTGTTCTTAGGGTGATCCATTTTTTCGAGGACCTCGTTCATATCCTCCTTCTACCCCCGCCTCACTTTCCAAAATACCCTATCCAAGAGTCCTTCCATACCCTCTCTCCTCCTCCCCCCCAAATATATCCACCCACATCCAACCCTCCCCCTTTCCCCGAAACGATTTTTCTTTTTTCTTTTCAGCTTTCATTTTTTTTCATGCCTTTCTCCTCCCGATGTGTATTCAACGACAAATTTACTCATTCGCTTTCGCAATACTGCTGCTTCGGGTGTTTTGGAAAAATTGCAACGATCCGCTCGGGGTATTCCTTCTCTCAGCCGCCGCGGCAAATTGGGCGTCTCTCTCTCTTTCACTTCCCCACGCTGCCTCTCTCCCGCACGCAACAACTCTGGTGGTACCTGTCCTCTTTCCCTCCAACTCGCGTGAAGAACGGAAGGAAATGGGAGTAACAATAACATAAAGGTCTATGAAAGCACCTCTGCCTTCCATGATTCGGTAATTCCGTCCCATATAAACTGTGTTTAGCATCTACGCCACCGCGGATTCACTCCGGACCCGACATCTCTCCTTTTCTTTCTCTTATGCGTTCCTAGAAATTTTGTGGAGGTGATTTCAATGATGCGAGGAAATCATATCTAATTCTTTCCTTCTCTTACTCTCCCTACGCCCTTAGTAATTATTTTTTTCATCAGCACACGCTTAGCTAAATATTGGTTTTTAAATGCTGGAGCGTTTCACCCGCTCTTGGGTTTTGGATTATTTTCTCAGATATTTTAATATGCTATATATTCAATGCTTAAAAGGATTTGTAGGCAGGAATATAAAAAAATTATTTAGTGCCATTCGCCGGCATTGCTTGAATTTCATTTCATTATATTATCGGCGGAGTCCCTTAAATCTTGTTACGGAAAATTCCGATTTCCAGCAAAAATAATAAAGCGCACCGCTTCGACGAAGCATTAAGAAAAATAAATCGAAACATAAATAAACGCGAGTATAAGTAATAAGGGCTAAAATAAAACAATGCCGTTTTTAAGCATAATAATTTTGTTATATCGATCGAAATTTTTGCGGAATAAAATTGAGTAGATAATTTGAGGTGCTCAGCAATGAATAAAGAAACTTATTCTTAATACGATCGCTACGTTAATGAAAATTTCTTAATGTACATATGGATAAAAAATGAATATTTCAATTTATGTCAATTAAATGAAGTTATGAACTGTTTTGGTGCTTTTAAAGGTAGACTTGATGGTAAAATTATAATTTTTTGAAATTTTCATGCGTTGAGCAAATTGGGAATCATCTTTATTGGTTGCCTAAAATGGGGAAAATTACTGAGAGTTTACATTCATGCGCTCCAGTTATGTAGACTACGCTCAGCGCTTATCCACAAATATTAGAATCAGAATAGTGTACACGAAGCCGTTACAAATGATAAAAAACAGAGGTTTGCTAAAGAATATTAAAAAATAAAAAATATGGCATATAGTGTCTCCTATTTAGATTATTGATTACCTCTCGAGTGTAAATTTTGGAGATTCTCCACCGTACGCAGTTTGCATTTGAATTTCTTCATTCCAACAGTCCAGTTAAAACTTATATGTATTTGGATTACATTTCTTCCTGAATTCAATCCGTACTGAATTTTTTACATTTAAAATATTGTAAGTCCTCGCACAAGAGCTAGTCGATATGAAACCTAGACTAAAAATGTCGACTAGAAAACTCTCCGTGGTTATTTTCCCGGTCGATGGCGTTTTATTTTCAATAGCAGCTTCTTTACCAAGGAAATATTATTAGTGCAAAAAATAGCCAAATTTTTCCTTTAAGTAGTTAATCGAGGTTTTGCTGCATTATCCTCTCCGTATTCATCATTCAAGTGAAAAAGTATGATAAGATCGTGATATATTTTTTGAACAATACATGCTTGAGTAAATCACTCAATTCTATGGAATGAATTATTCGAAAATGTCGTGTGTGTCATATGAGCACTGTTCTAATGCCACAGCTCAATTGATTTGTAATACAAACAGGCCATGATTTAGATACGAGTAGGAGAGAATAGGGAACAATGCTATTCTGGAGGGACACATTAAGTAATGTATTAGGTAGAGACTATAAAACGGTCAAACATCCAAGTCTAAATGAACCTAAAGTATTCTTCAATCAATTTTATGTCCTCACGTCCTTTATCGATTGACAAAACATTTAGTCCTTTCTTAAATCCAATCCAGGATCCGTGCATATAATTCCCTATCCCCAATTTTCATCAAGTAATAATTTTCCCTGTAAAACTACCAAATGCTCCACCTTTTTCACCGATCTAAGTTATTTAAAATTACTTAAAACACAGTTATTGTGCCTTCTCTGTATTATCCATGTTACAATTCAATACGAAGTTTTCTATGGAATCGTATTTTTGTAGTAGGCATTTCCTGGATACTGCAACGTAATCAAATACCATTGAATGGCTGAAATGTGAATAGATTTGCATGAAAATGCATTTGCTAATAGGTCTGGTATAGTAGGTACGTTATAATTATAGACTTTTATTTGAGATTTGTTTAAAAAAAGATAATGAGGGTTTCACTATAGTTCGTCTTGCCTGAGGCGCTGATATTTTATCCACCCCGTTCAACGAGTTTTCTATAATAATGCGAAAAGTGCATGTTAGGGATTTTGGTGTCTCGCACACTTCCATGTGTGCATTTTTATTGCCTCTGACTCCACAAGCAAGGAACGAACTTTTATCATCACGTTATAATATTGATGATTTATCCATGAAGAAGTTTACCAGTGTTAAGAGCTGTGGAAAAAACATAGACTCTAATCGTACGTATCTGCCGATAATCCCGAAGAAACTATCTAATTTTATTGCTCTCTCTTTTGCTTGCGACTTAAAAGATAGTCTTCTTCATGAAATAATATCGCAAATTCATCAAGGATGGAAAATCAGGGATGAAATTAAGGTGGGTAATACAAAAAATGCTTCCAACTACTTGTAAAAATTAAGTCGAAGGAAGTATTTATAACATGCCTTAATGTATCAATCCACTCCCATTGTCCATCTGGGACATTAGCAGTATGCTGACGTATCAACAAGTTGTGAGCTTAATCTTAACAGAAGTTAAACATGGCCTCAAGAAAAAATTGCGTCAACAATACAACATACCATAGAGATGATAAATTGATTTTCACGTTATATTAATTAGTATTTCCACTGGCCATTAGCAAGGCGAATTTTAGCTGAATTTTTAAAGAAACGATGATAAATAACAATATATCCGTAAACTCGCCTTTTGGCATGATTTAGACTTGCATCCGGTTCCAGAATCACCCGTTTAAAAAAATAAAATTCATCGCTAAAAGTAATCTGTATCGGAATCGCAAATGTTTTCCAAAGTTTCAGCGCCAGGAGTGCGCCTTTTATTAAACATATATAAGAAGATAAAACGGTTAGGGGTGGAAGCGCAGGATATTCGGACATTCAATGAGGGTGTCGAGAGAGAGAGAGAGCGGAAATGAGATGTGTCCCTAAGCCCGCGAGGAAGAGACGGAGTCGGAGGGAATTCGAGTGTCGAATCGGCGGAGAGGGGAGGAGAAGGATAAACGGGTATGGGGAGAGAACGAGGAACCAGCCCAGGCATTCCGTTCGACAACCTTTCCGGTTTTAAATAATTGAAAGGTTTAGAGCCATTCCGTGAAAGCATGAGAGACGGCAATAATTCATCTCTAGATACGGTTTTACCCTGAAAAAATCTTCTGGTCATTATTCCAAAAATCCTTACTCTGGGACTGAAGGCCGTTTCCAAAGTCAAGTTATGCTAAAAAAATATACATATACGTACACTTAATAAATAAATCACTAATGGCTATTCCTTCCCTAAGTCTCTCACTCCCAAAACCTCTCTTCCCTTCCTTCCCAAATTTTATGCGCAAACGCGTTATTCTCTTTGAGACCAGTGAGTTTTCCCCCAGCAAAAAAAAGATATTTATGGCGTTGGCTACATGCATGGCAGCTTCATGCTCGGGATGGGTTTTTAAAAAAATAAAGGAAATGAGCGGGAGAATGGGGACATTGATTTTTCGCGAGTCGGATATTGAATGGGCAAAGTGAGAAAAATGGCCGCGGAGACGACGAACATAATACAGGAAAGTAGCTCCCTGGTAATGCGCCGGGAGGCAAATGGCGGACGTGACGTGGCTAATTTTGGGAGCAGCGACGAATTATGACAACCGACGAATTTTTTTGAGCGACGCGGCAGAGTGATACTCCTTGTACTCCTCCGTGTACATACATTTGTTCGGATATTGCTTACGAGACATAACTCTTGCAATTTTCGGCATGTTCGGGTAAAAGCTCTGGAGGGGGTTACGAGGGGGAGGAGGCGGGTGAGCGGCAGGGTAGGGGGAACCTTGCATTCCCGGGAGTGATCCATCCAAATTTGCCTTCGCCTTTCACAGGGTTCGACGCTCGTACGTGTAAATGTGTAAGCGAAGGTTAAACGGGAAGACAAATTTCAGAGAGAGATGGACCTTTTTTTCCCTCTCCCATTTCTCGTCCCTCATTTTTTCATCGATTTATAAACAGCCGGGTCGGACACAGCAGGGGGGACGGGAGTGTTTTTTTTCATTCGCCCCGGCGTCATACTCCATGTGATATTGGTTTTGACAACGCTTTTTTGCCAAACCTTGTCGTGTTTTTCTATCGAAGAACAAAGGAACTCTCACGGAACATTAACGCACAAATATTGAAAAAAGAGCTAAGGGCGCGATGTGACAGTTGAGTGGAAGTGGGTTACCAGGTTGGTTGTGACAATAAGTAAATGATAAAATCGCTGCCATTTGCTTCTGCTGCTCAGTTTGCTGTGTTTATGTCAATAACTTCCCTGCCATCACATAAAATATTCCCTGACAATGTATTTTATCTCACTCTTTATGAAATTCTTCGGGAAAAATGGATGACGAAGGGCGAAAATAAGGATAACTTTTCAAACGGCATTTTTGTGCAAATTTGAAACGCAATGTTAACCATTAGTATCTCACACCTACCAAGTACCGTTACATAAGGGTTTCTATTAAAATTTATTCACATTAAGTCACCAATATTTTGGGTTTTGGCTATTTATTTCTAAGATTAATGATATGGTTTGTACTAAACGTGGATGTTCTGCGTGGATTCCATTTGACATACGCCGAGGCCCTAGAAGGGAAAAGTCAGTTTTTCAACGTGATTGCACTTCTCCGGGTCGAATAATGTGGCTACTATATGTGGCGCAAAAAATACTTCATATTCTCATATTCGCCTGAAATGTGCCGTTAACCAAAGTCTGATAATGGAAGCCCTAAATTCGTCGACAAGTTTGCACTAGTGAATGCATAAAAAACCAACGCCAGGTGGTGAGTTGAATGCCCGTGAGCTGACTGGCAAGCAGTTTTTTTTTTTTAGTTTTGTGGCCTTGTTAAGATTAGATCCAGTGATGAATGGTTGTATATCTGCCAGTGAGGCATAGGATATGCTCTGCATCATCTCCCGTCACATTCTCGGAAAACGGTCCGACATCGCAATCACTGGAGTACCGATTTCTCGCCGACATGCACGCTAGATGGCAATCATGGCCTTATGATGAAATGAAAACATTTCTACAGGGTGAATCAGAGCACCAAAGACTCATAACTGTAGTAAATGACGACACATGGGTGTTTTAGTCGGGAAGTTCTACAAAATTAGAGATACGGAGGCCATTTGTGAACCGTAGCGATGGGTGATTCCATATGTTGGATTGATAAACGCCAAATAATTTGTAAAGGGCATTAGGTAGCATCCTTAAACTGCAAAAGCTGCATATATATATATATATATATATATATATATATATATATATATATATATATAACACAGTAATCAACCCGAAGGTCGGTTTAGTAGGTGATGGTAGAGATCACCCAGTACTAAGCCCTATACGGGGTGTGAAAATTCACACATCAGGGTAGGGGGGCCAATTCCTTTCCCTGATATATATATATATATATATATACTATATATATATATATTCCCTGTCCCATTTTATAAACCCATCTCTATTTTTACTTGTACCCGTTGTGAGGCATGATTGCAGTACAAAGGGCATGCACTAAAAATTAAAATTGAACTTGCTATTAACCAGTTTGCAAAATGTGTGGTTTTAATTTTACCAAGAGAGATTTTTGACCTCAGATTTCCTGATGATTTGCTGTGTATATATTTTGGGATATATATATATATATATATATATATATATATATATATATATATATATATATATATATATATATATATATATATATGCTCTCGTAGACGTAACAAGGAAGTGCCGAATAGTACATTACACAGTAACACACAATATAGAAACACAGAAAAAGAACACTCACACGTTATTTCTTGATATTTCGACGGAATTCTGCTTCGTTTTCATTGGAAGATATAGAAGCAATGACTCAGCAGTCATAGATTTTTTGGATTGATTGTCAGTAGTTGTTTAAAATTATCACTGTATTAGAAAGTACGCAATCCAAAAAGCATATTTTTCAAGTTTGAGGACACCACATTGTTCAGTATTTGTTTGGCAGCCATCAATAGTTAACGTTTTCAGTGCATTTGTGAAAATGGAGAAAATTGTTCCTCGTTATGTGATACAATACTTCTATTTCCAAGGCCTCTGCCCAACCAATATAAAAGTTGAACTGGATTCTACTCTGGGAGAGTTTGCTCCTTCGTTTACAACAGTATCGTAAAATACTGGGCAGCAGAGTTTAAACGAGGCTGAATATGCTGTCAAGACGAGCATCGCATTGGTCGACCAAATGAGGTGACGACTCAAGAAACGGTGAAGATAATCCGCAAAGTGATAATAGATGATCATCGACTGAAAGTGCGCGAGCTAACAGACATAGAAGGCATTTCAAAAAGTTCGGTACATCGCACATTAACTGAAAATTGGGACATGATAAAGCTGTGTGCAAGATGGGTGCCGCGTTCGCTCACACTCGAGCAAACCAGTGTCGTGAAAACGTTTCAATTGAGTGTTTAGCAAAGTTTCACAGCAAAAAAGCAGAATTTTTGCGCCATTTCATAACCATGGATGAGACATGGAACCATTACTTCACACCCGAGACAAAAGAGCAATCAAAACAATGGATTCAAAAGGGAGAACCGCCTCCAAAGAAGGCGAAGACCGTTTCATAAGCAGTCAAGGTCATGGCGTCGGTTTTTTGGGATGCGCGTCAGATAAATTTCATTGACTATCTTGACAAAAGAAAAAATATCAACGGCAAGTATTATGCGAACTTATTACAAGGTTTGAGCGAAGTAATCAAGCAAAAGTGGCCGTATTTGACTAAGAAAAATGAGTTGTTTCATGAAGACAATGCACCAGCTCACAAATCCGTCATTGCAAAGACCAAAATTCATAAAATAATGTTTGAATGCTACCTTATGTACCCTATTCGCCAGATTTAGCCCCCTAGGATAATTTTCTGTTCGCAAACTTGAACAAAAGGCTCGGTGGTCAAAGATTTTCCAGTAGTGAAGAATTGATGTCGGCAGTTGATGGCTATTTTGAGGAGAAACAGTTCTTAATATAAGAAGGGTGTCAAAATTATTGAAAACATCCCTGGGAAAAGTGTATAGAGCTGAAAGGAGATCATGTTGAAAAATACGTATATGCATTTTTTTCCAAAATATTTGTGTTTTCATTGTTGGGTCGGGTACTTCTGGGACCACCCTCGTATTAACCGTAAAGATATCTTTGATTAGTGCTAAGACGAGGATTCTACCAGGTATTCTGAAAAGTAGCTAAGGGGGCAAGGGAAATTCTAGAATGCCTATAGATGCTTTAAGGATAAGTTTAGATAAAAATGTCTTTTATGTTACATATTCGTCATAAAGCGATCCATTAATTAAATGTAATACTTATATGTTACAAAACTTGGAATGTTGCCCGTACGCTTGGCTGAGAAACACCGTGGACACTTGCACTAAGTATACTATATTTGGTGTGAACACAAAAGGTATTGGGATGTGCGGGGGGCTGATTGAATTTATTACCTGTTATTGAATTAATTCAGTATACGTATATTAATACGCGTTTACATTTATAATTAAGCCCCAAAATGATTTCACATAAATTTATAAACAAAATTAAAGTTAAAACGAATAGTAATTTCACGCGTGCCTTTTTTAGTTTTCTTATAATTCCAAACTTTGACATCTGGCATTTTAGTGGAATTATCTTTAAGATATAGCGCATAATTTACATGAAATATTAAGGTTATGCTTCTGAAGAGTGGTCATGGCCCTTTCATCTTCCCTCAAACCCGGCACTAGCTCTTATCATCAGCTAATGTTTAAGAATTATCTAATTCTCATCTCTGGCTAAAATATTTCAAGTTTTCCGTAAGTAGAGATGTACCATGTACATTATAATACCACTTTGAATTTGCGACCCCCTACGGCTTACATCAATCCATATCGTGTCTTTCCTTTTAGAAGTAGATTCTAGCTACACTGTCATTGCAATTTGAAATTGAAGCCATTCTCTTCACTTGGCAATAACAACAGAAATTTTAAACCAGCTCACTTTTCAGCCGCACCTCGACTTTTGCCGTCAGAAGGCAATGGCTGCAAGGAGCCGTCTCGGCTGCCTTTCCTCCGTGATTTCTCCGCTGAATCACGCCGACAGGATGCGAATTTACAGGTCAATCATTCGCCCGCAGTTTCTGTACGCTTGCCCCGTGTTTGCCATCCGGAAAACGCTCTGGCGTCACCTTGAAACCATCCAAAACAAGGCTGTTCGGTCGTTACTCCAAGTGAGTCGCTTCACTAGGATGGCCGACGTGCGAGCGGCGCATAAACTCCCATCCGTCGCGGAATTTATTCGCTCGCAAGTCGCGTCTTTCAAATCCCGCCTCGCACCGTCTGGAAATCCGCTGCTACAAACCATCTGGGACTATGATCCCGGAGGGAAACACACTTATACACTGCCTAAAGATATTACTCGCCTATGAGTCTTTACTATGTCTTTTAATTTTAAATTTTTTTCATAGTCTTAAGCCGCTTCACGGCCGGACAGATCTCTTCCTCCGTCCTCCAAGTTATTTTAGTATTATTTTATCCGCTTCACGGTCTTGCTGTCACCCGCTTCCTCAAGCCCAAGTGTAATTTCCCGCTGTGGGAAATGGGCGACCCTCGCCTCCGCTTCCATTTTGTACCGCTCTATGCTCAGAGTGTGCCGGTGGGCAGTTAGTGCTATTAGTGACGTACTTTTTTTTTCTTTTTTGTAAAAAGCCGTTCCCTGTCGGCTTTCCTTTCTTGTTAGATTAAGAATTCATATTTTATTCCTAGTTTTAAGTTTCACTTTCTCGCAAACCGCACTTCAACCTCAGCCATGTTGCTTTCTTCAATGCCATGCGTTTCTTATGTACAATGGCCGGTAAAGGTGGGACTTCACTCACCGGGACGGTTTATACTTGCCCGCTTGGGCAGTCGATGAACTTTTGTGTGTGTTGGAGGATGACTCACCGTAGCACGATCCACGTATATAGTTGAAACAACTTCAGTGTTCCCCACAGGAAAGGAACAATGCAATAAATGCAAACCCTGCGCATGATATTGAAATATTATTACGATTTAAGTTGGACAGTTGAACAATAATTTCTGCATAAGTATTTCCAAGGTTTCTGCGATGTAACTAGAGATGTCGAGAAATATTGACGTACAAATTCCATTTGCTTTTAAGGTCAATCTGAGGTCGTTATCTTTTCTGTTACCAAGCGATATCCATTGCAATGTAATTAGAACTAGAAAAATCTTTGAGTTAAGTTATAACGGGCAGACGGTTTAGTTCTCGTCACCGTTGATTTAAGCTTTGTTCATTGTGAATCAACTTTCAGGTTTTACAGTTGCCGACGGAAAACTAGTAAGTTTCCACAGTCACGTTTATTCTCAGAAATAGAACATTTACCTTTTAGAAACAATTTCTATGAGTAATAATAAGGCAAAAATGGTTTTTATACTAAAGAATGCCATTCACAACGTCCACCAAAGCTTAAATTACTGTCAATTATGATTACATCCTTAAGTTTAACAGTAAGTTTTCAGTTTTACTAATTTTAAGATTCTCGTTTATTCATTTGATTTACAAATATTTTTAACGTCACTGCACGTTATTACAGTCGTCGAAAAGTGAAATTTTGAATTCCTATACTTATCTTTCAACCTAAAAATATGTAATAATCTGGTAAGATTTCTTGGAAAACGTCTCTGCAATGAATATAGTAATTCAATGATGCTACTGTAGCATGAAATGAACTGTTAAAATGTCTGAAAAATAAAAAAATCTGTATCGCAAACCTGATATCACTGCGTAATATGCGAGTTTCGTCAATATCAGAAAATTATCCAGCAATTATCCAGTGGTTTTCCTAATTCCAATTCTTTAAGTTCTCAGGAAAAATATGCTACAAACTGTCAACTATGCAGTGACCAATTGCAGATTTGCATGGGTATGTACAACTGTACTGAGAGTTTGGGTATCTTAGGGGGGGAGGGAGTTCAGTACAGAAATGCTGGAGGAGAAAGAATACTTGAAAAAAGTTGTCGCAGATCTTCTTACCGCGGCAGCTATTTGAAAAAGTAAATTAGATCAATCTTCACCACAATTAATTCAATATAATATAGGACAAGTTTTACCGTCATCATTTTTACGTGCGTCAATACTCATTGACAGCATCGTCAGCAGACACAGTGGAATGGGAGTCGAAAAAGTTATAAATTACTGCTACAAAAAGTATGATTCCGCGTTTAAAAAACTATGATAGCCACATAATAAGCTCAAAGTAATACAATTAAAATATCCCTAGATGTCATAATGTAACACAAGCAATATGCTTTGAGTAATTACCTCTATTCTTCAGATAACATTCATAAACAGTACAGCAGCTTGTGCATAACTGTACGTACTGAAACTGAGCTTGAGTTTCAAGGTTGTTCCTAAACCTGTCGATATAAATTCACATCACACACTTTGGAAACCTGTAAATCATAAGAAAATGTATGTTTATCAAGAGATCAGTAGCAAAAATGCGAATCTCACAAAAAATCGCCAGGTACGATTAGTTGGCACAGGATGATTTTTACTGCTCCGATTCGCGTCCTTATTTTGTCTTTCAGATTGAGATCCGTGGTATCGGTCAAGAAATGAGGTTTAAATTAGAGCGTAATTAAGAGTACTAGCTATTAGTGCTAACTATTCTTACCTATAAAACCGACGTTTTGGTTGATTATTGTGAAAATAAAATACTATAGTAAATAATAATTTGCAAGCTGGCGGAATATGTTGTGATACTTAGCAAGCGCACATCAGTGGGAAGTATAAATTATATCAAGTTTTATTTTTTCTTTTATTGTCGCGTAACAAACATAGTGCTATTGCATAAACTAAATAATAAGAAAAGCGAACCTTCTTCTATTTGATTATTGTCTCTAATATTTGTGTGATGGGCTGCGACGTCCATTATAAACTGCATTTGCAATCTCCAAGAATTTTCTACATGCATCTGAAGTTCCTATTTCTTATTGCGTAAGCTAGAACAAAACTGATCCTCTAGTAAGGGTAAAAAACAATTTGCACTTCCTCATAAAGATTTAGTATTAAATATATATAAGGAAATGCAAATTTTCTTTTTTTTACCGTCACCATGAAGGAATTCCACAAAGTTAAACCTGAAACTGTTATGTTGATCCTCTAGTGGCAAAAGATGTTTTTAAGTAAACACATTCTTTCAATTACTTTCGCATAAGCATTATACACGTCACATATTTTCGTGACCTCAGAATATGTGGCCATATTTGAAACTCATACTCGTTCACTGCTGACCAATCCCTTCGATAGCCTCAATTCAATCGATCAGAAAAGTCCATTCTTTCCAACGGGAACGAAGAAAAATGAATGCGAGACTAGAGGAACAGTCCAAGAGCGTGGCTGAATTAAATAGTCAAGGGCCTCCGGGAAATGCATAAATGGACGGAGAGGGCTTGCGTGGGTTGAACGAGCTGCCTAGAAATCGCACGGGGAGGTTCGTGAAATGGATTGGGAATTGTCCTGGAGGAGGAGAGGGCTTCTATGGGGTTTGAGGTGACGGGGAACTTGTCGGATCTATGAATTGAATGTTGGGCATGACGGATGAAAAGAAATATATGGATACGTATAATCTTGAAAATAGAGATTGGACTGGGTGAGAAGTGAATTGGGGGAAGGAAGCGAGTATGAATTATTATCGACATGATCGAGAGGATTTATAGATGAAAAGACGTAGGGATGCATTTGATGAAACGATATCTTAAGGATGCTAGTCACAAGAGGGAGAGAAACCCATAAAGAGGTAAATATTATGTGTTTAAAATTCCCGGCGGATACATATACATACAGGGTCGGTACAATAGGTATCGGGACTGGTTCCAAAAATCAAAATTTATTTGAGTTATCAGTACAACTACTTAGTAATCTTTAAAATACGTTCCTCCTGCATCAATACACCTGTAGTTCGGCGCGTCTGCCACTCGTCAAAAGCCCGCTGGAAGACGGTTTCCGGAATACTGTTGTGAGACTTTGTAGTCGCCGCTTGAACCGCCTCAATGGGGTCGAACCGATATCCTTGGAGCTCCTTTTGACCAATCCTTTGAGGTAATAACGTTGTCGAGAAAATCTTCATCTTCCTAGACGCAGTCCAAAATATCTTGCGAAATTTCCACCCGCGACTGTTTTTGTTCCTCGATCAAGACTTCAACATTTTCTGTCACAATGGTGTGGACGGTTCCGACTGAAAGGCCGGTTTCCTCACTGACAAGGGCGATGGTTAACCCCTGTCAGAATCCAAAACCTTTTTCAATTTGGCCACATGAGCATCGGTTCGAGCGGTTGTCGGGCATCCGACGCGACGCGTCTTCGCCGAGCTCCCGGGCTTCCTTAAACATTTTGTGCCACTCAAAACTCTTGTGCGGCTTAGGGTATCATCCCCATAAGCCTGTATAATGAGTTCAAGGACCTACGACGTGGATTTCCCGAGTGTAACACAAAATTTCACACCGTAGCGTTGCTAGACGGTGCGCTCCATGCTGGCGCGACGACACCACAAACAATCAAACGTCGCAAAAATCCACCTCATGTCTCGACGCATGTCCTGAGGCGACTGAACTAAAGTGCGCCTGAGTGATGCGGGGCCCCTCTACCGAGCCGACTGGTCGGACCCCCATCCACCGCTCCGTTGAGGCTATAGCAAACCAGTCACGATACTTATTTTACGGACCCTGTATACCGATTAAATATCCATTTAATTAGGCAATGAAGCGGGCGAAATTACTCATTGTAGTAAGGTTATTAAAGAGAGGGACTGCGAGAGAAATATTAGCAAAGAAGATAAAATAGATGAAAAGCATTTAAAAAATATAAAAATACATTACCGAATGCTTAAATATGGTGTGTTTTATTGGAAGTTGCGCTTTTGCGAAAAGGGAGACATGTAGATTTTGAAAAGTGGGAATGGAGAAAACTAACTGGTTGAAGAAGACGGTAATGGAAGAACTTAATTTCTCGGTACGGAAGGGTTTAAATTTCTACAGGAGTTTCAAAATAGGCGGTTATGTTGGACGTTTAACGGTATTGAGAAGTAGTGGCAAGCTAAAGACTGATGGAAGGGAGAAAGTTAACTAGGGAGGAAAGAGGGCACATGCACAATACAATTTTTACTTGCATTATTTAGGTAGAGGTAGTCAAGAGTACAAGAAAATTGGGAGACCTAGAGTTCTAATTTGGCTGATGAGCGGATAAGCTAAACCCATTCTGTCTGAATTTTTGGAATCATTTTATCCTGAGAAACTGCTGGAGGCACAGGGGGAATAACTACCCAAATATCGTTGTTTATCAGTCTCATATGCTGGTGATCTCATAACGTGGTGGCTCTCACCCATCAATTAGTGGTCACTTAACTGTTGATTACTACTGGTTATTGTAGTTTTGGTGGTACTACCTAGGTAGCACAGAAGGTATACTTGTTTCATTCCACTTTGATTTTACCAGAAGCAGGCAACTAATTTGACCTTCTAAAATATTTTTCAATATGTTATTAGGTAAATAACTGATGCGGTTCCATTTTGGAGCACATCAATTAATCATCAATCATTCTTTCAAATTGCGAGAATTTAGTCTTTGCATTCTTATTACAGGTATAATACAGGATTAAATGATTAGAAAAACCATTGGTTATGGATGTAAGTTTTACGTAGTAGGCTCTAACAGAAAATTATCGAATAGAGTTAGGATCCAGAAAATTTTCAGGGTATTGTATTTAAATGAAAGGGATCCAACTAATGTGACATACTGAATTATGTTCTTGATTGAAGTCTTCTAGGTTAATCATATGAGCCATCCACCTCATCTTAGTCGGCCATAAGAACATAAGAAGAAAAGACAATCTTTCGTAAGCATTATTGCCTAGATCATATATCGTAAGTTGACTATGTTGAGATTGGTTTTTAACAGTTCCCTACTTTATGATTTTCAAGTGTAGCTTCTAAATGACACAAATACTTCGTCTGGAAGCATTTCTTTATGTTTATTCGATATCCTTTTCCCTGTATACAGTTGAAAACTTCGCCATCCTTCTTAATACATTAACATGAAATCACAGACTATAAATACGCAAGGTAATTCATACATACGACTCAGTATACCAGTCTGCTATCAGAAGAATTTTTTGAAATTGCCAGACCTCACTTCTTAGCCTTCCGGTGTGAGTAATTTTACTTTTCCAGGTAGAGGGATTAGTTTACTGGCCGCCTTTGGTTTTCTTAGTAATTGGTGATGCCCTCAGTGTTTGTAATGTGGTAATCTGTGATCATATAAAGTTTGGGGTATTCAACATAACACTTGGATTTGTACTTGGTAATAGTTAGTGGCTCGATGCGCTGTAAACTGGGAAAAAGTATCACAGACATGTACAAATGTTTTCTATAATGACTATTATTAATGGCGAAAAAATTGCTGCAGACATACGAAATTCATTAATGAGATATTACGTCAACAAAATGAACACAATAGAGATTAAAGCCTGCTTTACTCTGATTTCAACATATTGGTAATATTGCTTAAAACGTGATAAATAAATTTTTACTTATATATTTATAATTTTTTTAAAAATAAAATATTATAATTTTTTGTTAAAATGACAGTTTTCTCAGGAATATTTGAACAAAATTTGATCGCATCATTTCAACAATATCTCAGCTATGCACGGAATTATAAAGGAGAGAACCAACTCGAACCATGCCACTCGTTTAACGCCATGTTATAACTTACTATAATAGAGGGGTGGAACATAAATGAGATGTTTCATTACCATGGCATCTCATAATCGGATATAACGTGTACGTATATCATATTTTATAAAGCATTAAGTTTAAATGAAAGAGATACATAAACGGTTATTTCTCAGTGGTTCTTTGTTTCTCCTTGGCATAAAAATTTTTGTCGAAATTTTAAACGCCGCCGCCACCTCTTCCCTAAACCCAAGTAACCCCAGGAAAGTTGGCACATAAAGTGGGTTGATCGTAAAATGATAGCGATTAAACTTCCGGTTACGTACCAGGGTTTATGAAAATGTGCTGAGACGGAAAGACGTTTATGTGAAGTGCGTTTATGAGATGTCGTGGTAATGAAATGCCGCGGTTATATATGGACTGTCCGTCTAGTTAAAGATGGTGGTGAACTGTTGGTTTTGAAGACGGTCGTTTATGAACGAGCGTGGTATTAGAGGATACTAAAAATAGAATTGGGTGCAATGGTTATCTAGCATGCTAACAGTAAGAGGAAGGTAAAGAGCAATAATTTACATTACAGTGGCAGTTCTTCTCATAGTATTTTTTAAATCCTAAAATATAAAACAATGGGTAAAATTAGCGGGGAGAAATATTTGACGATGCATTTAATCAACATAACAATATAAGGCGTACCTTCACAAAATACTGAAGTGGAAAATAAATTATGGAAGAAGAAATTGTCTTGTAGACCATCAAAAAGGTTAAAATATAGGTTAAAGGAAAAATAGGTCTTAGGAGATCTAAGAAGTAAAAAAAGTACACGTACACGTAGACTTTATTATTTTAGATTCAGCCTATTTCGGACTAGTTTGGTGAAAGAGATACATTTGTAGGAGATTTTTCGGTATAACAATGATATGCATTAATATTAAAATCATTATAATGTGTATACTCTTTAGAAAAATTAAAACGTCTACAAATCAAGTTTAAACCACTAAATAAATAATCATTAACACATAAACTCCCAAGCATCCGTAAGGGTATGGTAATATCATGAAAGCGTTAGAATTTCACTCATGAAAAACAATAGGGATAATTATTTTGCGGGAATATACATCGATATGTTCTTTAGTTTGTTTGACTTTCTTTTGGTTGGGTAGTGACTGTGAATTTTGGGGGGGGGGGGAAGCAAAGTCCCGATCGAGAAATCTCTCTCACTGATCTCAATATTAGATGAGCTGTTCATATAGTATGTGAACTTGATCTTATCCCCCATATCGAATCTAAAATCTTACAATTGATACATTTTGCAAAAATCAGTTTTTACGAAACGAGCGACTTTTCTCCGAATTTTATTCAGTTATGGGATAAATTTTATTTAGATGTGCCCAATCACTCGTGGAGTATCAAATACAAGGAGGGAAGAGTTCACTATTAAATTTCTTCGTTACATTCCCCAGCTGTGCGCCTGATAAGGGCTATTGTTTTCAATTAATAGGGCTAGTTGTGCTAATTCGAGGGATAATTATTCAACCATTTCAATTTTCAACTTCTAATATTATGTACGTGTTTTCCTCAGGTTGGACCGGACATAATGGTGATGACCAAATATTTTTCTTGGTAAATAATAAAAATTTGAGAACTACCTAAGCCCTAGTGTGACTTCAGGTATCCATCGCTTTGTTTAATGCTAGATTTAACTATTAATTTTTAACATATTATTCTTGACCTGCATCCTGTATCGCTCCTGTTTCGCGAGTGAGTGTTGAAAAAGTTACGTGAACAAGATCTGTGATACAAATTGCTCGTTTTAAGTAAATCCTGCAGACCAGTAATGTTGAGGAATTAGCCACGTTGCTTTTTGTATTTTAACTGATACCCTAATCATATGCATAACTGAGAAGAGTTCCTAAGGTAAAGACATGAGCACGCCATTTTAACTCGGACTTTATGTATATACTGCTACTATATATGTGAGGTTGCAGAGAGCATTGCTAGTCCAGTTTATTATGTTTTCATTCATTTTACGTACAGCTTGCAGGTCACATATCAATTTGGCGGATGGCAATCCATCGGAAGCTTACTTGAAATAAAATGTAATCGCATCAGTTCGTTTGTTATTTGAGTTATTTTAGAATAATATGCATACAAATATCAATTTGGGTCTCAATTCATGTTTTTTTCCAAAACCACCCTGAAATTAGATTTTGTCGTAACTGGCGAAAAGAATCGTATTTTTGTTTGTCTCCAGGGATCTGTTGGAGAATGAGGTATTTACAGATCAGCGATGTTTGTGAAAAAATTTAGCAATTCTTTAATCTTTCTTGCTTCCAACTTTAAAGATAAGAGTGAACTCAGCTTACTCAATTCCTGGAAATGAAAACCTTATAAAATTTGCTTTCTAAATAAACTTGTGAGCAATGATGTAACATCTCAAGAGAGGTATCATTAAATTGTTACCAAAATCTTTGTTTGCGAGTGGATCGATGCAGTTACAGTTAGTTCATTAAATTTAAAATTTTAATTAGTTATCATGATGCGATAATTATTAATTAAAAGTGAAAGTACCTTGAAAACTTTTGAATTATAGTATTTCACAGATTTTTTCAATTGAAACCAAATTGACATCGCTAAAAATAAATTTGGACCGTGGTACTAAATGAACAAATGCGCTAGAGCTAATCTCAGAGCTACACCTTAATTTGATATATTTTAAATACTATCCCTCGATAAAACAATAATATAATTCTTTTTTTGAGGATAACTTACCCATGCAAGCGCTGGAGTTTATTTCAAGTAAACGATAGTACTTATATCCCAATTCCACTTTTGCATCAAGATTCTAACTTTCTTAAATGAATATGTGCAGTTTATACCCGCCGATCAAATCCCTTTTTTTAAGTCTCCAACAGAAGAAGCATGTATTTATTTGTTCAAAATTACCTCTTTCCCCGACAAACTCAACAAAGGAAAGCATACAAAAAGTTACATCTCCACCGGCGTGCCTCATCTTCAATTAACTCTCATGTCTTGAGCCTTTGCGGTTTCATGTGGAGTATTGAGACGCACCAAGCGACACACATATCGAGGCCTTAACTGCACTTCACCACGAGAAAACGTTTCAATGCATTTCTGTGAGCTAATATTGAAATGAGACCTGAGGGGAAAGTGAAAAGAAAAGCGTCACGCCAAGCCTAGAGTGGTTTACAAGAGAGTTTTCACTCCCAGAGGAGTTTCTGGTCCGGGTGCAAGAAAAGCCACCGACCAATCTCGAACGAAATAAAGACGGCTAACTATCCATTTCTATTTCCAAACCCCTTACACTCCACCCAAATCACCTCCTCCCCGTTGCCATTACCATTATTCTCTTTCTTCTCTCTCTTTTCCCCTCTCTTCATCCCTTCCCCATCCCCCATGACTCCTTTCCCCCTGCTCCTCCGTTCCATCCCTTTTAATTCTCCCCCTCCCGTCCCTCCTCGCCCGTCCCGACCCGCTCTCTCACCCCCTCTCTCCCCACCTCACTCGCTCCCAGCCCAACGGTCATCGGGTCCCAGACAAGGATCCCTCTCCATGTTTATTTTATCGCTGCGGGAATTGTCCGCTCGGACACCGGCGGCGGCGGCCGGAGAAGGGCGATGGGCGAGAGATGAGGGAGGGAGGGGAATGGGTAAGGGGGAAGGGACAAGGGAGCGGTACCAAGGGTTCGGCGACGGAGTGTGCGGAGAGAGATTATGGGAAGAGGAGGGGGAAAATTGATGCGGGGTAGGGGAACTTTCGAGGATGTGCGCGAGAGTAGAGGGGGTGGGCGAGGGGGGTTTGAAGAGTGGTGGGGGTAGAAGAAAGGTGAAAAGGGGGCGGGCGACTGTATTGGAAGGGATGGAGGAGAGGAGTTGAGAGGGTCATCGTATTCCGAGGGTCGCACTGGCAAAAGTGTGTGTGCGGGGTGTGGGTGTGGCGGGGAGAGGGAAGGGAGGGGAGAAAAGCTTTCCTCCCACGCACCTCACGCTCCGCCCGCCGCGCAGGATAAAAAATTTGAACCCGTACCCGCGCCTACGAAGATTGGCGACCAACTCTCCCTCCCTTTCCGTCTCTCTACAAACACCAATCAATCTTACAGCTGGTTGTAACAAATCTCTATTTGTTGTCATTCTGTAGTATAAAGGAAGAGTGTCAGCATGTAAAATGAGAGAACCAATGTCCCTCTACTAATTCGAACATGGGGACATCACGCAAGTATTAAGTCATGAATTTGATAGTTATCAAATATGTGAGCAAGAAAAACTTTGGTTTTAATAGCGCCTTGGTGTATTTCCTATATGTTAAGTGAGTTTAAAAAACATAAACAACTGTTCTTAGACCGTAAGTCGGTTTGGAAGGTGAGAGCACGGCTCTATGATAAGTAAGTGCGTTAGTCAGGGCAGGATTACTAGTTCCTTTGCATGCACTGACGAGGTTTCCCAGAAGCTCTAAAAAACTGAATATCACCTCTCTTGGAGTTATCTTGAGCTGCCCAGAGTTATTACTCGTACTGGAATTCAGAGCATACTGGAGATTAGGCTCGCTAGACTACGACGAAAAGTTTATCCGAATAGCATACATAAAAATTTAAAACATCACAAAAAGTGCAGAGATTAACATTTCTAATTGTATTACTACATTTATATGTACATTGGAAAAGGGTGCCTACTTCTATGATTCTGTAGAACCTAAAAATTGGCGAGGGTAAATAAAATGTTCACTCTCTCCCTCTCAATCCTTTCATACGTCCTCCTCCATTCTCTCCCTTACACATTCCCCGCCCGCTCTCACCCCCGTGTTTTCATTCCGCGAAATATCGCTCTTAAAACGGACGATGGGTGGGGGTTGAGCGCATGAGGAAGGGAGAGGGGGGAGATGAGGGTGACTTTTTTTCCATGTGGGTGGGGAGAGGGGGCGGGTTTGAAATGTTTTGGGAAGGGAGAGGGGAGCACATGAGAGGTTTTGGGGGGGTTGCCGGTTTCAAAGGGAAGAGATCTCTCCCGTGCACGCCATCACAGGGAGGAAATGCGTGCTCGGCGGAGACAAACGCGGCAGTGGGGTGGGAGGCACTAAAACCAAACACTAAGAAGCAAACGCGGATGGCAAAAAGCAGCTGTGTGTAAAAAATATATGCGCACAAAATCAGTCGACTCTTTTGCCAAAGAGCCACAGCTCTCTATCCATTCCAACCAGCGTTGCCAGATATTTTTCGAGACAAGTCGCCGAGAAATGGCACTGACAGCAACCAAAAATCGCCAAATCCACCGAAAATATCTGATACAGTGACCAGGTTCTATGCAAAATTTGCTGATTTCTTGTGCACATTTTTGTGATTCTCAATTTACTTCTCAATAATTTGAATAATATGTGATTCTCAGCTCAGGTAAATTTGGAGAGAACTTAAAAATATCCGTGCATTGCATTTATATTGAGATTTTACATATTAAAAAAATTCACCTCGAATATTATTATGCGATAGTTTCCATGTCTTTTATTGTAAGAAGAAGCCTCACTATTTAGGAATGGTTGGATAGGATTACTTACTACTTCATACAAAAATGAATAACTTTGGTTGAGCGATATGAAATTACAACTTTTGCAAGTAATTAATCCCGCCATCCTGTCAAGAAAGAATGCTCTACTGTCACACTTGGTGCCAAATGATCTTAAAAAAAAACAATTCACTTTTGAATTTCTGTCTGTCAACTCTGATACCGATCTGATTTCCACAAGGGACACTTACATGTAGCGTAGGTAAAATTTCCGTACAATTTATATTCCATTTTTAAAAGTCGAGATTTTGACTCCTCATGGGAAAAGATTTAAAAAAAAAAGTTTAATATTTATAAATGTGCATACTCATCAACATCACATTCACGTTAACACGAGAATCTTGTATTTTTATGGTATTTTATTAGGGTGTGCTACTATTTACTATGTCATAACAACGCGACTATACTCGTAGTGATGCATCATAATAGCTGATGGTATTTGCATCTCACTAATATCGATTTAGGAATTTCCTTTTCTCTTTAATAGCATACGTTTTTAAATCAAAAGTTAGCGTAAAACTTTAATATAGAATCGGCCATTAATAATTTGAAACAAAATGTAGTTTACCAAATACATACAAAATCGATTAAAATCGGTATTGGGACATGAGATCGTATGCAAAATATCATGCCGCATTCGATATATCGCCATATCACACACTCCAAATTAGGTATGCCGAAAAAAAAATTAAAAATTAAAAAATAACAGGAAAAAACCCCCTTCCCTCCCACCCACAGACCCTTTGACACCCCACACTACACCCCTTGGACCGGCACACCCCTTTTCAACCTTTCAGTCCAACCGGACGTCAAGAATGAACGGGTTTTCAACGCTAATTTTCGAGCAAACGGCGGCAGCGAATCCTCCACATGTTCTGAGCGAAGCGCGGGGGTAATTGCGAGAAAGCTCAATGCGGAGGAAAAATGTATCGCCATCAATCAAGGGGCAGCCCACATACCCTCGCGCGAGAGGGATATTTCAGCGCGGGTGCACGAACATGGCTCGCCACGCGGCGCTAAGTTGCAGGAAACCTATTGATCGAAAGACTAACATTCAGTTACATTCCGGTTTTTTTTATAGCATTTTAGTTGGTTAATTTATCACTCGTATTAATTGGAGCACAAGATCAACATTGCGTAGGCACCATTCAATTTTAATTGTTCAGTGTTTTTCATATTTACGCTCGAAAACGTTCCTATCGAAAATGTACCACCAATAAGAATTATCACGAATTAAGGAACAAAGGAAATAACCTATTTTCAGAATGAAAACCTCGTAAAAACATATATTATTAGCACATTTTTCTAGTTACACTGAATGGTTTATTTTAGGTAATTCTTTCCCGAACCGTTATTTTAATTCACTACGATGCTTTCATAGTGAGCGAACGAGTTATATGAACAAACCATCATCGTGCACTGCTGATCATACAATAGGATAAATTAAAAAAAAAATCATACGAAATCAAGAGAAGGAACTTTGGTTGCCAGACAAAATTCAATTCGTTTGCTGTAATAAATCCGAAGAAATTATATGTGTGTAAAATATACTTACTTTGCCAAAATAAGATCACATAACACCATTGGGAAATCTAAGTATTATACCTATCAACTAAAATGAACATCTGCTTATGAAAATCTAAAAGAAAATATCATATTATATCAGGATGAAGCATAAACTCGTAAATTATCTCCTCAGCGTCAGTATGAAATTATAAAATTAATTTCGTCTCCAGATGTTTCAAAAGCTGACGTTATTTGTCGCCTTAAACCTTATCTCATAAAAATATATGACACAGACGCACTTCTATGTGGTATACCGTCAGAATCTCGGGTAACTGGAAGGATATAAAATTTCAGGCCGGTTAACTGCCCCCTCATCTATCAGTATGACTGGATAAAATGTGAGATAAAAAATTTGAGATTCTAAGTCTGAATTTGAACGCAAAATTTATCCTTCTTATTCACCGGCATATTGTTTTCCTTTTGCATCAGCATGGCTGTATATATCAATCCGTATACAACTTGTTAAAGGAAGAGAAATATTATTACAACTCATTTTATCATGTGAAATATTTTCCGTTCTTACGCAGTTTATTGGCAAAATTTCATAAATACAATTTTTTGCATAAATACAAGTATCATTTCTAATATTTCCACGGTACTTGCCAGATCGCATAAAAATTAGTTTCTTTGAAGAAATCCCACCGGTTAGCGAAGTTGTGATCACCATTATTTGAATTTATTTTCAATATGTACTTGCATTACGAACTCTATAATTACATTAATCCTTAAGCTACGAAGATGCATAAGGTACACAAAATGGTGGCTGCACTTCTGAGCTCCGCCGGGGCACGTTGTCTCTCATTCATTTTCCAAGAAATAGAACCTGAAATGACTTATTTTCCTGGCGAACAATATGAGATTGACTTTTTTTATTTCATTTAGCCTCTAAAAGTCTTCAGTGGCCTTCATTATTGGATCAATACTTCCATGATGTTTACGACTGATTATAAACAATACTACGATACACGTATAACACGTAAGTCTAAATAACGGACATTTCAACCTATTATTAATCTTTTAAAAAGTAATTTATTTTGAAAGGTGTACCGCCGAACTATTTATACATATTTCTAGCTTTATTATGCTTACATGTAAACATTATTATAATTTAAGCATGCGATTATGAGAAATAATATGTACATCAGATTCCTTTCTGATTCAGAACGTCTGAGTAACTGGTTGAGTCGCTTGTACCCGGGTTCTGGTACACTGTATGCATATTGTCATCAAGCAAAAACAAAACAATCTCATGTTTAAAAAATTTAACACATCGGAATTTGGCGAATTTTTTAATTAGTCGTCGTGATATTTTGATCAAGTAATATGCATCATACACTTCATTATTCCTTTGGAATTTTTTATTTGTCCAGTGACAGGTTACCACACGCTATTATCTCAACACCTTCGACCAGGAATTTTAATTTCATTAAAAAACTTGTGGCTTTGTAAAGCTACAAAATTGTGTTCCTACTTGCAAACTCTCCGTTTAGTGTGCGCGTGTGTTTGTGTATGTGAGTGACTGAGATGACGTTTTGACATTTTTTTATCAATAAAACGAACTCCATGTAGTATTTCAAGCAGAACGCAATGATTTTGACTTATTTTCCTCATAAGATCAGTTCTACTGTTTTTATGTGTAGTGGTGGTGGTACAGACAAACCTAATGCGAAATTACAAATAATGTTAGAACATTGAACACCCTATCATTATAGCACAGTCGTAAAAATTCCGTTTTACCATCAACATGTCGAAATTCTAAACGGGTATATTTTAAAAGTATATTTTCCTATGAAGTATTGTGTAAAATTAATCAGGCATTTAATCCAGCTATATTTACCCAGGCTTTCTTCAATGATTGCTGATTACTCCAATAATTGGTTAGGTATTAGATGGTTTCAATTATGCCTGATTGGGAAGCGCACCCATTGGAATTCATCTACTTTCCAATACTCTACCATGGATCAGAATGTATTAGTTTCCTACCTGAGACAAATTCCACATTTTCAAAATATTTCGATTTGGGATTATTAACGAGTGGCACGCGATCTTTTAGTTTCAATCTCCCGTCCCCCATGAAGAAATGTCACTAAGTATTCTATTAGCCATCCCGATGAATTCCGATGACTGTTTAGATTTCAGACTATGAAACTTATGTAAAGATCATCGCACTTTCATCTTGTTGATCAAGCAGCTATCATGCCATTTCACATGACTCCCTCGTCGAAAATAGAGCCCACTCAATAGCTACAGATGTCCTGTCAGAAACAAGGTGTCTCCCGCTCGTCATGGACAAATTAGTAAGCGAAAGCCTGCTGTGATGAATTACGTTTTTTAGATCCTTGAGTTTCATCTATAGCTTTGAATAATGTCCGAATGCCAACAAATATACGAGGGTCATCCGGAAAGTAGTACCCGTTCGTGCCGCATGAAGTGCTGACGACGCGAGTAGCCGCTGGACGAGTTCAGATAGCTTCAGTGGCTTGTCTGCCTTCTCTGAGCCAAGTTGCGTGACGCTAGCATTGCCTGTGTTGTTTCTGTGATTGTTTACAATGTTTAAAAAAATTGAGAACGCCGCCAGTTGTGAAGTGAGGGCAGTGATTAAATTCCTCAATGCAAGAAACGTTCGCCCATGTGATATTCATCGCCAATTAAAGGAGGTGTATGGAGACAATGTAATGGACGAGTCGTCTGTTCGGCGGTGGTGTCGCAACTTCAACATGGGGAGGGGGAACACACACGACGATGAGCGTTCGGAGAGACCGTCTGTCATTACAGACCAACTGGTGAGCTCAGTTGACGAATTCGTGAGGAACGATCGGCGCGTCACAATTGATGACATCTGTGAGCATTTTCCCAATGTTTCTCGAACAATTGTTCATGAAATTGTTAAACACCATCTGCATTATGCAAAAATTTGTGCAAGATGGGTCCCTCGCGTATCTCAATGAGCTGGCGGCGAAGGACTATGCAGCAGGAATACAGAAACTTGTCACACGTTATGACAAATGCCTTAATTTGCTTGGAGATTATGTTGAGAAGTAGTTTAAAGTATCCTCTTTCAAATAAAATTTTTTATGTTTGTTAATATTTACTTTTGTGTCTTTATTTCACGAACGGGTACTACTTTCCGGATGACCCTCGTATTTGTTCGGAAAATACTTGAAAGAAGTTTAAAAGGGCTCAGTGCGATAATGATGTAAAAATGCCATCCATATTCAATCTATTTTTACTGAATATGGCTTAGTTTTGTTGCCTACTCGTATTGATTTCCTCCATTTTGCATGGGTTGGATTCTCAATTTACTGTAGCTATATTTTCAACAGAATGCAATAATAGGAATATTCAATCTATTATTCCATAAATTGGCTCCAATACATATACCTTAAATTGAAGGCTTTTACTGGATTTTCAGAAAAGTGAGAGCATACATGTAAAAGGTAAAAACGAATTACAGGCGGACATTTTGCGGTGACTGAAAACATTATTTGGCGGAAAAGAATATTCAAAAATATATCGTGTGAATTTATTGAAAGTAGTTCGACAAATTAGACCGAAAATTGTACGCAATAGTATACAGTATTTTAGTCCAACTCATTTGGTAGGATCTCTGCATTGTAACTAGAAATATTTGACAATGTGATCTAGAAGGAGTCATAGTTTTGTAAAAGCAATCTCACATTTGGTCTTATAGCGGAGTAGAACAAAATATCTAAGGATGATTACAAAAAAAAACTATGATCCAATTGGGTTCTGGACTCTCCAGAAAAAATTACTGATTACGATTACAGAAGTTAAGTAAGCCAAAAGACCTTCGAACTCGGGATACAAATTTAGTAAAATCAAAAACACATACTTTTTCCAAGCTTTATGAAAAATATTGCTTCTCAATATAAACAAATTATGTCATTGAGAGAAGACCTATTGCATTTGCATTGTGTCCGTGCCAACATTTTAAAATAAGGGATGGACTTTTGGTCCAAGTGAAAGTTATTTCATATTTGACCCAGAAAATACTAGCTACCAGTCATATTAACTGGAAAAAAGAAATGCTTTATATGATAAATAATGTCCACATGCTTTTCATAGATGCACACTTATCGACTTCATTCACAGAAATTTTGTTCCAATCCACTCCTGCAGCTTCAATTTCCTGACTGAAATGATACCACGTCCGTCGTGGTAACCGAAGCAAGAACAAGACCCAGGAAAAACACAAAAAAATATAGCATGTGCAGGTGCTATATCAGCCTAAAAGGTGACCGTCGTACAACCAGATATTTTGCCAGAGAATTGCATGCACAGCGTCTCAGCTGTTCCGAGGCCGTGTTTGGGGAAAGCTATGTCATCAGTCGGTCGCGCTGTTTAGCGAGAGGCTGCTTCCTCTCTCACTAACTAATGTTCGGACCACCACAGCTAACTATCCATTTTCCGACTGCCTGGACAACGGGGACGAAGTGCCCTCACCCTCTTGGAATTTTATTCCCTCCCCGTCTCTGCGACCAGAGCTCTCCTACTGAAGTGCAGCACATTGTCGGCGGAATAAATTTCCCTAGAGTCTCAAACGTTCACGGTACATGGGATCGATCGACGATGGATTTCCTTATTCGTAAAACGTCATTGTTCTCACATCGTATTATTTATTATTAATGTTTCCAGTTTTTAGCAGAAAATCTATCGTCTGCAGAGTTAGCTAAATGCTCAATTCGGTGAACAGAGTAAAAGAGTAGATTTCTTAACATTTCGAATCGTCCGTAAAATGTGACTACCTGAGACCAATATCGTTATTTTGGCATACACTCTTCCTCTATTGACTAAGAGGTAGAATTCAGTCACATCGAGCTCCATATAGTGCTACAATACGGTTCATAGCTACGCACAGCCATGGAATGAATACAGTAAGCCCTTGAAAAGGATGTTTTTTACGTAGTAGTAGTGATCGTTAAATTCCAATGGCTAGCTTACCTTAGTTTTGGAATACGTTCTGCTTGCCTAAATCACATTCAAAGAACAAATGCCATTTTTGTTCGTATATTAATCATTGGATGACTAGCCTAGGATTGAAATCTTACTTAAAAGATCCTTAATTTTCTAAATGGCGAAATTCGTGCCCCAATAGATCCCTATCAGTTCAGCCATGAGAGGAATAAAGGATCACAAAATAGTTTGCATTTAATATTAATTAAGTTAAAAAACAATTATTAAAAAATTTAGTGACATAAAAAGTGTTGAAACTGTTGCTGCGCGCCGAAATGTGTACATTCTCACTGGAGTCCTATTTAGGCAGTAGGCTCTAAAGTTGCTTTGGAATCGAATAGTGAATGAATATAGGAAATAAGTCACCATTAGTTACACGAAGAGTGCTTCCGGAAGACTTTCGCTGAGGGAAGGTACCCTACCTAATAAGGAGGGGATGGCGAGATCTAGGTTGGCAACCAGATTTCCATTGTCGGGCGGGTGGCAAACATGACCGGCGCAGGACTCCCACCGTTCGCATCTCCGTCGTTTCCGTGGCAACACACATTCCAGTCATAAAGAACGAAACTGAATAAGCACCTTAAAAAATTCACGATGCTCTTAAAGACCTGCGTTGACGTTTTACTGAGACAATGGGCAAGGGACACAATGAGATAATTACCTGAATGAAACTGAAGGGACCGAATGAACTTGTACTGAGACAATGAACCGATGAAACTAAAAAAATATGGATACTTGAAGCCCTTGACGCTCACTTTTTCCAATATAATATAGCATTAAAAAAAATCGTGAAAATAAGAAAAACTACTACAGAATACACATTAATGGCAGAGAAAAACAATTTCTTAGTTATGGTGTACTCGACTAAACAAATGGAGGTAGAAATACAACCACATCAAGATTCAAAGCACCACCATAATTCGAAGATGAAGAATAAGATCTAAGCATAGGAGGAAAAGAGAAAATTTTGAATTCAATAAGACAATACTAAT
This sequence comes from Hetaerina americana, assembly GCF_022747635.1. NCBI lineage: Eukaryota > Metazoa > Arthropoda > Insecta > Odonata > Calopterygidae > Hetaerina > Hetaerina americana. The sequence goes on along the minus strand of NW_027286985.1, from coordinate 80,888,748 downwards.
TATTGTGAAATTCTACTCCACGCAAGCTAAAGCATTTGAAAGATCTCGAAATTAAGAACGGCTGTCGATGCAAGCCCAAGTCTCACCAACTTGCTTACTACTGTTTTGGAATTTGAAATTCACTTCCACTACCCTTTGGCTACTTGATACAAGTAAATCACAACTAATACAATCATTTGATTACTGATTAATGCTCTCATACAGGTAGTGAGAACAGTAATTCCCTAGGTAATTAAATGCATTTGAACCCACGGATGAAAAAGGGTAGTATGAAGAGAAAAGTGTACTATTTACAGATCGAATCTAACACAGAGAGGGTGTGTGGCAGGATAGATAGATAAACCAGTATAGTGGATAAGTTTATTAAAATGGAGATATTTTGTCATAAATTAATATTATTTTCTTCATTGCGTGAGGAAAAATGAACACTCGGCTGTAGTTTTTTTAAAATTCCATCCCTATCAATCAGTCACTATTTTATGGCATTTTAAAAATTGGATTTTTCTTTGTTTTCTCGTACGTAAAACCTTACCGTGGATCCCTTGAAATAAATTTTATAAGAATTGAAATTAGATTATTTGGGGCTTTCATTCCATTTTGCGACAGCTTGCGTCCCTTGAAGAATGTTTATCGAGAAAAACCTTTCCAATGCAATTTTCTCAGTTACTGAATAAAAACCTAAAAGAAAGCATCAGATATTTGAAATGAACTTTGTATGAGATGGGTTCCAAATCCTTTTATTTTTTCTATTTTAAACTTCTTTAAAGTGGCAAATTTATTATCTTTTTGTATGTATTTTTCCATTTTAAGTTCATGAAACAGGTTACTGGTAATAAATTTATGCAATTGGAAACAACAGTTTGACATTGTGTTTGTAGAGAGGCCTGCTCGTTTTCTACAATTTATAATTATTTCATGATTTAGCTCATTCATTTCTACTCATCTTTATGCTGTATAGATTACTTAAAAGGATTTTAAAAACTCATAACGTTTTTTTATTCAATAATGTGTATGATGGACCTAAATTCTGATATTTGTTCTCTGATTCTTCATATTTGTCGTTCATCATTTTTTAATAGTTAAGCCAGTTTTCCAGACCTGTTTTCATCCTTTTGAAGAATGTAATAAAACATTTAGAGTGCATCAATGAAATAAAAGTTTCCAATGGAATCACATTAAAATTGAAACACATAATACATGCACATTCATATCATCGCTGCAATGTCCACTTTGCATAAATGTCAAGAGAATAGGAATCAGTGGGCTGAAGAGCAATCCTAAGAACTACATTACTACTCAATTAACTGAGATAAAATAGTTAGCTTAATACTGTTTTAGCATGAACAACACTTATAATATGATTTTCTGCTCGATTCTCTTTCTGAAAACCATTTGAATTTCGTAGACTCCGCTTGTATTTGATATTTTCTCAAGCGTTTGATATTTTAAACTTTTATGTGTACTACGTATGATAATATGGAATTGTGATTTTAGAAGCTGGATAAAAAACGTTTAACAATTTAAAAAAGACCTAAATGCTCTGAAAGCTTCTTTCAGCGGAGAATTCCTTCCAGAAATGTGAATCCCAAGAAGCATAAAATTCTTCATAAGAACACATTTCTGTAGGGGGCAGCGACTAGAAGAAGCATACAGCTTCATTCGTCTCCTCTTCCTTCACATGAAAACCCAATTGAATAATAACGTTCCTGATTAAAATACAGGACACGCAACAGGTTTCGTCACAATGTCATCGAAGAATTTACCAATGGAGGCTGAGAATTTAAAATTTGTATGGAAGCATCCCGTTTCCTACTGCCAGGTTACCAAATGATGAGTATGCCAATCACCTTTCTAAGTGAAGGTTTACGATTTTTTCCAATCCTTGGGTGTCTTAGGAATCCCGTCCGTAATTTATTGACTAATGAGATCGTACTACTATAGAGGAGAAGATTACTATACACATATAGTTTCGCATAAAATACTTTTTACAAATGATTACATTTTAAAAACACATATATCATATAAAATCTTATAGAAGTCATTCATCAACAATGTACGAGCTCTGCTCAACATGTGATTAATTTCTAACCGCAGATTTTTTTCGGACTATAAAAAGGTGCTACAGCCAATTGGTAACCATGAACGAGGAAAATCATCGTTTCTTGAAAGGTACTACCTTTATTTAAAATTGTACAGCAATGCAATTCACGGTCCTCGGACTAGAGTGTCAGTATGTAATCTTGGTGTAGGGGAATTAAATAAAATATTTGAGTTTCAGTGGCTATAATCTGATTTTTCAATTGCTCCACTTATTAAAGTGTTATTAATAGGTATTTCACTTTAACGTTATGAAGTCGTGGACAAACCTATGACTTTACTATTTGAAACTTTCTATCCGATTTGGTAGCCACAATTTCGGTGAGAATTAGAAAAAATGGAGTAGTAGTAGTAGTTTTGAGGGGAGGCGACCGACAGCTGAGGTCATTTGCGCCATAGGGGATGGATAGGAAAGGATGAAGGGTGGAGAGAAACCCGGCGTCGGCATTAGCCTACTCTTTACGAAAGGCGCCAAGGGGTCCGCGGCTTAACGTCCCATCCGACGGACGGCGTACTCACTCAAAGTGCCCTCCACAAAGCACCTCAAGCAGGGATCGAGATACCTCTGAAAAATATTCAACACCGCCGGGATTTGAACCCGGGCCCTCTGGGTGGGAAGCCAGTACGCTAGCCCCCGCACCATCTCGATCCCCGAAAAACTGGAATGGTATAATTTTGGTCATATTGGAAAGGTTTGTTGGTTTGACAAGACAGGGCTAGGGTAAATAGGTATAAGTATTCTGCACAGACTTAATATTCACGAATGTATTTTTTAATAGTTTAGTTATTATTATTATTAGTTTAGTTATATACCAATTATTTGCATTCAATATTCAGCGTTAATTAATTAAAAGTCCAATAGCAGTGTTAAACTAACCCCTGAGAATATTGTCGGAATATTTTCGTTAAACACATACCAAAAAAACTACCTAGGGCAAAACAATCCTCGCAAAATACTGTTCATTTCCTCCAGCGTGTAATAGCAGCCATCAGATTGAGAGTAAATATGAAATATAAAAGCAAAGGCGACAAAGGACATGCATAAAAAACTTACTCTGCTGCCATTTCCTCTGAATCCACGTAAGAAGTGGGGTCTCTTGTTGAAGTGGTGCATTATGGAAGACGATCTGAAAAGTAAAGGAAAGGAGCATTTAGTGCTGTGCTCATATACATCTACTGACGAAAGTTAAAACAGTAGGGAATTGAATTATGATATATATATATATATATATATATATATATATATATATATATATATATATATATATATATTTAAATTATATAATTTCCTTTCCACTTCAAATTAATTTCTTACACAACAAATTTCTACGCTCTCTGCATCATATCCTAGCACAGGTATTTTGGAAATAATTTTTTTTATTTAACAGGTTAAAAATAAATTTAATTAATTTAATCATGGGGATATTGCGCCACTTCTGGTCGAACAGGGTATTCGTAAAAATAGTTCAAATTATTTATGAACTATGCTCAGCATCCCTTTAATGTTTCCCCTCATTTCTATTTTTATCCCACTACACTTAACAATAATATTTTTTACCACGGTACTGGGAATCAACAATTCAGGTCGATAGCTAAATAAGAAATTTGAAATAATACACGAAAATTGTACATGACCTTGTATTGTTTCAACTGAGTGTTAGGATTGTTGGGAGACAAAATATAGGTTTCCAAAGTCTTGAGAGCAAAAGTTTTTATCAGAAGTATTCTAGCATTGAACGGTAATTTTAATTTAAATAGCATACACTACCAGGACTTTATATGACATGCCTCTCAGTATAAATATAAAATAGGAATGGAGAGAAATAAGCAGGTTACTTCTCCCTTGCCCAGGCCTAACTTGACGTACACAGCTAATATTTGGGATTCTCTGCAGTTACGATTATGAGAAGAATTAGATTGCGTGCGAGGTAGTACAGGGATGTATTCTAAATAATTTTGAGCAAAATAAGCAAGATGACTAAAATGGTAAAGGATTTAAAATAGGAAGAGCAGCAAAATTGAATATTGGTCTTTAGGTTGATCTAAGTGAATTTGAGACGTTTTCCGAAGACATGCAGTACATTTTGAAAATTTCATCCTATATATGAAAGAAGACTTAGAGAGAGTGAGAAAATCAGAGAGATAATTTGAAAAATGTGTAGGTTTAAGGTGTCGTTTTTTTCCAATTAGAAAAAAAACAGATCTGACCAAGTCAATAAGGGAATAGATAGTATCAATAGGAATGGTAGACTTATGAGCTGCGAGAATTATCTGTACTTACACCTATCTTCCGTTTTCAAAGATGTCGATTATTCTTTTTCCTTTTTATTGTTAAGCCGTTTTAAAATACTAAAATTAATAATGTGCTAATTATACTGGGAATATTTTTGTTTTAATATCTTGATTTTTTCTACATTAACATGATCTCTCTACTAATGGTGATAGTTCTTTCTCAAATAATGCATTTATCAATTTATAATATAATAGAAGTTTCACGTAACATCCTAGTGTTTCGTGAATGGTACGTTAGGGCAACTCTTCACGTACTGTGCATGCCAGGTGTGAATGGAATTCATATCATATATGCTGGTGACTTACAGGGCATCATGTAGATGCTGATGAATTTGTCCAGCTCGAGGTTTGGAACTCTTTCCTCTATATGTAAGATTAAGGCATATGAAGGTCTCGCAAGGGGGAAGTAACCGTTAGAGTTTTCTATAATATCGTATATACATATTTCAAATATTTTAGAACCGGAGTATCCAGAATAACAATAATACAACCTTTCTTGCCAGTTGTGCAAACTCAACGGTGTCTCCGCCTACTCATCTTCTGCCTTTGCCATAATCAGTGACCTCCGGCACATTTGGCCAGAGTGCGCTCGGGGTCTCCCTCGCCCGCCGAGAATTTGGCCTTTGACGTTTCGCCACGCACTGCCGCTTCCTCTCTACCGTCTCCCCGCCCTTCACCGCTCAAAGCAAGTCCACCGCTAAGGAAACTCGGACGCAATCAGCCAAAATGAGCTTTCCACATTCGGTGACCTGTCTCGAATACGGTCGAATTTTCTGGTCGAACTTACCAGAGCACAATAGCATCCTTCTAACAAAGCTATGCTTCAAATTGCCCTTATTTCAATGTTTTTAAATTTTATTGAACTCATAATGTCACTATTTCGTTCTCCTTTCCCCGGTCATAATTTGTGCAGGCTTCTAGAAGTGCTTCACAACCCAACACTGTCATATTTGGAAGTAAAATAGTTACTTTTCTGCACTTTGGGGAAAAATAGATTGAATTTCAATGCAAAAATATCAGAGAGTCAAAATGATTCGCCTTAACCTGGATGCAAACCCAGATCTCTCGATGTTCAGCCGAGTGCGTAAGCCAGTTAGCCTATCGAGGTGCCCTCTTAAACTCCGAAACGTTCTGGATCCCGGTCAAGGCGAATCATTTTTACACTCCAAAATTATTGAATTGAATTGCACATGTAGCGGATTACCCTGCTAAAAGTTACTGCCGCGGAATCTCCGGTAGTATCTTGGAATTTGAACAATAGAGTTTTTGAAATGACCACCGGTAACTTTGCTGCTTGTATTTTTTTTAGATTATTTTATTTAAAAATAGCCTTAAGATAAAAATATAAAGTTTGCTTTCCGATGGACGCTGTACATAGTTTCGAAGGGTAGTGCTTTTGATAGCGTACAGGGAATGGAGTACAACCCAATGATATCCCAGCCGGCCCCAAAAATACAACAAGAACGGATTTTGAGGACAAGACTCGTTGCATGCAAGTCCACCATAAACATTACTTTTATATTCTTTAGTAAAATAACTTATTCTAATCCCATTTTTATCGCACATCAAATTCCAATACATAGTCGGGTAAGTAGGGATTTGGCTATTGCTGGATGGTAGATGGACTAGTTTAGGGTGTGCATTTTTCCTTTGTTAACGCGTGCAAGAAATTGAGAGGAATATTACACCCAAGACTTTCCTTAAATGACAAAGAAATGAATATGATACGCAAAATGAAGGGATGCAAATGCCTAGAAAGTGGTAAAAGTATCTGTAATGAATCGAAACATTATGGTGTTTCATGTGATTATGAGCTTGACGTATAACTGAAGAACGAATAACTCAGAAGTCGCTGTAAAATATTCTAAATAACCTCCCTTAAGATCATTACGTAAACCTCTCAATACCCTATAAAGATCATGCTTTAAAACTCGAAGGATGTGTGTCTAATATGTATAAATAAGTGAGATTAAATGTTTAGTTCGGTATTATAATGTGATTAGATATTTTCTAAGAATATTTTTTGGTATACATTGGGAGAAAAAAATAAACAAAACGTTCCAAATCCATATGAGATGCATTTTTGTGCTAGTAGTGATATTATATTATTAGCTGGCTCAAATATAAACATTGTAGTTTCAGTTGACCATTTAACTTCACAATAAAATGCCATTGTAACTCAATTCGTGTAATTGTATACCAAGATGATTATAGTTTATTATACAGAATACATTTTTCATGAAAAGATCTTGATCGCATATATTCCACTATATTTCGGCCATACTCCTTCTATCTATAAGTACTTCATAGCAATTAATTAAACTATTGGTAGATACATGCAAATTTAAATCTTTGCACATCCCATGCTTCCATATACTCAATATGCAGATAAAAATGCACCGAATGCCATTTTCTTTTATATCAATGCCCTCTCCCTGACTTCCGGCCATCTTTCTCTCCCCCTTTCTCCTCTCATCTGCCCTCCCGTCCAAGGACGCGCACGATTTCATCCCCCTCTCCCTGCCGTCATCATCTCTGCTGGCATTTCCTCCTTGGTACCTCCCCGGAACCGCTCACGTATTCTTCCTCTCTCCTCAAACCCTGACTCTCCGAAAACCTTTTCCCCAACATCCCCCACACCCACCCCTATCTCTTTCCCTCCTTCACCCTTTTACTCCTCCCCCTTCCTTTTCCACACCTCACCCTCCCGACCACCTCCCCCCCTCTCCGCCCTTCCACGCAATTAAATCTCAGCCACTGGCTACTTTTGCATCGTCGCCTCGCTAGGAGGGCGGTGGGAGGGCGGAGGATGGCGAAGGGAGCGAAGGGGAGAAGATAAAGGAGTGCTGGTCGAGGGGGGAGGGAAAGCAAGGGTGGGGGGAGTGAGGGCAGAGGGGAGCCAGTTTGAGGAAAGTCACAAAGGAGGCAAACTCCGGCGGCGTATAATGTCAATGTTATGCGCCTTCCTCTCCCGCTTCTCTTCCTCTCCTCCCTCCCTGACCCCTCTCCCTCGCTGCCACCCACACGCAAGGGCCCTTTTCTCCTTATTAGCGGAGGGGGCCAGGGTGGGATGGGGGAGGTGCGGCGCAGGAAAGAGGGTGTTGGAGGGAGTGGACGGCGCGAAAGAGTTTGAGGGAGAGAGAGAAAGAGGCCATGTTCCAGAGGCGGCGCATTTTCGTGCTCCTTCCCCCGCGAACACTCCCGCCCCCCTCCCACGCCCGCTCCCCACTTATAAATTGAAATCCACCTCTGCTGCTCTTTGATTCGGCTTATTCTATTCCTGTGTAGGTGGCCCCTTAATTAGTTCGCTTTCTGAGGCGCGTCGCGTGTACTTTTCTCGACTCGTAATGGTTTTTGCGATGGCTACATTCCGAAGGTAGTATCCACAGAACTCACAAATAGTCTTTAACGAAGTCGCGTTACCAGAGCCACCACGTTTGCCTCTTTTAATTGTTTTCAAAATCTCCATTATTTATTCTTCGATACGTAAATGACGGTTTTTCTTGCTTATTCATTATTGAGTTAGATTGTCCATTATGTATAAAATCTCTGGGGAAAATAAGGTAAAAATGGATAATGATGGCCAAATGAAAGCTATTTAAGAAAAATAAAAAAAATTAATGCATCAAATTTAAACCTAAGCTATAGTTTCCTTTAGAAAAACTCCTAATTTTACTTAAAATTTCCAAAAGGGGGTTCATTACGGTTTATTTTTCACACGAAAAAAAATAGACGTAGATACAGGTATAAGACAGATTTTTATATATACATAATGACATCCCCAGCGGTGTTTCCCACTTTAAAAAAACAAGAAGACGTCAAAGGGTTTGTTACTAGAAAGTGATGAAGGGAAACAGGAAACAGCATTAAAACATCAGGCCCACAGAGACCGTTGGGATATCTCAAAAACGAAAAGGTAAACATAGTTGAGAGGCAGATCTCCATTAACATGTGTGGTGGTGTGAGCGAATGGATGATTGCCGTCCAAGTCGGTCTGAGTCTGATTCGGTCTGTGAGTGGAGGAGGAACCACTGGAATCGAGGGATACCTTTTTAAAATCCTGCTGAGAGATTTTAATATTTACCGAAGGATATCCACTGAAAAGAGTGACCTTAGAGTGCCTGTTCTCAGAAATTGCAAAACAAATGAAGTTAAGAATAGCGCAATTTAATAGAACATGTAAAATCTTAATCATAACACTACTTTAACTTTGCGGGAAAAACTGTGAAATTTACGAAACCGAAATAAGGGTGTACATATCAAATAGATGGTTCATCGCTTTTCAGGAAAATTCACGTTACCAAAAGAATATCATGGAATGGAATGATTTTTATTCTTCGAAATATTTTCTCTTGTTTAAGGTGATAATCAAACGATTGTAAACTTTGCATCTTAATGGAAAAAAATCTCATAATTTTCAAACCTAAAATTTTACAAAAGATCTAAGAATACGTCGAAATATTTTAAACTCGTCCCAGGCAGATGAAAGCACCTTGGAATGCAGAATGAAGACCTCTTTACGCTATTGAAATACATTTATTATTTACATGTTTCACTACACTGTGACATCTTCAAATATGAAGTACAGGGTAATCAAAATATCCCCTCTTCCTTTATTCGTCCTGAGGAAATAAAAATGAAACTTAAAAAGGATAAAGATGCTCAATAGACAAGAAAGACGGCACTTAGATGAAAAATGTATTTCATCTAATGGAGAAAAAATGAAGTGAAACACGTCAGCAATTCAGTAGTCTTATTGGAATATGCCAAGGATTTCTCTGCCATCAGCACATCTGACCCTTGAAAATCAAAGTGACACGTCATCCACGCAGGGATATAATGGATTAACTCGCTACCACCGGGATCCGAACCTGGACCAGGTGTGGGGAGGTAGTTGACACGGCGGCGACCGAATCAAATCGAAACCCTTTTCCCCTCCCTCCGACTACTAATTTCCCCATCCTTTCAATTTCCGTACTCGGAGAAGGCAAAATACTATTGCCTGTCGCCTCCCCTACCCACACCCAAAGTTTGTTACGATTCCCGCGCTCGTTTTGCGTTTTCGCCAGCGCTCCCTCCCAATTTCGAGCCAATTTCACTTAATCTCTACCCCCGTCGCAATCCGCAGGCCACTTTCTATCTTACACCTCCGCTGTCCCCGCACCACCGACCCCGAGCCTCTTTGCCCCTGACCCTTTCCCCATTCCCGGAACCCGAAGAGGGAGAAGCGCGACATCATGGGGCGCATCGTCCTTCCGAAGGCAGAGCCATCAATTTGCAAACAAGACCTTTGCAGAATTTCAATGCCCTTTATCGCCGCAGCTGCTGTACCACTCGCTCAGCCGATAGATTCTCCGGCGGTGATAATAAACCACGGAAACCCATTGCTTTATGTTTGGGGAGGAAAAAAATTAAGATAATTGAGTCTTGAGGGATGGGTTTGTGGGTAGGTGGTCTCCGTGCGATGTTCCGCCCTTGGGCGCCGCCGGAAGGGTGGAGGGAAATACCTGGGTTCTCCATGCCCTCTCTCACTCTCTCCCGCATCCCTGATTCCTGCCCCTTTTCCCCGAAAAACCTCCACACTCCTTCCCCAGTCTCTCCCTCTCCCTAACCGCCGAGCCTTCCCCCTCCCGATCCGACGTCGTCCTAAAAACCCACGGCAGCGGTCTCAAATCCACGCGTATTAAGTCGTTTGACTCTCAATTTGTCCCTTGTTTTTATTTATTTTAGACTCTCCTCCTCCTCTACTCCACCCTGGCTCTCTATCAGAAAGTAACTCTCGTTCCCCCTGCCCTTTCCGCCCGTCAACCCTTCCTCCCCGCACTTCCCAGCCTCCCTTCCCACCTCTTTCATTCCCCTCCCCATTTCCTCCCGCCTGCCTGCCTTGGACACAATCCTCTGCCCTCCAAAAACCCCTTGAGCCCCTTATTATTTTATTTTTACCGTCATCGCCGCCGCCACCGTCACGCCCTCTCTCCTCCCAACCCACCCCTCAATCCACCGACCGTCCCCTATCCAAACCAAACGCCACCTCCACCTCACCACGCGGCGGAATTACTAATTATGAGTGTGCTCTCACGCGTTTCCTTTTCCGCCCAGTTCGCTTTTCTATTTATTCGCTCGAAAAAAAAAATTTATATATATATATGTGTGTGTGTGTGTGTGTGTGTGTGTACACACACGCACACATGTATTTAAATATTTTTCACTCCATGAACTCCCCCGCATAAATTTCGGTGCACATTTTTTACCCTTAGCATACATCTCTGCCCATTTTAATTCTCACTTCCTGAAGGTATTATGCTAAGACCTTTTCTCTGATTCGAGTAGATATAGGTCGCGCAGTGTTGAGTCCTGGGTACATTTCGAAAACCGTCTTGGACGTTACAAAGGTTGCTTTACGAAAAGGTTAAACATAATGAAAAGAGTTAGTAGCATAATTGATAGTCAACGGTAGAATTTTTTTATAAGTTCTTTTTTCTCGATAAAAAAATAATCGACATTGTTTATTTAAAACTTAATGTAAGTGTATAATGCTGATATTATCTCATCAAATCATATGGCTATATGAGTTGGTGTTGTCAAAGTATCATTGTGACAAAAACCAATTCAATATCTCTTTATGGAAACTACAGAAATGTTAAACGAATGCACCTCCATCAAGATTAATTAAATAGGTTTACGCCCTGAAGGAAAATATTCAAAACCTACACTATTTTTCGATTCGCTTACTATCTTTCGAGAGAAAACTATGCAAGGGTGAAACTCAAGTACTCCATCTAAAATGTATTTGCTTTTGATGCTTTAGCTTCATTGAGCCAATTTACGGGATACTCAGCATTCTGACTTTATAAAATTAATAATTAATTATAATTTTCCGGACATGACCGGGCACGAGAATCAAAGTGAGCGCCCGTTACTCCTCGCAGTGCGAGACCGTGAGTTGGGTGCAAAACCCCTCGATCCACGGGCCCCGAGACGCAAAGGGTTGGGACGGAGAAGTGGGTTGGGAAAATGAAGGGGGGGTAGAGAGAGGGAGAGAGAGATTGCTCGGAGTGAGGGCATAAATGAAACGGGGAGGGTGGAATTCGTAGAGAAGAGGCGTGGGGGGGGTGAGGGCAAGCTCTTGCAAGCGGCACGAGGGGGCGGGAAAGAGGGTGTTAGGAGGTGGGAGCTCTTTGGGAGAGAGAGGGCGAGAATTGCAGGGAGACCACAGGAGAAGAGAAAGAGAAGGGAGTCGGAGGGGTGTAGGAGAGAGAGGTGGAGGCGGTGAGAGAGCGGGTAAGGGGAATACTGAGGCGGAGACGGGGAAGGGAGAGGGGGGCGCGAAACGGAAGGAGAACGGAGGAGTGTGATGTGGAGAGATGGGTGGTTGTTGAGGGGTTAAGGGAGAGAGATGGGGTTGAATAGGGGAGAGGGGTTGGGGAGCCAGTGGACGGGGGGGTTAGAGAGTGGAATAGAGAGGGAGAGAGGAGCAACGCCATTAGATTAGAGGCTGAGCACTGCGTGGGAAGTGACGTGGAGAAAGCGAAATGGGTTCCGGGGAAGGATTCGTGTTCGGGTTAGTGAAGGGGTTGAGGGCAACTAGGAGATGGAGGGGATCGTGGGAGGGGGGGGGGAGAAAGGAGAATAGAGGTTAGACCAGAGAGGGCGGGTAATGCCCGAAATGGGAGAAGGGGGCATTAGGTGGAGAGGGTTTGAGAGGCAGCGAGGGAGAGAGTTAAAGAGAAAGGGCAAGGAATGGCGAGAAAACGTTGGGCAAAATATCGGGAACGGAGTGAAGGGGATAAAATATCAAACATGTGAAACGGGATCGATCCCCAATTAGGTAAAAATACCTATCGAACTGAAGGGGGCATGAATCCTTGCCATTAAAATGTAATTTCTAACATCGCGCGGCGTTGGTGTATAAGCATTCTGTGATCAGCCGCAGCAGGTCAGAATGTCTTTCGCACACGAAGGTCATATAAATGTTCCAAATTTTTTAATACTATAGTGTGAAGTATTTCCTCATAAGCCAATTTTTACTACAGAAATGAATGAGGATAGGAAAGCAGAACATAATAACGATCTTGACAATATTAAGTATCAAACTATGGGTCTTAAATAACCCCGGAAGGAGCATTGCCGACCATATGTAGATTTAAGGGTGACAAATAAATGAATTGTACACTAAGTACCAATTTATTGACTGATGGAAAACTTTTAAAAACCGTGGTGACAAAGGGACACGTCCCTAGTACAATACGTTAGCACAACCATCAGGTGATCAACAATCAGCAGTTAATGATGATGATAATGCACTGGAATCGTGTCGTGTGGCTTAGTAATTGTGGTTTCTAAAAGGTTTCCTTAAACCAATAAATTGTAATTTTGGAAACCATAATGTTTCGAAAAAATGAGTTTTATTAATACGAAATGCAAAGTTTGAATATGATCATGCCAACTCTTCTATGTGTATAATCCTCCACCATAGTAGTAATATCCCTGATTTCGATAAAATTAGATGTTTGAGTTAGTGTTTTCAGGGAAAGACATATTTCTTTAACCCAAAATGTATTTCTTCGATTCACCGTAAGTAAACACTGTGAATTCGGAAATCGCTTCATTGTGCCTTTTAGTTTTGTTGGACCTTGAATTAAAGTTAATTTCATAGTATGATGTCAGCTGAGGTCATAACATTTTCTAAATTCACCCCCTAAAAACTGTTTCGAGACAAGTCATTCATTCGAGCAAAAGACTTCTGGGTTATTAGGTACTATGCGTGCATCATAATGCTTTCCATACGTTACAGGCTATCATAAAGAATGAAAAATGATGTATAAAAAATTAACTGATCGGTACACTATCGTATCGATTCATCAACTTACATGCTCGTGTTTTGAGTTTCCTCAACTTTAAATCTACAAATCTGAGCAAATTTTCTACTTAACATGAAAGTGATGACGTAGCAAAATTTGAATCTATTAAACCCCCGAGAACTTATGCACAACCTTTGCAGGGAGATTTCAGCCCACTGATTGCTACATAATCCTTATCACACTCCATTGGAACACGACAGAAAACGGGACTACTTAGCAAAAAAAAGGTAAAATAGAAGGAAAAAAATATTCCCAGATATTCAGTTTAAATATTTTTAATGCATAGACCCAAAAATCTCTGCCTACACTGGGCAGTGTTATTTCTATTCCAATGCTTACTATCACAATGTGGAAGTAAATCGCAGAGCGAATGTTGAATTAGGTTGAGTTAGGAAGAATGAATTTTATAGCATGCATCGGACAAACAGATCTACAAAACTGTAGAACTCAATTAAACTAGTCCTCAAAGGAAAAGTGCGTAGGATATGTTAATTTTGCATTAGTCAACAGAGCATTTCTATCCCTCTTCGAGAGGACTAACGCGTATTATTTTCCCTCGTATTTATATACACTTAATGCCAGATGAAAATGACAAATTTACAGCCGCTATTTTTGCACCTATAATTTTCACGGTAGAATATCGAACGATTTGGCTAAATTAATGATACTGTGATCCTTAATTAGCCACCTATGTCCACCACATCTTTCGTTCGATGGACCGATGTAATAATTTTGCATACTTTGGAGCATGTATGTATCTGTCATATTATATTAATACTTTCTTCAGTATTACTCCCGTATCTTGCTGTTGACACAAATTGGCGCGTCTAGGTCAGTATGACTTTAAATGTTACGCACCTCATACAATCATTACCCATTACCTCTTACTTATGTGACTTTAGGTGAGTAATGCAATATCAACCACGACGCATTAAGCAAGATAAACTTTAACGGGCCGACAAATAATGACATATCAATTTACCCATGATACAAGGTCGAAATACTGAAAAAAAAACATGAACAACTAATGTATAGATTGAATTATAAGCTGATGGGACTGCGAAACGACACTGCATTAAATTAGTTACATTACTGCAATAAAAAAGAGGAGGTAACATATGGAACATTAATTTCCGACATGAAGAATTCACACCCCATTTAAATCAAAGTAGTTCTATATTTGTTTTTTTTAGCGGTGGAAATAACTAAGTAGGCTATAGTCTATTTATAAGCAATTAAAATAATACCGAAGAGAAAAATGTGCCGATGAAATCATTTGTAACTTGTCATTTAGAATCTGAAGTTTGTTCTTTTGACTAAAAACAGGTGCATTTAACAATATCCTTAGAAATTTATTACGTTACTATAAATGATCAACATACCATGATGACAGAATTACATGCTTTAAAATTCTTGGATCAGTCTCGCTCTTTAAACTAACGATGTTACGTAATATTTACTCGGTTGATTCATTCGTAGAGGGAAACGGAATATTTCTCAGAGAAGTCTTAACAGTTATTTGCCTTATTAATCTCTGGCGGTATTTTAAAATAAAAATAATGAATCGGTGAAGAAACGGTTCAATTTATTCTGATGGAAAGTCATCTGCTGCATAATTCGTTTGTTTTCCATTGCCCTACACATATGACTTTGACGTAGGCCAATCGTTATTAACATGCAATGAAATCTTTCTCGCGCACGCATGTACCGAATACGTTAGACTAAATTTTCACACGACGAACGAGACACTACATCCCTTCAAATGTGGGAACAGTTCCGCGCGGCATTTGCATCTTTAGTCGACGCTCTCCAATGGCTGACCGAAGGGAAAAGTAAAAGTCATTGCCATTACCACTGGTGAGAGGAGAAGGGAAGGGGCGCAAATCGGAAGGGAGGAGCATGGGGATGAAGAGAGACAGGAAGACGGAGCGGGGGAGGGGGAGACAGAGAGAGAGAGAGGATAGAGAAAATGGAGACGGCGGGGAATGGAGGTAAGGGAGGGGAACACGCGGTCAGAGGAGGACCACCCGAGAGGAGGGGCGGCGAGGGAAGCCGGCTGCTGCTCTCTGCTACACACTGTCCGCCGCACGACGAGTGAAGGGTAAGCGCGAGGGTGAGAGAGGGAAGAGGGAATGGAGAGAGCGAGAGAACCCTTGAGTAAGAGGGAAGGGAGGTAACAGGGGAGGGGTATAGGCGAAAACGGGGGGAATGGGAAGAGAGGGGTCCGGTCCATGAAGACCCACGGGCACTGAAGATCATTATGTGCGTTACCATGGAGACGTGGGCAAACTGATTGAGGGGCCGTAATTTGGGACGAGCGCGGCGAGAGGTCTTCCACCCTCCTTCCCTTAGCAGCCAGTCCTACCCCTGCCGGTCCCCCTCCCCCATCTCACATATATACCCTGACCCTTCGCTCTCTCAGTCTCTCCCCGTCCCTGCCCCCTCCACATACTCCCCCCCACCGGTTCCTCACCGCCCACCCCTTTTCCCGCAACCTAGCGCACACATACAGTTCCCCGAACACCCCTTCGCCCCCACACTCGTCCCCACCCCACCCATAGCCTGCAAACGCCTCTCCCTCGCCCCACTTCTCCCTTTCGCGCGCTGCAAGGAGGGAGGGTTCGGTGGGAGACAGCCGGACCGGGAGGAGGGACGGAGCTGGGTGGGGGAGGAGAGGACGAAAGGGTTCGTAAAGGGATGCAGGGGATGGGGAGGGGTTCTTGGGGGTGGAGAAAGGGGGGGGGTTGTGGGCAAATGAACGTTGCGAGGGGGTGTTCAGAGGGGGTTAGTGGGAGTGTGTGTAGGCGGTTCGGAGGGATGGGGTGGAATCAGAATGCTTAACGTGTGTATGTGTGTGTGTCCGCCTTTGTGTGCATCGCGTGTGCGTGCGCAGTGGTAGTGTTAGAGAGTGAAGGGAAGTAAAAGGGTTTGCAGGGTTTTGGCTGCGCGAGGGGTGGGTGGGGTCGAGAAAGGGTTTTGTTGAAGGGCTCCGAAGCAGTCCGGTAAGCCAAGGGCGGATGGTGCTCGAAAGCGGTGATCGTGCGAGAGGAAGAGGTATTGGTGAATGATGCCATTTCCTTTCCTGAATCATTTCGGAGACATTTTTTTTTTCAAGACGAGAGGAGGAATCCGACAGGAATGACTTGAAAAATGTGTGGGCACCGCAGTTGTTGATAACCCTGCAATGTTACCCGTGCCTAAATTGGATCCAATGGAGTGACTGACCGTGCCACGTTTCAGCTGCCTGCCTCATCTAGGGATGCCTCCGTTCTGGTGTGCTCTCCGATCCCTTGCCTTATCCTAGCTGAATACACCTGAGACTCCGGAGGATCCACCTAGGTTATATCCACATCGCATCTATTACGCCACACGTATTCAGAATGCATATGCCAGAGAGCACGAAATTCAGGCTCATAAGGCAAAGGAGGGAATATGGGAGGATGGTGAGCGCACCGATACATAACATAATTACGGAAATTGAAAACAGCAGTGGATTTCACAACCAGTTTTTTAGTCTCGTGACCCTCACAAGGCTAAAGGGGAATGTCTTAGTTGATATTCCACTTCATTTTTTTAAATTTTGGAAGTTTTCTCGATTTGACGAAACTCCCTAAGGTGATCACGCATGATTGTAAGCCACTCATTGATTGATTCCTTGGGCTTAAAAATGAATGCGACACTATGATATTCATGCGCCATTACTAACTTACCATGAACATTTTCCAGGATATATATGTATTGAACATAATTAGATATTAATATACACGAAGCAAAGACGCGGAATGATATCAGTGTAGTAGTTAATTATGATATAAAGTCAATTGAGTTAATGAAAAAACATCCTCAACTTTTCTTTGGTAATTAAGCCTTTTGATTAGGCATCACTTGGAAAAGACCAAGTCTTTAAATCGTTCAATCTCAATCTCCTTTAGTCCTGTTTTCATCCCCTGATTAAATTTCCTCAAATCGTAAACAAATATATTTAAGAAATATATATTTATTGTTATTTATAACAATTTATATGATATTATCATCTCAATAATTTTCCCAGGCCTCCCCTAAGATTGGATAATTGTATTACTTGTAAGAAATATCCTCCTCGTGCATGGTCTCTACTTTACTTATATTGCTCACTTTTCATGTTATTGTCTATAAAATGAAATAAACTTTCCATATCAATTAACTAATTTGAAAATTTTGTTTGGAGCTTTCTAAATAATACTTTCGTGGTACTACTGTTGTTATGTCATGAAACAACCTTCCTATTTTCTCTCTTGCATTGGAAGTATTATTGAAACTTTGGATTTTATAGCTTCGGTTGCGTTGTTTAAACAGCCCATCAAAAGGAAGCCGAAATTTCTCCTTAAATATATTTTTGTATTCGAATTAGGTTTCTTTGCATTCCTTACTTGGTGCCTTATTCACTAGGCTATTGTAACTAATCTTGTCAATTAGTTACATATTCAGTGTGCATTTTTATAAGTATTAAGAAAATTAGCGTGACCATCCAATTTTTCCATTTGTACTAGAACAAATTATGCTATTATTCATAATTTCGCCTAGAGAGACGAAAACTGAAAATTAAGGTTAAAGTTCTTTTATCGCCGTTTAATTAAATAAGCCAAACAAAGTCGCTATATGCTTAATTTTACAATTAAATGCGGTCATGGAAAAGGGAAAAACGTGAGAGAGAGAGATATAGAGCTTGGAACGGGAACGGCTCACAAAAGGATTAAAACACAAAACGTTGGAGGCGGAGGGACTCGGTGGGAGAGATGTTTTAAGTAGATGAGCATTGAAATAAAAATGGGAGATGTTATAGATGTCACTTAAATTAATAAACCAAGCCAAAGCCGTTAAGTATTTAATTTTACAATTAAAAAAAATACAGTCCACAAAGGGAGAGGTTTAAAAGAGGAGAGGTATACGAACATAAAGGGTTCGAACGAAATAGAGAGGCAAGTAGCAGAGGGCGAGGAAAGCGGCCAAAAAAATTGAAAGGACGCGCGCGCTCCAAGGGGAAGTGTAATGAGTTGCGGGACGCTTCACCGCAGCGGCACCGTCGCCGGGATCGCGGGGAGGGGTACGAGGCGCGGTGCGAAGGGGGAGTCCCGGGGGCGAGCGACATCAGCCGCCGGGCTCATCTTGGCGAAAGGGGAGGGGGGTAGACGGGAAACGGTTTGTAATCAAGGAAAACATTTCCGACAATCAAAACAAAATTTCTGGAAGTGAGGGAAGGCGGGGCGGGGGGGGCAGGGAGGGAGATGAGGGGGGGAGAGAGAGAAGCACTCCTCTCTGCCGCGATGGAGCAGCATTAGCCCGAGGGGCGACACGCATATGGCACTCCGGGGCGGAAGCAGTGGAAGCGAGAGAGGGGCCCTCTTGAAAGGCAAGGGGTCACCTCTGAAAAGGGATGAACCGTTGAAGGCCTTGCGTTCTCCAAGGCCTTGATGGCTCGATCCGGTGGCCGGCGGCCTCGAGCCAGCGTCCCATGCACCACGGGCCTAGTAATAGCAAATGGAGGCTTCCACTGCTGGTGTTGTTTCGGGATCCTCGCTGCCCAAATGATTGGCTACACCAAAGGTTTTCGTATTTTTTAAATATCATTACTCGCCACCCAAAAAACCCGCGTAAGTCTGTAAGCAGTCGGGACACCAGCAAACAAGAGGACCCGAAGTGAATGGAAAACTTGAAGAAATAAACTTTAATATTTTCTATGCCACCTCACGGAATAGAATATTAAAGATAACTGGTTTAGGGAGAAAAAGAGGGCGTGCTGCAACATTCCTCTAATTCTGTGTTCGTTTGCAACTAGTTCCTTTGCATTGTTCAAGTAATTATGAATTTTGTGTTTCATAAATTATAAACACAGAAAAGTGATGAGGACCACTCATTTAATGCTACAAAAGAGAGAAAAGCTCATATTCACGAACCAAGTGTTACGAAGACTATGTCTCAATAAAATGTAAAAGAAGATATTAAATTGTTCCCGGCTCAACTTTGTGGAAGTCCAGGTTTATTAAATGAAGAATAAAATGTGTCTTTCCACTGCCCTCGGACAGTGGAAAGATACATTATATTCTTCATTTAATAAATAAAAGAAGACATTGGCATAAAGAAGTATATAAATTGAGCATATTCTATAACTGATTAGTTTGTTGAAGATATCAATGGAGGAAACAAAAAACTAAGGAGAACTAAAACTAATAACAAGAAAAATATGCCATGAGTTTCATCCCAGAAACTTTTGAAAAAGATTTTTCTTGAATGACTTCTATAAACACTCTTATAATAAAGAGAGAAAAATGTTGGGAGAGGGAGGCGGAGGGAGAATAAAGGAGGTAGCACGTATGCAAAGCTAAAACACGAGGTATTGTAACATATGGTATGTGTTATAACAATGTTTCGTGACATGTTATTCGAGGTTTAGAGGCACAGTATTGTAGCCAGGGCTCATCGAAAACTTATTAAACGCGATAGACTACGGCTAATATGGAGTAGCAAAAGAAGATGATCATTCAAGCAGTTATAAGGCCCTGAAATCTCATTGAAGTCCAATTCATTCAATGTCGGTAGAATGGCATAAAAAATTGAGTGAAAACAAATTTATTAAATCGCGGGCTTGTATTTTAATATCGTGTATCTAGGGTGCTACTTAAAGACAATTAAGTATGACAGGAATTACGCTAGGATATATAAATCGACCGGCAAGAAATGCTAGGGGAAAGAAACGATGGAGCGGAATATTTACAAAGAGAACGCGGCCGAAAGAAAGAAAAGCCGAGATGAACTCCGACTCGAAGAAACTTGTGGGATTTATTTGCTACAGGAAAATTATCCCCTCGGAGGAAAGGGGGCGATCGTGTGGGGGGGAAGGAGATGGGAGACTGGTACCCCTCCCCGCCCTTGTGTTCCACTTTCACGCGTCGATGTAACGAAATCCGAAAACACGCGAAATCTGTGAGCCGTTTTAATCCGAGGGACCTCTGTTGAGTGCGAGGGAGAAGGGGAGCCAGAAAGGAAATAAAAAAAAAGGAGCTGGAAGCAGCCACGCTCTCTAACCGTCCCTCACTCCCCCCCAACCCCCAATCCCAACACTCCTGCCTCCCCAGAAACTTCCCTTTTCTCACCTGATGATTCTCCTTTTTCCAGGCACTCCTCTCCTCCCTCTCCGACTGTCTGCGCCCCCACCATCCCGCCCCACCATTTCGCGTCCCAACATTTCCCCCCGCTACGACTCTTCTCCAAAGGAAAACTTATATCTGCGTGAATTGGAGTTAGTTATTATCTGATGAAGTGTAAGGATTTGATAAAAGGGGAGCCGGGCCGTTAAAAGAGAAGGGAGAGGGAGGAGCGGGAAGGAGAAGGGGGGAGGGCCCGGGGATGAAAGGGAAAGGAGGCGTGGAGTCGGAAGGGTGGGTAGGGGGGGGTAGGATAGGAGGCGTTCGGGGTCGGAGGCGTGAGCAGAGAAGAATTGCGGGCAAGGGGGGTCGGGGTTGCGTTAAGGGGTGGAGGGAGCCGTTAAGGGTGTGGGCCCCGAGGGTGGGGACGGATGCAAGATATAAAGAAGGGGGAAGTGGCGGGAAGGGGGGGGGGAGAGAGAGATGGGGAAGAGGGAGAATCTGACGGGGGCGGTGGAGGAGGGAAGTTGAGCGGAACGGGAATTAAAAGAGGGACCGGAGGGAAAGATGTTATGATTGGAGCGGGGGCAGGAAGGAGTGATCCCTTCCACGCGGATTAGATGGGACGCACAGCCTGGGGCCGCTTGAGAGAGAGAAAATATATATGTATATAAAAAAGGAGAGCAAATAAAAAAAAGAGGAAAAGAGATGAAAGTGCGGGGAAATGGGCACGAAGATGATTGTCTTGTTTGTAGACTACATTTACGACTGAGGAGGGAATATTTACCGAAACGTTGGAGAGTGGGAAAAGGATTTTATTTGGTAGCTGGGCCCTGGAAACCGCAACCAAGAGAGGGTGCCTGAGAGGGTGTACGAGTGTGTTTTGGCTGTGTGAGGCTTTTTATTCTTTTACAAAATCATTTAACAGGCTTCTCAAAACTTCGTAAGGAACTTAATTAAATCTTATAAGGAGATTGACCGCCAGGAAATCACCTTTGTCTAATGTTAGACACCTCGTATTATTTTATATACTGCAAAATATATACCAGAGTAGATAGGCAATGGATCAAGTTTATCGGAAGATACTGTGAAACTGATGTGAAGTGCACAATATCTCCTAAATCTGAATGATGCCTATAAATTGACTTCCTCCCAAGTTTCTAATCTCCATGCGAGAATTTTAAAAACACTCAGGTGAATGTTTTTTTTAATATAATTTCATTTCTCGCAATTTTATCATTCTTACTATATGTCGCCATATCGTTTCTGGTATTATTCTCTCTTGCGCTAATCTCGTCTACATCTCATAATATTGACGAATCTCATATTTAAGCTTTTCTCTTTGTGCAGCCTATTAGTATTTACCATAAGCAAGTGCTCTCTTATGAAATTATATTTTTAATCAGAGGGAGAGAGTAAGCAAAACGACACTTCGTTCTTGCCATGACCCTTTTTCTCCTTCTATCACTGGTCTCTTTAAACCTCCTGTTTAATTGCTATAAATAAGATTTGACCCTCAATGTAACTTATAGCTTACTACATTTTCCATTAGTTTACTTAAAAAATATATATTTTCACTTCTGTTCTCTACAGGCTGGACATTTTTCAGCCTTTAGTCCTCCGAAGCATAGCTAAGCTGTCAGCAAAACTTGTCATACACCGTCTTAGAGCACAAATATCACATTATTTATTTTATTCATTCAATTCTCTATGCATGCATTGTAGGTTAGAATGATATCATTAACATATAATAATTTATATATATTCCTAAAAAATCTCTATTTTCAGGTAACTCATTGCATTTCAGGCTCTCCAGGTTTGGAAGAAAAGGGAAAAATACGGCTAAGAAATACTATCTAGACATACTGTATGAATGCGACTCGATTCCAAGGGTAAAAGGAAAAGTCCACCTCCCATCAAGTTGTAAATGCCTTTAAATAAGAAAAACCGCAATAATCATAAAAATATAAGGACCATTAGGACTCATCTCATTTGAAATAAATCTATAAATTGACTGTAAAGCACTTAACTTATTCTTTATCTGAAGGAGACGAAAGTAAATTAACAAAAAGCTCCTTCAAAAAGTAATGGGTAAGTTCTACCCGATTGTTTCACTAAGTTAACCATAGTGAAAGCATACTCTGAATTGTTGGCACATATAAAGTTTGATTTGTTTGCGTGAGTCCTGGGGTAGTGCACCCTAGTAAATAATTAGGGGATCATAATAGGATGGAATTCCAGTCAAGGAATCTAATATCCAGAGGTGTGCCAACTCAACGTCTTTTAACGTTGCACCGTAAATTTTCTATACCTACACTGAATTCAAGTAATAAACGGAATAATAAACACATATACGTAAACACATAAATTGGACTGCTGTGAGCCAAAAATTTGAACCTCGGTATGGGAAAATAAAACGAAATTATCCACATTGAATTCGGAATGACGTGACACTGGCAACACTTGGGAAGGCTAGCATAGACGTAGAGGAAGCTTTTCTTTCAAATTCGTTCACCGGTAGGAACACATATTGGTAGTGATGAAACATATAAGGAAACTCTATAGATCAACAGCCACGATATTTACATTACCATCCATAGTTTATTCTCGAATGCATTTGATTCATTTCTCCATTCAACTTATGTCCCAGGAGTCAGGAGTGCATATTTTTTATTGACATTTCCATGTATCCATCACATTTGGGATCTTCCTTTATATTCCTGTATTTTCCTTCCACAAATGTCAGCAAGCTATCGCGCCTCAGAATATGCCAGATCCGTTTATTACTTCGCCTTTTCGAGTTGTATGTAGACACACTCCTTCACCCGTCCAAGAAATATTTTATTTAGCCTTCATCATTTCATTTTCTTCAGCTGTCTTGTAGCACCATATTTTCATGGAAAATTATTCTCTTCCCTCTGTGACTATAGATTTCTTTCGTTTGCCAAATACAGGTACCTGTACGTAGTTTGCATGTAATAATTTTGTTCACATTTCAAATCCATGCTCAGATCTGTGAGTATGAATTTTCTAGTACAACGGCTATCCTACAACATTTTTCGCTATTTTCCAATGCGGTAAAGTTGTAGAGTAAATGAACAATCACGTTAACATCTTACAGAACAAAAAGTGATACACATTTTCAATTGCGTTCGAATCGGATCAGAGAAGGTTGAACATCGGCGATCAAGATGGAAGGTGAAGGGGTAAGAATGAGCAGCCGTGATGTACTAGACGAAATACCAAAATCATGTTTCAAAGGTTCCGTGAAAATCATTATATTACACGAACCTATCTTAATCAGGTCTTTAAAATTTCAATTATCTATCAAGTGAATGTGAAAGTCACATGCCACATGACGATAGACTGACTGATTGGAAGATATCTTTGACCGATGTCAAAGATATCTTCCAATCATGTCACCCTCCTCAAAGGTAAATAGAGTTCCCACTCCGCTCCAAATGCCAATGCTTTTCCGTGATTTTACGAAAAACCATTACATTGCACTTCAATCACATTTGCAGTACAGAGTACCGAGAAACCGAATTCTACGATTATACGGACCCAAATAGAGGCACGTGTTCCAGGATGAAGGGGATGAAGATGGGACAAAAGATTTCCCGCGAGGTGGGCGGTCACAACTAGGGAGGGAACGGATGATGGGATGGGATGGGGTGAGAATTCCGAATAGTCGTAGCTGCGTGGAGGGAAGTGTGACGAGTAAAAAGACACCAGCGACGCCGTAGTGTGAATGAGTTGGTGTTGCTGTGGGGGAGGGGGATGAGATTGGGGGGGGGGGGACCAAAATAGCAGGGGACGGAGTGGAGAGGGCCAGAATTTAGCCGTCCGGGCTGAGGAAATGAAACAGGAAATAATAAGTGTAGTCCGTGGCACAAGCAGTAGCGGCGGCGCGAGCCAGAGGGGGCAGGCAGGTGGATTCAGATGCGTGGGAGTCGGAAAGCGGTGGTGGTGGAGAGCCCTGGAGGCGGAGGATGAGAAGGGAGCAGGCGGTCGGTTCGGAGCGATGGTAGGGGGGCGCATATATAAGGCGGGGAGGAGGGCCCGGACAACGAACGAAAGGAAATTTAATTGGGGGTTCAAAAGTCACTTGAAATGTATGTGGGGAATAATCCCAAGAAACCGCATGAAAGTGTAAAAGGAGCACAACCTAGCGCTTGTGCTCAAGGAAATGAAATGAATTTAACATATAAAATACAATGATGAATATTCTGACAGATGATGACTAAATGTAGAGGCACAGGTTATTGTGGATTGAAAACAACATGCCTAGAGGAAATTGTTCTCTCAAAATAGATAAATATATGGATGGTCGTCTTTATTTTGGGGAGAGATTGAGACTATGGAGTCTTTACTATCACCTAACCCCTCGTGACACATTTGCAAGATTAAAATTTTAGATTAATTTCACAAATTATATATAAATAGCAACATAATTAATACATGCAATATCTTAGGACTAACATGCAGTAACACAATACATTAGCTGCCTAGTGAAAATACTAGCTATAACACAATATTTACAGCATCACATACTATTCATGTACATACCAATGCTAACAAAATAATACTTTTAAAACAATATTCCGTGTTATATTTACAAACGCCAATACAAATCATTATGCTCCTGCGAAAGAAAAAAGAAGGATCTCTAAGTCTGTTTACATCTCCTTTTTTACTGGTTGATTTGCTGTGAAATTAGTGATTTATGAAGTGCGCGCTTGAATGATGGGAGGGAAGATGCATTTGCTATAACGAATGATAGCTCATTCCACTGACGACACTGCAAATGACTGGTTGTATGTAGTTGATTATATATTGCAGAAAATATAGATCGAGGCCAATCCTTTATGAACATCCTTGGTGCTACATAGAAATGAGTTATTAGAATTGTATGGTGTCGTGGAAAGTCCGTGTTGCTGGATGAAAAATAATTATTTTTAAGAAAATGATGCATTAAGATTTCAGACAATGTTAATGACATGAAAAGGAGCACTATCTTCCTAAAAGCTAATTTGCCGAGTGCTTGACCGTAGTGGAAAGGCACCTGATAGAGATGTTAAGTTAATGGAAACTACTTCGAGTTTCGCCGGGAGGATGGTATTTATGTCGAAATTTCAGGATGAGTGAGGAGTGTTATGGTTTTCATTTATCCCGATCTTTCTTATTGTGCTAGTGAAACAACACGACTGATTTTATGCTCATAGCTGATTTTAATACACTAAAGGATAAAATATTTTTTCCTCTAATAATCCACTGATGTTGCATTAAAAAAGCTTCAATTTATAAAAATACTTCTACAGCCGCAATAAACTTTTTTTTGAGTAACATAACCATCACGCTGCAAAAATCACAGCATATATATATATATATATATATATATATATATATATATATATATATATATATATATATATATATATATATAAGAGTCAATCCTGTACAATAATAAAGCGGGAAAATTTTACTTCCATTAGTGAATTTGTAATAAAAATCGTACAGGTTCCTAGAATATACTTAATTAAATGTACAAATGGCGACCGAATTTAGTACATGATATATATGTTCCGCCAAATCCTCATTGAAATTAATCAAACTTAAATCAAGCCTTAAACCCTATATAGGGTATCTTATAGTGTCAGGCTTAGATTTATGGAAACTTTCCATATTGGAGAGAAATAATTATTAACAAATGTGATTTTCACTACAGTGATGGAAATCATATTTGTTAATTATCATTTATCTATGTAGGAGACTACAGTTTTAGGTGCCATCTTCAACTTTGAACTTGTCTCAAACCATTGAGAATACATCCCATTGTCATAGAATATAATTTCTGCCAAAGAAATGTAATCTATTTTTCCAATGAGTGCAGCGTTTTCCAAAGACCTTAAAAAGAAGACAGAAAAGATTCAGCCAAATATTCACAAACTTTGCGAGAGCGTGAGAGGACTGAAGACCAAATACATGGAGTCACAGAGGAAAGAAGAGGGAGATGAACATATATACGGGCACACCCACAGTCTCCATGTTAGAGACGAAATTTTTCGAAAGCCGAAACCCCTGAATGTGTTGTCACTTGTGTTTCTGTGAAAACGCGCGCGCGAGTGTATGTCGATATGTGAGTTTTTGATGTGAGTGTGTGAGTGTAATGCCGAGAGAAAATATCCGTTTCTAACGCCCGCTCGGCGTCCGTCCCCCTGAATCGATATGTCGCTCGCTGGACACTGCTAGGAGCAGGAAGGGGCAAATGAAGGGGTTTTTGGTGTGGAGGGAAGGGATATGGAACGAGAGAGAGAGAGAAGAGCGGGGTAGGGAGGGGATTGGGCGGAGAGGAAGAGTTGGGGACGAGGAGAAGGGTGAAATGAGGCGGGAGGGCTTGGGGTGGGGGCGAGGGGGAGCGGGATGGCGTTGAGGGATAGAACGGGAATCGTAAATGAGGGAAAGAGACTGAGAGAGAGGGAGAGAGTTGGTAGTGGGGGAAGGGGGAGGGAAGGGGGGGGGGTAGGAGACTAGAGGCGATGCGTGGGGTGCGGGCTGGGGGGAGCGAGGTTGCATCAAGAGAGAGGAACGAAGGCGGAGGGGAAGGGGTGCCAGTGTCGGCCGAGAGGTGTCGGTTGGAGGGGAGGAAATTGAAGGCGGAGCCATGGGGGAGGAGGGGGAGGGGTGTGTGTGTCCGGAGAGGGGGGAGGAGTGAGAGGGCAGGCGGAGGAAATTAGCTATGAGATGGGGAAGGGGGAAGGGAGAGGGGGAGGAGAAGGGGGAGAAGTGTGAAGGGAGACCGCGGTGAGGGTTACGAAGATGGGACGTGGAGGATGAAAGGAGAGTTGGTCAGAGAAGGAGAGAAAGGAGAGAAATCGGGTGCCTAAAGAGGGAGAGACGGGCGTTCAAACGATGCTCATAGTCAACTCTTCCGGTCAACGTCTTGCAGTAACAATTAACATGTTCTATGCACCACACGACGAACAAAACCCTCCGGTAACTTTGACCGGCGTAGTTTTGCCTCAAGCAATTTCCGCATGCACACTTCGCACGCCAGGGCATTTATTACGGTAAATAAATGTGTTTTTAGTGCAGGTCCTAGTCAAAAATTTACACGAACGGAGAAAAATTAAAAAATGAGCACAATATTTGCCAAATGATGCATTAATAAAATGAGATTAAATCTATATGCAATTGTGTTCGCATTGAATTCTTCCAACTTCATGCATGTATTCTATTATTATAACATCTTCCATATTAAATTGAAGGGAAGGTACTTAATTTCAGTTTCAATGCTGCATGCTTGTATTAGACACAATGAGGAATATCATTCGGATCTAATATTGAACTAATGTGAAGAGAATATTTGGATAAAAAATTAAAACTTATTTTAACCTTAGAACTCAAGGATATGTTTCGCATTTTAGGTCAATTCATAAAATTTGTAAGGAAGCAATCGGATGGAAGCGTCAGGTTATTTGTATCGCTATTGTACGGTAGAGTAAAAATTAAATCAAGGAATGCAGAACCACACTCGTAGCTTGAGACTTAAACCGAGCAAAATAGTTCTGTGCTTCACCAAACAAAATACTGTAGCACAAAATAATAGAGCAATTAGAAAATGCATATTTTGTACTCAGGAAGGAAAGGGAAATGCGTCAAATTATGGTGACGAGAACTCTAATTTAAATTAAGAATGGACATTAACAGGGTTTCTAAGGATATTTGAACTGAATTTTTTGCAGAAGTTGTGCAAAGGACGTCATTTAGTAGTTTTTTTTAAATCAATGTCTCTAGGCTCTCTCGTGTAAGAAGAAAGGCTATAAAAGATTCATAGATCTGAATTTTTCTATAGTAAACGGACGAATATCAGACATTTGTTATGAATGAGGTTAAAATAATAGTATTCAGTATTTGGGTAAATGATCCCTTTACCATTTGTGAAATCAGCTTACCATGAAAATGTACATATATGTAATTCGAACTTTATGACCCTTTACATCTCATTTCCATTACATTTAATTCAGTAATTAAATGTATTTACTGAAGTTCTAAGGTTAAATATTAAAAAAAAGGCACTATTATATTAAAGGTCCCGTTAGAAGAGATGAAGGATGTAATGCGACGTCTAGGGAGACTGTAAGTTGCATCAGAGACTAATATCTGACTGCAACCATCTTTTTAGGACTCTACCCAACATAGTATCTTTCCTCTTTACATTTCAATTTCTTCTATTTGATTCTCCTGAACGCATTTCTAACTATTGAGAATGAAGTAAACGAATAGTATACAAAGCTACTACCACTCAATAGCTAGGAAAATCAAAAATTTTAATCCTTTCTCTCTCGAAAATTTGGTGTCTTCATGCAGACTTTTTAAAATTATAATGTAACGCAATTTTTCCAAATTTATCTTCAGTATCATTATGCTAAATCAGCACTCTTAAAAACCGGCGGATTAAATCTTTAACAAATAACAGGTTTTCTGCGACATAGCAATCATAGTACCGTATATGCACTGAGTCATCATTTAAAACTCAATATATGCTTCTAAAGTCAACTCTGATCACTAAAAAACGCAATAAAACTAAAGGGATCACAGCATTTTTGTTTCTTCAAATTCCATTCGTTTAGATTTCACGCAACATGGTTTCTACTTTGGTTTCACGTCATTCATAAGGTTTACCCTTTATATTTCAAACCCTTCCGTACTAAAACCCTTAAACTCCGACTCATGGAACGGAAGTATTGACATTTTTATTATTTTCGTTGCGGATGCCATTCACGGCAAGGGGAAAAGTCTTGGTGGGGGATCGAGCGCAGATAACAGAGTTATTTGGACCTTACCCAGAGACTGTATGGAGGGAAGCTTGAAGAAGGGAAGGGACGAAACAGAGTAAGCAGAGCGTAATGGCGACGCGGGATAATGAGGCCAGGAGAATGTGCCCGGGGGCAGAAGAATGGAGGGAAACAATGGGAGAGGACGAGGGAGATGGATGAAGAAAAGCAAATGCGGTGGAAGCGAGTGTAGAAGTGGCCGAGATAGAGGGAGCGAGAGAATCAATGCGGGGGTGGAGAGGATGAAACGTGGGCATGGGAAAATGCTAGAGGAAGCGGTAGGGATGGTAAGTAGGAAAATTAACCATAGGAAAGTAAGCAGGTTAATCCTCAGAATTGCATTCTCCGCGTTGGAGGATAACATTTAGATTCAAGTCTCCACCATTGAATAACACGCCGTTGCGACAGATAAATAAATGAGAGAAATGATAAAGTGTTCATAAAAGTCTAATGTAGTTATTTCCCACAAGGGCCTTAAACGTTTGAAAGAGCAATTATAATTTCGAAATGAAAATATGTATTGCCTATATTAAATATGCATTACATTTACTCAACTAATTATCGGTAAGATTTTCACGGAGGCTTAATAGAATTCATTCGATGCCAACAGATGAGGACGGTAACGGATGTAGTTGACGAATCCGGAGCAGACACGATTTTGACCATCTGCTCATGGCTCTAAGGGTAATGAGGACTGCAAGGACGACGGCCTTTAAGCAGTCAGAGAATACGGTTTGAAAGGTAGAGTTAAATTACCTTTGGCAGGCACACGCAAACGGAACCTCTGAGCTCAATTACACCACTACAGGTTGGTTAGTAATTAGGACAACTTAAGAATGAAGGACGAGAGGATGGGCATACGCGTCCCGTGTCTTGGACAAAAGGCTCATGGACGAAAAGGGCTAATGAGAGCAAATGGACAATGCTCATCAGGCGCGGAGGTACCAGGTTCGTGCACGGAGGTGGAAATTAAATAGCATGGCCTAGTTTTCTCGCCTAGTACGCGGGAAGACCATCCTGGCGTGCAGGCAACCGGCTTGTCGCCAAGGTATTTCACAGAAACAGCGCTGTCTGGGAAAGATTTTACTCCCCAAGGTCGTCCCAGGAATAAAATCCCACTCCCAATTCCCTCCCAAAATGACCTGCTACTGCTGTAACCCTTCACCCCCTCAAACTGCCTCGGGGGCGATTGGGATAGCCACAGAAATACGACTGAGAAATGTGAAAGGGATTGAATATCAACGCTTTTGCAGACAGAGAAGGGGAAGAATGCATGCGTGATATTAAACTCGAATGAGGATGTTTCCGCACACAATATCCAGGAATAAATAAACGTTTTTGCGTGAGTTGTGCGCGCCCAGGATGGAAAAAGCGTTGCATATACATTTGTCGAATGATCAAATTCCTTTATATAACCGGGGCCATATGAGCAATTGAAGTACGTAGCTGTATGCAGGACAGTCAGTATCGGGATTGGCAATAAGCTGAAGAGGCTATTTTCCCAGGAGAGGATTTGGGATTTTTCGGTATTACATACATGTTAGTTTTTAATTTTTGCTCCCTGGTAATTGCCTGATACCCGTGCCACCATAGTATTTTTACGAGCATGTCTATTATTTAAAAAATGGTAGTGGCTAAGGGTAATGATATTGTCTTAGCTCCATCATAAGCACTATCAGTCATTTCCCGAACGGTCAAATCATTCTTTGTGATCATTTGTGTAAGTTAGTGTGCTCCTACTTAAACCTCTTCCACCCACCAGCTACCTGCTATCTACAGTGTCTACTCTTGACCCACGACCCAGTGATGTATATGTTGTAACTAACTTCCAGCTGATTTGTAAATGCAGCGATAAGTATTTTATATTTTAATCTTTTATAGTATTTATTTCTGATCAGTCCCTCCGTATCCTTGAGTGTAAAGCAATAACCGTTGGAAAGAGAGGATAGTTTACTTTTCTATTATTTAGCACTAACTCAAAACAAACCTTATGCTTTGGCCTTTACATCAGATTTAAATTAATTTATGAGTAACCAAGTACGTTAGCACTCAAGTGAGTCGATCGCTTAAGTTTCGTCTCACTGTCCAAATATATTGGTAATCAATATGTTGTTGTTTAAAAAAGAAGCGTCTAATTTGTTGTTCTCAACGGTGATCTCAGGTAGCAGGTGAGTTTACTGGTTATGCAGTTTTATTTATTTATTTATTTATTCAGTATAAGTCCGAAAACAGCGCATTCTGGCCTTTACATCGAACTATTAACAACGATCACATTTACAAACACCCAAGCCCTAGGTGGAGGAAAACTCACCCAGGCGGGAATCGAACCCGCGACCCTTGGAATGGCAGACGAGGACGTTACCCCGCCGCCACCAGTTGTATGATATCTATATACATTTAAATTAAAAATTATGTAGCAATCTCTGAGCCTAAGGAAATCATCATATATTTTATTTATAGCTTTCCTTAATGCGATTTCCTTATTTATTGCGAGCCTTAATGGAGGCTTTGTTCAAAAATCTAGTAACTTCGATAGAATTAGGACCGCTGGGTCTCCTATCTTGATGCTCCACTGCACCGTGAATGCGGGGTACTAAGGACCCATATCGCTGCGCAGAAAGGAATTCCGTCCGAGTTTCGATTGGAGGTTGAAGAGGTTACTCTTCTAAAGATGGATATAGCTTTTGACGCTCTGATGGAAACTCGCCCAGCCAATGATACGGTACGGCCTCGCACGAATGTGACAAGCGGCAGGGTGATCAAGGTTCTACCCGGAATCCAGTCTTTCAACAAGAGGGACACGCCAATTCGTACATCAAAAGATAGAAGGGTTGTCTCAAACATAAATGTGGGGAAGTTAGCGCTACGGCGTGGAATGGGAGATGCGGTGGCAAATCTCATCCCCATCTCCAAAAGTTATCATGTGTTATCAGAAGATAGGCCTGTGGTATTTGTGGCCCATTTCACCACCCACGCCAGAGAATTACCCAGAAGGGACTGCCCGAGTGGAAAGGGGGGATTCTAGTGATAGGAAGTAGTAACCTCAGGTATGTGTTGGCTCGATTGCGGGAAAGAGCAGACCATGAGAGTGTGAGCCTGTGCCAGGAGGCCTAGTGCATTCCGAGTATAGCATTTTCCCAGATGACGAAGGCGGTTGGAGCAGTAGTTGGAGGCACGACGGGCTACGGGGTGCAGATCGCGGCTCGAGTAGGCATTAATGTTGCCATGGACAGTGGACCTGGTGAAATTCTGCATTCCTTCAAGGATTTGAACTTTAAAAGAGAAGCTAGTAAGTGGCATCGAATGGTTGAAATGACGCTAACATTTACAGCTTTATTCGGAGGATTGATCGTGGACTCCGGTTTGGAGTCAAAAGGAAGTTATAAATCAAAGACAGCATCATTTCTGCGATAATGTTGGAACCTTCTTTGTTTACCTTCAGCTGGCAATCCAATCGTGTAAGAATTCTTTTAGTCGCTCTGGTTTTCGTGACACGTCTGAAGCTTCCAGGTGTTTAGCGGCTAGGATACGCGACCCTTTAGGGTTTTTTTCAATCAGTGTAGTCCAGAGTGTAGTTCAAATAGAGAATTTCCTCGTTTCTCATTTCCGAATAACTTTATTTTTCATAAGAATAAAAAAATTCTCTGGTAAATATTCAAGCAACTCTGATATCAAGAAAATAATATTTGAATTAATGGTTAATTGCCTAGGTTCAAAAAATAAATTCGCTGAGTATCAGCATCTTATTCAAAGCTCAAGTCCAGGCATAATTATTGCAACTAAAAGATGGTTATTCACTAAAATCGCTGGAAGTGAAATTTTCCAAAAACATTATTCGTTTACATAACGAAAGACTGAAGGAGATATTTTGATTGCAGCTAAGATCTCTTTTACTAGCATGGCTGAGTTAATTCCAGGTAATGACTTGGAAAGTTTTTGGTGTTCAATTAAAAGTTCAGGAGCCAAAATAATCGCTGTATGCTCATTTTTCAGGGCAATAGATTTAATTATATACAAGAACTAAATTAGCATATCAAAAAGCTTCTTATCCCAAAAACCCAAATGATGCATTATAATCGGTGAAGATTTCAATGCCCTATTGGTGTACGTATAGTTTTAAAATAGGTTGTAAAGACAATGATGCCTGTGAGTCCTTTAACATTCTTTACGTTGAACTCTATATATCAACTCGTCACTTTACCAAATAGGAGATATACTATTCTTGATTTTTTTAGAGCTTAATTCACCCGGTAAGGACTAAATTACAGTTATTATGAAAGAAAATAGAAATCAAAGAGCAGTAAATATAGTACGAAGGAAGAATAAAGAAGACTTTGCGTTTCCATAGAAAGAATTGAAACGCAGTCTTCTTGATTATTCCTTAATGTTTTACAAATGGATTTCTATAAAGTAGCAAATTCAACTATCTCCAAAAAAAAGCAGTAGATGTTAAATATTCCATATTTTGGGTTAGATATAATTAAATTACTTACTCAAAAATGGGAAATCTAATGGCTTAAAGTATGCGCGATGTAGTTTGTTTAGAGTTTTTACGAAATATTAACTCCAAAATACTGAAGATACGAGACATCACTTCCTTAACGCCATGTGCTCAGCAGTCAGCAGGTTCATTCGAAGTAAATTTCTAAAAAATAGCGCGGAACTTTGATTGTACCAATCGGAAGTTATAAATTCGTTAAGAGGTCAAAGGCTATGTCACGCCAAAACGATAAAAACACAAAAGGTATCGTTAACGATGAGAAAAAGTAGATCATTAACAACTATAAAATATCTAAAGCGAATGATAAGAAAAAATTTCGAAAAGTATCGCACGAGTTCAGAAGAAAAACATTAGCTGAAAATAAAAACAATAATCCGAAAGAATTTTGGTCTTACGCCAGGGAAGTTCAGGAAAATAAGTAAAAAGATAATTCACTCTTAATCAATAAATATTATGATATAAACGGCATTTCATGAAAGGGTATAAAATTCATTCTTTCAAAAATACCATAAACAAAGTAATCAACCCGAAGGTCTACATCTACATCTGCATCAATACCCTGCTAGCCACCAAAAAGGTGTGTGGCAGGGGGTGCAGCACCAGAAGAAAAGGGTTAGGGATGAGGGGGTTAGGGTTTTTCAAATGGATGGGGAAAGGTAAGGGGAACCTGCAAAAAAATAGATAAATATACTAGTATAACCATGCGTTGAGTAAGAATGTTAAGAAAAGACTCGTAAAAACTTTGATATGGAGCGTAGCTATGTACGGCGCGGAAACATGGTCATTGAAGCAGGAGGATGGACGTAGACTGGAGGCTTTTGAAATGTGGGTGTGGAGAAGAATGGAGAAGGTGAAATGGACAGAGAAGAAAACAAATGAGGAAGTACTTGGTATGGTGGGTCAAGAGAGGGGTTTGTTGGGAAAAATCCTATGGAGGCAGGAAAAGTGGCTGAAGGGGGTATTGACCGGCAGCGGGAAGTTGAAGACTGTAATTGAGGGGAAAATGTTAGGCAAACGAGGAAAGGGAAGGAACAGGATAGGGATGTTGGACGGGATGAAGGGAGGAAGAAAGTACTCAGAGCTGAAGAGGGACCTGATGTAGAGTAGGATGTTGCGTTTTGCTAGGGGTCACAAATTATTTAATTAGTAATTACGTCCATCCAAAAACCTAACTTAAGCGGTAGATTACCTAATAATAGTATAACCATACCAGGCCCTATCTTTTAGGTTAATACTTATTATGTCGAGCCGACTCCTGGGGGATTTAGATTACAAGCATTCTGGTCTCTTATTGTTCTTGGAAAAAATGACCATTTAAACCTGTCTGTCTTGCAGTCAATCTCTCTAATCTTATATTTGTGATACCTCCGCCCATAATACGTTGGGCTTCGTATTATGTTCTTGATGCCATCGGAAAAGGACTAATGTTTAAATATTTTAATAAGTTTAATCTATAATGTAAACGCCGCTGTGTAAGGGAATCCCAGCCTAAATTTTCTAGCAAAGTAGTTACGCTACTGCGTTCGTCATAACAATTTTTGACAAATCAAGCCCCCCTCCGCTGAACTCGATCCAATTCCGAAATTAAATTTATCTTTTGAGGATCCCGTATACTGGCAGCATACTCTAGGTGGGGCCTGACTAGGGCAAGAAAACATCGTTCCTTCACTTTTTCGTCACATTTACCCAGCACTCTTTTTACAAATCCCGATTTTTTATTAGCACGACCGCATATTTCCCGTATGTGATTTCCCCAGGACAGATCGTGAGTAATTGCTACACCCAAGTATTTAAAGGAATCTACCCTCGCGATTTCTGTTTCTGTTTCTGTCACTATGTAACTAAATGGGGGGTGCTACTCTTTTCCCAAAAACGTATTACTACGCATTTTTTCAAATTTAATTCCAATTGCCATGTATCGCACCAAGTTTGCATTGCATTTAGGTCGTTAGCTAACGAGACTGTCATCGCGACTTCGATGTCGGTTTGGTAGGTGATAGTTGAGGTCACCCAGTACTAAGCCCGACGGCGTGTGAAATTCACACATCAGGGTAGGGGGCCAGTTCTTTTCCCTGTGACGGCTATGGTTTCTCAGGAAGATGTGTTGCCAAAAAATCACATAGCTTGGGTATAGCTGAAGGTGTCTAGAGGGGCTTGCCCGGGAATTGAACCCGGGTTCTCTGGTCGTTAGTCTAACGCTATGCGACTGGAAAAACGCGACCTCTCTTTTAAAATATTTTCATCAAATTTTCAAATAATTTCCCCTCTGGCTAAAAAAGTACTTTTGCCAATCGATAACTGAAAATGAAAATGAACTAAGTGTACTTGAACGTTTTCCGGAAAAAGTTAAACGAAAACTAATCCTCCGGCTCCAATCAAATACCAGCATATTTAAGTAACTTATATTTTTGGTTGTCAAAACCTTAACCTACTGAAAGTTAAGAAGACCAATTATTGTTCAGAAAACCCAGAAAAAAATCACGGTCTAAAATTCTGGTTAGAAACTTCTTACTATACGTACTGCCCAAATATTCAAAAGAACAAGCATTGACACAAGGTAATACGCGAAGCAAACTAGACATGTTTGCGACTGATTTTCCAGAGATTATTTAAACGTAGGCATAACTGAAATCTCTTACAAAGCTATAATATTAGAAATGAAAAGTATGACCTTAAAAATGATTAAGAAAAAGTGTTAAGTATGTTTATTCAACTAAAGGAATTTTAATGAGCTTTGAGAAAAGTTAAACCTCTAACTGCAATAATTCATGTTAGAATCTCACAGCACTGACAAGATTTTGAAAAATTTCTTATATACTACCTTGATCAAAAAGTTCCCGGAATAACCACCGTGTGGCGCTCCCATCGTTCCGATTTGAGTTCTGTTTTTTTTGTTAAATTGGTACATCTGTTGTTGATATTCCCTTTAAATCTTAGTGTCATAACTTGACATTTGCAAAAGTTACGTAGCCAAGAGTACATCTATCTCTGTGTGTGTTGGCGAATTTTTACAATTGCAGAAATGGATTTAAATTTGCAACAACGAACTTGTATTAAATTTTGCGTAAAAAACGGATTTAGTGGCGCACGGACGTTGGAAATGTTGGAAAAGTGTTTCGGCAACGATTCTCTAAAAAAAACGGTCGTTTACCAGTGGCACGAGCGGTTCAGAAGTGGTCGTGAGTCAATCGAAGATGATGAACGCAGTGGCAGACCATCGACATCGAAAGTCGGTGAAAAAATTGATAAAGTAAAAGAAATGTTGGCCAATAACCGCAAATTAACCATCAGAGAAATAGCGGAGGACTTGAACATTGCCTATGGATCCGCCCAAGACATTGTGGTTAATGATTTGGGTTTCCGTCGTGTAGCAGCAAAGTTGGTGCCAAAAGACCTCAATTTCATGCAAAAAAGAGACCGTGTTGACGTCGCAAAAGACATGATTTGCGAGGCTGAATCCGATCCCACATTCATCAAAAGGATCATTACTGGAGAGTATTATTCAAGACTGGAGAGAAAAATTTATTCCTCAAAAATTGTGACCCATTTTTTCCAGTTTGCAAACAGAAAATAATCCGAGGGAGCTAAATATGGCAAATAGGGTGCATGAGGCAGCAATTCAAACTTTAATTCATGACTTTTTGACATTGCAATAACGGATTTGTGAGCAGGTGCATTGTCTTGATGAAACAGCACTTTCTTCTTAGCCAAACACGGCCGCTTTTGCCTGATTTCTTCGCTCAAACATTGCAATAAGTTTGCATAATACTTGCCTTTGATATTTTTTCTTTTTCCAAGATAGTCAATGAAAATTATCTGACGCGCATCCCAAAAAACCGACGCCATTACCTTGCCTGCAGTTTAAACAATATTCGCCTTCTTTTGAGTCCGTTCTCCCTTTTGAATCCATTGTTTTGATTCTTCTGCCTCGGGTGTGAACTAATGGACCTATGTCTCATCCATGGTTATGAAATAGCGCCAAAATTCTGCTTTGTTGTTATGAAATATAAATGGTAATATGAAATATAAATGATAATATGAAATATAAATGAAAATATGAATAAACACTCAATTGAAACATCTTTACAATACTGGTTTTGCTCGAGTGTGAGCGAACGCGGCACCCATCTTGCACACAGGTTTCTCATGTCCCAATTTTCAGTTAATGTGGGATGTACCGAAATTTTTGAAATGCCTACTATGTCTGTTAGCTCGCGCACTTTCAGTCGACGATCATCCATTTTCACTTCGCGGATTGTCTTCACCGTTTCTTGAGTCGTCATCTCATTTGGTCGACCAATGCGATGCTCGTCTTGATAGATCGGACGGCCTCGTTTAAACTCTGCTACCCAATATTTTACTGCTTTAAACGAAGGAGCAGTTTCACCCAGGGGATAATCCAGTTCAGCTTTAGCTAATTGGTTGGGCTGAGGCCTTTCAAACGAATGTATTGTATCACATAACGTTGACCAATTTTCCATTTTCACAAATTCACTGAAAACGTTCATTATTGAGGGCTGCCAAACAAGTATTAAACAACCTGGCGTCTTCAAACTTGAAACATACGCTTTTTAAATTGCGTACTTTCTAATGCAGTGATATTTTTAAAACAACTACCGCCATCTGTAGCTCAGGCCGAGTACTTCTGGGCCTTCCCATGTACATTGTGATAATAAGGAACCCAGACAGTAAAAAAAGATTGGTCGGAGAGACGCCTCCTTTGTGTCCCTAGCACCGCGACGTTTGGGATAGAAAGAAAGATGCAAACAAAATTTAAAGAAGTTTCATGAGTAATGACAAAAATCAAATTTATGAGTCTCGTACAGTCATGAAGTTTGCCTCGAATAATATTGAGCAAAAATGAACAGAATTTTGTACCAAGCTTAACATACCTTAAGCAATTTGTTACATGATCACTTGAGACAATTTCAAATATAATTTTTGTTTTACGTAAGGTAAATGCAAGGGAGCCTTCCAACTGTACATATATAGTATCAAGATAAAATAAGGCGATATTGTTTCTTTGTAAAAGATTATTGTATTGACTTTGTAAATGGACCAATATTTTCAATAATTGCTTTTTCAATTTCTGCACCAAAAATATTGTTGTAAAAAACCTGTCTTCCAAACACATAAAGAGCTCTTGAGCAACATTTATCAGGAAGGATAAACAGCTCCAAAATATGAACCAAAATAAAGATTGGGTTTGGAAGAAATACTCGCCAAAATACTCAACAAACTTTCGGGATGCGTCGTACCTTAAGTAAAAACTGCTTTTTACAAGGTAATTGATGAAGCCTAAATAGTTTGCGACTGATAGTTTGCTCACATAACACCTCTCTCACTTAGGTAATGAAAGGGAGAGCCTCAATTAAAATAGACAGATTTCTTCAATATTGATATCCTATTAAACCTTCAAACATATCACAGTCTTCAATTTAATAACTATTAACGAGAACAGGAACATACTCTGCGATAACCAGCAAAGGTTAATGAAAATCAAATCCTACGAAACACAACTGAGTATTACTTACGCTACCCTGAAATTGGTGGAAAGGAATACCAAATTGGATAATGTACATTTTGATTTCAAGAAAGCCTGCGATGAGGTCTCTCACAAGAAATTGATAGACTCAATGAGATACTACGGTATAAAGGAGAAAGTGAATAACTGGATTAGGGACTTCTTCTCTAACTGTAAACAAATATTGGTCGTTGACGGGTTAAGTTCAGTAAAGGCAGACTTAACTTTAGAAGTGCCAAAGGGAAGTGATATAGGGTGCCTACTCTTCCTCCTAGTTATTGCTGAACTAATCTCCCGTGTTAGCAGCAAACGTAGGATATTAGTAGAAAACACAATGATTTATAGAGAAATACATGTATGAGCACCGGCAAATAGTGTACAATCCCCAACGATTCAGACTTGATATCGAAGTGGGGTGAACAATGGGAGTTTGAATTAAATCACATAAAATTTAAATAACTGATACTTTTCTGTAAAAGAAAAGATAAGCAAAATAGAAATTATAAAATAGATGGGATCAAGTTGGCTAGGTTTCATTAGATTGTAGAAAAATGTAATTAAATTGTAAGAGTGAAGTGTTACTCTATAAGCGACCGCGATACGGGGAAGAGCATTTTTAAATTCTATGTTGCTTAGAATTTGTCAATATTCCGTTTAACCTTAAATTATTCACTTTATTGTTATTGATAGTTCCTTTTTTATGCTTAGAGAAGTATTTCTCACTTAAACACCGTGTTGCATATCCCTGTAGTTTTCATGATTTGCATGGATTGAAATATTTTACATACATATTCTATTTAAAAATTAAGAAAAACTTAAAAATTGATGTGGTATGCCTGATGCTGTATCGCCCCTGCCACCAATATGAAGTCTGTTCAAAAGGTATCACGACTTTTGTGTTTTTTCAAAAATTATTTATTTATTCCTGCATATCTATTTTGTCCCCTTCAAAGTGATCACCATTAGATACCATACACTTGTGCCAACGTTTTTTCCAATCCTCGAAGCACTTCAAAAAATCATTATTAGTGATCTTGCTCAGCTCATCCTTCGATGCAGTCTTTATCTCGTCAATCGTAGCGTAGCGTCGTCCTTTCATGGGCCTCTTCAGTTTCGGGAACAAGAAAGAGTCACTGCGGCCAGATCTGGGGAATACGGTGGCTGTGGCATCATTAGTGTGTTGTTTTTGGCCAAAAATTTGCGCACAAGTAATGATGTGTGAGCAGGGGTGTTGTCATGGTTCAAAAGCCAATTTTTGTTCTTCCAAAAATCCGGGCGTTTGTGGCGGATTGCTTCGCGTAAATGCGCATAACTTGCAGTTAATATTCCGTATTTACCGTTCTACCCTTTGCCAAAAACCCATAATGCACCACGCCCCTGCAATAGAAGAAAACTGTGAGCAAATCTTTCACATTCGACCGAACTTGGCGCGCTTTTTTCGGTGTTGGCTCGTGCTGCAGCTTCCATTGGGATGATTGAGCTATACCTTCCTTGTCATGACCATAAACTCATGATTCATTACCAGTTATGACTCTCTGGAACAAATTTGGGTCGTTACGGACGGAGCCCAGCACCTCATTAGCAATGTTAATGAGTTGCTGTTTTTGGTCGAAATTGAGCAATTTTGGTACGAATTCCGCGGCGAACTGTATCATGCCCAAGTCATTGGTAAGAATGAAATTGCACGAGTAAGTCGATGTGTTTAGGCCCTCAGCAACTTCTCTAACGGTGATTTGGTGATGGGCCAATACTATTTTCTTCACTTCATCAATGTTTTCGTCTGTTGTTGACGTGCTCGGGAGCCCGGCACGCTCTTCGTCGATCACATCTTCTCGGCCCTGTGAGAACATTTTGTGCCACCGATAAATGTTGCTTCGGTCCAAGGTAGGGTCTCCATATGCCAGTCAGCATTCGGAATGCGTCCGCGCACTTAATTTCGT
Source organism: Hetaerina americana (assembly GCF_022747635.1). NCBI lineage: Eukaryota > Metazoa > Arthropoda > Insecta > Odonata > Calopterygidae > Hetaerina > Hetaerina americana. Next base: position 80,847,575 of record NW_027286985.1, on the reverse strand, counting down.
TTTTCACCCAAAACTTGATACAGATTCTTTGATCCATTTTTTGGAACAGGCAATAATCGAAGACAAGCCAAACATGTCCAAGCAAAATAGCTGTCAACAATTAACTTAACATTCTAAATGGCTGAACTTTTCGGTTTTAGTGAGAGATATAAGTACCTACATAACGCAAAAAAAAATCGAAAATCAAATAAACATGACCCGCGGAAATTCAAAATTCGCGATACTTTTTGAATAGACCTCGTTTCCTAGTACTGGATTACAGGTTATTATACATGAATGCAATTTGATCTTATAACGAATTTCAGCATTATAAATTGCTTAAGAACAAGCTTTTGCGGCCGAGCCATAACGACGCCAAAGCCGAAAGTGACATTTGTATGGGATGTTTCACCTCCAGGTGCTAACACTTCTTTTCAATATCATATGCTAATAGCATCGCCCTTGATGCCACCACCGCTGATAAACAACTGCCAGTAAAATACCGGGTAATAACGTATCTCCAGATGAGGTTCAAACAGTATCTTCAATTGACCGTTTTAATCATGTAAAATTTCATCGCCTTTCCTGATTCCCAATGTGGCTTACCTGAAGGGTAAGCACCATTCAATTTATATATGGTATTTTACTCTGTAACATGACTAAACTTGCCACCAGGCAAACTCGATTAGGTTGCACTGGCAATCGTAGGGTGGTAATATTTCAACAGTATGCTCTTAATGAGCAGTCTTATCAAATGCATATTGTTTACATCCCCTAGCCGGTTTCACCAATAAAAATTACTCCACATTTCTGATCACAGGTGGACGGTATTTTCTTTCGTATTAGCCAATTTTGAACGTCATCTTTACTGGTTGAGGTGCTGGGAGTTTTATCCAAGACAGAAGAATGGAAGTGCACATATTCATCACGATGGCAGCGTTCCTGATTTTTCTTTCCTTCAAAACAACCAGGAATACCGACTGGATGGGTCATCTCTCAGCTCCAAGTGCGTACTAATATTCTCCTACGCTATTAATCCCCTCGCAATTTAAAGGAACGAAACTGCAAAGAGATTCTCATGTATTGAAATAAATTATCAATACATGTCTCATTGATGAGAGCAATGGACATAGCAAACAACGAGTACCACCAAGGAAAAGTGGGGTGTAAGACTCGATGACAGCTGACCGAACATGAGGTGAAGGGGACGGGCTTTCGCTAGCCTACATGTCCATATTCCGTCTGATCCACCTTCAGGTAGTGGCCTTTCCCGGTCCACTCTGAGGCAGGGGTCCTCGCCTACTCAAGCCGGTAACTACAAGGCTTCGTGGTAGGAAGAGGACGTGTAACCTTGAAGTCCCGCTCGATTTCGCGACTCTCTCTGTGAATAATTTGCGATTCCCCGATCCGAACCGTGGGTCGCACCCCCGTCTCTACCGTAGTCGAAGAGAGAGAGGGAAAGGGAGGGTAGAAATGGTGGGAAGCGTTACTATGGAAGGGGGTGAGGGTTTGGAGAGAGGGAATAGGGAGAATAGTCGGTACCCTGCTCCCCGTGGACGCGCAATGTGGAATAGCATAATCACGCTTCCAGAGACAGAGAGTTCTGAGGTGAACATTTGTGGTTTTTGGGATAGAGACGATAAATAGTTCGGCGAGACTTGAGGTAGATCACATGGGTGAGTGGACTGCCGTGAACGGCGGGGAATGATGGTGACTATCGGCACGGAAGCGGTTACTCCTCCTTAAAAAGAGTGGAGGCTACCTATGTGTCCGTATATTTTTCTTGTTGTTAATATTAAATATTCTTATCCCCACCCCATGGTAATCCTCGTCTACTAATTGGTATGTATACTATACATAATCCGAAAAATTACTCACCAGTTTTACAGCAGGGAGTATACCCATCACAGGACATTTTTGGCCAATTCCTGAAAAATACACGATAATATTTTTCTAAATATCTCTTAACACTATAATACTTAACTCCATCTGCTTATTTCCCTAATTCCTAACGCAAACAAAATACTGAGTCCTTTTCCATTGGAGTAACTTTTTATAAGAGAAGTGGTTATGGGCCGATTCTATCTAATGAAGCATATACTTTTCATTGAGGAAAAGTAAAAATAGTTATAGTCAATCTCACTGCATTCTACAAGTCATTATTCAAATGGGTTCAAAGATTTTTATATTTTATCCGAGGAAATAAAACATGCATTACTATATAACAAGCTTCAAATGACGACAACAGTGTGGATATTAGCTAACGAAGATTTGATGATCTGATGTTTGTTTCAATATTATTAACTTTTACAATTAATATTTCGTGGTTCCTTTTGAACGAATGTTTAGCTGTAAAATGTTATGTATTTATATTTTTGGGCTCTGCCTTTATTTATTAATAACGTCGGAGGTCGGTACAAAGGGACGCATTTCCAAAGCGGAATAGAGAAGTTTAGCAAAGGATTAGTATAATCAACCCGAACAAAGACCTACCTAATGCGTATGGAATTGACATTTCAGATAAGGTTTCCTCTTACTACACTTGTGCTCCCTTTTGGTTTCCCACAAAGTTTTGGTACTCAGAAAATTATAAATCTTAGATTTCAGATAGGACTCTCCAAAGTCATTACTCAAGGATAGGAACCTTAGGTTGTAGCATAAGCTCTATTCATTTGGATAGCATGCCTATATTACCTATGCGTACAGTAACTTTTATCACATACACATTCAATTTAAGCTAACAATATTCCATAAATTTAAATTTTTTCTCAGTTAATTGCGTCAGTAAAAGTTGTATGGCCACTCTTATTGAACTTTTCTTAAATAACAGCGGTTCATATTTTATTACCAGGCGATTCGAGCTAAGTCATATGTTTTACTTGAATTATTAGTTCAATTGCTTTAAGCTATAATTTTTTATAGAAGGAATATATTCCCCATGCTAGGGGATCCAAAAGGTCAACTTAACTTGCGTACCTCCTACTACCAATCAATGTTCTTTGCATCGTTTGCATTGCAGTAAAATACTTTTTTTAGATTTTGCAATCCATATCCTGCAGTGAAAAATGAAATTTTCGGTACAAAATTCTTGTGCCCTGTTATTACACATGGTTTATTATTTGGCATCTTTTCTTCTGTTTACAGTGTTAAGGATGCTTTCCAGGAATGGGATCTTTCGGAATGGCGTGGTTGATTCAGCGGAACATCAGGAGGGAGCACTTAATAAAGTAATGCAATGTGTGGCTTGAGGACCCCATTTGATAGCTATAGGATGCAAATGACATTGATCGCTGAAATGAATATTATTAACACCAAAATATAAGGAACACTAAGGGCATGGATTAAGCAAAACTTATGAAAGCTACTCCTATTAACGATGGCGATTTTTTATATTTTAGAGAGCTCTATGTGGTTAAACATTGGCGCCATAATATTTAGCGAATAAGCGAGATTTTAATTACATTGGGAGAAGAACTTTCTCAGGCAGTGTTTTTTTGGCAGCATTATGGAGTTCAGTTGGCAGGAATAAAACCGCTGTTTTCGTCTTATACTCACCAATCTTTATTTAATTTCTTCCTGCCAATTCATTTGAAATGTCAAAATTGTAATAATATAAAGGAGTGAAATACTGCAAAAGTGTTCAATGATACCCGTTATGTTAAAAAAAGATCATGGCCTGCCCATTAGTTTTACAAAAAGCAACATTTTTTCAGGGAATTTATTTAATTGAGGAAGCTAAGAAAAATACGATAAGCGTTTTCATAAGATTGTAAAACACGAGGTTAGTTTGAAAGTTTTAGTGCGATGTTAAATTGTAGTATCGCAAGATATGAATTTACATGCCAAAAGGTAAAAAAGGGACATTGTCGTCCAAAAAGATGATTTACTGATCGGAGGGCTCAAGTTCGAGTCATGGGGACGCCTCCGGACATCCACAGCTTACCCAGGCTGCGTGAGTTTTTCGAGTACTAGATTTTCCTGGGAAACCGTAGGCTGCACATGGAAAGGAACCAGCCCTCCTATCCTGATGTGTGAATTTCAGATACTGGGTGAGCCCCCCACACACCTACCGAACCGCCCTTCGGGTTAATCATTGTCCTGGATAGATAAAATTAATGAACGGTCTGAGGAAGTTATATGGAAATTGGAATGCAATTGAGTAGATTTTTAAAATGTAAAACTTCAGGCAATATATTGCCTTGCATGAAAAGTCTTACGCATGTTGATGTTGTGATAATAGCTAAAGTATTAGAACGAACCCATTCTAAGCTAAGATAGTTTACAGCGATTTCTTTTAGTCACTGTAACTTGTAAACCAATTGTACAATCGAATTAAAACAACATTGACTCTTATTGATTACATAAGGTAGATACTTCTTTTTGTGGAAAGTTATACTAATACTTTACGGATAATTTTGTGGAACAAATAAAATTAACAGAAGGTAGAGATTATACCGGTTATGCCTCCTTGAAAAATCACTGATAAATTCAATTCAAAAAGTATAAAATGAGATGTTAAAAGGTTCTTTCTGAAACTCTGACATAAGATACCTGTACATTTTGTTGCTGAAACGCAAGCTAAACATGAAACAAAGTGCGTATAGCTGCCATTAAAAAGATGTATTTCATTAGAGTCAAGAACTATTTAGAGATTATATTCCAAGGCAAAATGTACTACAATCGCACGAAGAAATAAAATACAACATTAAATATTTGAGTATCAACCAAGTAAGTCGATATAATAGTAAAATGCATATTTTTCGTAAACTATTAAAATATATAGGTGCATGTCCACGGGCATACAGTAAGAGTCTCTCAATGAAATGTCACTCGGTGAAACTTGTCATTTAATGTAAATTCTGTGCTCGGCTTTTTCACGAATAGAATCCTTTCCCTTATTCTATTTCATTTCTGAATGAACCCCTTAATCCTAACGTTATTACCACCCAAATATTTAGTGTGGATTGTTATATAGGGTATATAGGTTATGAAAAATAGTTGCTATAACGAAGATGAAATATTACAGACATGTTGTAGACATACAGCTATTTACACAGTTATCCATTTGAAATTGCATCCACGCAAGTCTATATATTTCAATACTTCACCAATGTGTGAGAAAAAAATACCCCGCAACCCACCTTCACACCAATTATAATATTTAAAAGTTTGTCTTTGATTCAAACTGAGACAGAAGAACAATCACTTAAAGACGAAACTTGGGTATTGAAACTAATCAGATATGAACACCTAAGTATGTTGAACACCAGCAATCTGCCAAGAAAATTGGCGTAGGCAGAGAAAAATATCATTACATCAATAATTCCGAAATATTCTTTTCTAAGACCGAGAGCAATACCACGGGCAGGTGACAGACTGAATTTTGCTTTTATTTTTGGTAATCTCCGGCCGTATCTGCTAAAACAAGCGTGTTTGCTAAAACAAGCCCTAATTACCATCAAATCAGTATTATTTTCACGGTATTCACAGAAAAACAGTATAAATGTTAAGGAATCATGTGTATTTACAAAGTAACCTTAAATATAATGTGCCACCGGTTGAATAATTCTTCGAACTCAGGTAAGACAGTTTCCTAATATCTAACAGGGTGTTGAGAACGCATTTATTTTCTCATCTTTATACTGGTATATGGGAGCCTATTAGTGTTTCATTAGCATAAATACCAATTGGAGGAAAAATCTACGTCAGTTGAAGAAGGACTTTGTCTATACCTGTCAAAGATGCAACCATGCGTTAAGTGGCTCTGTCTTAAAAAGGAAGTCCATATTGTAAATTATCTCCAGAGAAAATTTGGATTTGGCGACAAATAAATGAAATATTCATTTTTTGCTGTATTAAATAAGCTAAATAATACCTACAGTTATTTTGTTAGCAGCTTTCAAAATAGCTATAGCTGCATTAATTTTTCGAATAACATTCATTAATACGCTCATAATGCTTTTAACCAGAGAGCTGACAATGAGATAACTGCTTCACTATTTTACTAAAGATAGTCGTAATTAAGAATAGGTGTCACATACAATGCTATATTTTATTTCAAAGAGGGAGATTATTATTATTAACAAGCCCACCTTATTTTCTCGTAAATGTTATCTGTCAGTTACCATTTACTGATATAAAACGTAACACGTGTCAGCTAGAAAGGGTGAGGATAGGGTCCCAAATTCTCAAACTAAATATTTCAAGGATTCCTTCTACAAAAAACGCTGTAAAGAATACTTGGGTACAAAATTTAAAAAATGTAAGAAAGGGCTTTTTAAATTGAATTTCGGAAGAATGAGCGAATTCTTTTTTCGTATCCCTGCCAATCCAAATCCCGCCCAGTATCTCGCTTATTCCCAAGAGGATATCAATGAAAATTTTACAACTAAATCACTTTTGTGCGCCAAAGCATGAAGGGGTTAAGACTTAAGCTAAGCACTGCCCCTGGAAAAACGGAAAATAACTCGACCATAAAAATAATAAAATTTGAATCCTACCTCCAGAGAATCGTCTTTGATTCTACTCTCCGAGACTTCTTCCAATAAAATGTGGGATCTTTGAATCAATTCTCCCATTTCATTATTCTAAATTGTACCAGAAATCAGAGACAAAATATTATTTCACAATTTAAGTGAATGATTCGCAGTTCCATTTCTTGATTTTAATTACAGTACCGTACAGAAATAGGAGCGATTATTGAAGAAAGAAAATAAAGAGGCTATTCAAGTTTGATCTGTAACTTATTTCAACGCTAAATGTCATTTATAAAACCGAGGAATGCACGTGTGTACTGCATTCGCGAAGTAAGCACTAGTTTCCGCGCTTTAAATATTAAATTTGCGGTTCGAACCGATTTTCTTCGACTTTAATTTATCGCGAGGCTGTATCACAAATCTATTACGGTGAATTAACATAATCTAGATTTCGAGATACTGATAATCTCTGCGAGCGTGTCCGCGTATTTTCCCTTTCCAGCTTTCACTTGATATTCATTACGCCCGTGCATAACGTTTGCGCATAATCCACCAATAACTTGCGTGACGATGACGGAACACTTCTAAACCGTTATAAACCATTCAGTTGACAAGGGAATAACCGACGCCATAACGAGATTATCCAGACAGGGGACTCGGTAATAAAGAGGGCGAGGGTCCAACGGCTTCCCATGATTTGGTACTGGATTCTAGACCTTGATTCTGTGGATTCGAAATTGATGAGTCCCAAGTCCCTTTTACTTCCCACAGGTTAGTGCGAGTTAAATTAAATGAGATTCCATTCTCTGGTGTTTAAAACTCTCGAATACATATGAATAAATGCGTTAAATTGAAATTTGTTTACTAAGAAATTGAAATGGTGTTCACCTCATATTCTCTTCCTCTGCGCTAATTAAATGAAAACCAATTTTGTTGACATAATAATACATAAGTACTACTTTTGTGCTCCTCAGTGCAGGTGCTATCAATTAAAAAATTAGTATTAGTTATTCAGGTTTCTCTGCAGCGAACTTCATGACGCACTGTTTACAAAATTAATGGGATTCCGGGAGATGAAGAGACTGTTTCACGTCCATGGATTTGGAAGAATTTCGTTCGGTTACCAAAGTGATTTTGCCTATTAACATACCAACCCTAATGTATTGCACATGAGAATTCTGATATAACATGTTGCCTCCCCAGAGTACGGCTAAATTCAGTATGATTAATTTTTCATACAGGTCAAAAAATGCTTCTACCTGAATTTTAGACGTGATATGATTTAAGTTCAAAGAAAGACATCACGTCATGTGTGAAGGGTTGTAGCGAGTTTTAAAAATTCTTTGCTACCAAATAAACAGCTATTAAACAAGCCTATAATTGACCCGTACTTTTTTAGAAGTGAATGTTTCCTGAATAAGCCTTATTCAAGTTATACGTGTTTGACCACAACGTAAGAGAATGAGCGATAAGGATATTTTCAGCTGAACATAAACATAAAAATATGAGAATTATCAAAAAGGAGGATTTTTCTTCGACTGGTACTAATCATACCGGCCGTTGTCACTAATATAGTTTACCTAGACGCATAGACATGAAACGTTAAGTATAGTTGGCCTAGGATTTTGAATGAAAAGCAGCTTCATGACGGGGTCATTTCTATCGGTGTACGCACGGGTGTATGCTCACACCGATTCCCACCCAATGGCATTACACACTGATTCAAATTAGCTCATGAAACTTGGTATTGGTGCTCACGTACCCTTACCGTGACCACAAACCTACTTCCCTTCAATCAATGGGGTTAAAGAATGAAGAACCCGATTGCCATCTACACAATTTAGGATACTATACCATATGCATGAATCGACTCGTACTCCTGCATTTTGTGCATATTTTTCACTCTCTTCGGAATTTTTCCCACAAATTCCATCCTTTTTTGTCTTTCTAATTTGTCATCTATTTTGCCTTCTCCTTCTTTGTTCTAATTTTCATATGACTTAAATATTCTGAGTTGTCCACCAGATTTATGTTCTCCACCAAAAATGTTTAGTCAAGCCTCCTTCGAGAATCTCATGACCTAAGATATCTAATGGTTTATTTTTATCCCATGACTAGTACGCCGGTTTAAAGCACTGTTTGTTATTCCAGACTTGAATTGATAATCACAGCCTTGAAAACCACAAATTTGAACTAATCAGGCCTCAAAATACTTCCATTCATACATCAGAACATGCTTAATCTCACATTTTCTTAAGTTTTAGCTTGAAAAGCATGGGTAAACACGAGCAATCCTTTCTTACTCCTCTCCTTTCACTTATCTTATACCGAAAATAAAACAGCAAAAACTTCAAAGTGTAAATACACAAACTTTGAAATTACCCTGGAGGTACACAGTATGCACATAAAATCTCGAGTAATCATACTAATAGTTTTAATATGTGCATTTATGACAATGAAATCGTTCTCAAAATTGCAATCTGTAAGAGGAAAAAACTATATTGTAGGAAAGGATTGATTCATCAACTTATATTGTCGGTATTTGTCTGTGATTCACGACTTTGTTGGCCAATATTCTTATTCCCATAACAGGAGGCGTCAAACGCTCGAAGCATTCGCCATTCGGGGGTTTTGGCGTTGATCTAATGAAACCTCTAGCAGAGGAGGTGAAACTGCTGTCCAACAAAATTAAATCAATGTAGCCAAATCCAAAAAATGGAAATTGAAACCTCGCGATATTGTGAAATCTGCGCTAATTAAGATATAAGCTGAGGAAATACATGTGAAGATGATAGCAATGAAGTAAGTAGAGAGACGCACTCACCACTTTCATGTCACTCTACTCATATCATGTTCAACTGGATTATCACACGTCCACGTACGAATGATCGGCGTCTGCTGTTTGTGTTTCGCCTTATTAAAGTGAGCAAAAAAAATATAATGAGAGCTGTTGGCTCAACCTAAAACCTTGTTCCATTCCTTATAAGATAGAGAATTTGGTGGCTTAATACTGGAAAACGAGGCACTCAAGGTTCAAGCATCATATTTTCTACAGACCTATTATCGAAGCAATAAAGCCATCGAAGGATTTCATAATGATATATTTCAAATTTTATTCGTGACAATTTCCATACGACCTATGGGGTAAATTTCCTCGATAAAATGAGCTTGATGTACAGATTTATAGAACTAGACTCATACGTAATACGGAATGAATTTTACACCTTCTTTCCGTACAGAAAGTTTAATATATGTCGTATATTTATATTGGAGATCTCAGGGAAAGCATGTGTCATGTGAAAAAATTATTACACTTTTAAGATATTCGAAGCCTCATATAAAAACAAGGCTGATTATTCTGTAAGAAAAATTTTTCCTTGAAATTACTCTATGGTATTTAACTATGCGACAGTAATATTTTTCTCTCTGGACCTATGTGGAGCGACTCATTCCTCAAAGCGGGAGGCTCTACTTTGAGCGCTCAAAGGACGAAAACAAGATGGACGATATCCATCTCCCGACTCCGTCTCCCTATTAAGGGAACACATTTACATGCTGCGCGATTTCTAAAAGAGCGGGGCAAATTTAGATGGATCACCAGCGGAATGCGTATATCACGCTTTTTCGCGGATGCGCGCGGAAAAACTGCGAGAGTTATGGCACGTAAGCAATATGGTAACACATGTACATAAGCGAATACAAGAAGAATCACTCCGCCTGATAAAATAGCTCATAATCGTGCTCCCCTCGCGTTTGCATTATGTCATGCCCAACACTTTCCATTAACATCTGCATACATAACATGACATTTTTCCTGCTTTACGACTGCCTTTTAGGCCATTTTTCTCACTCTACCCAATCAATAGTCTGGAACTCGAAAAAAGGGCCTCCCTGGAATAACATTTCCCCAAAACGATCGCAAGTGTGCATCCGACACACGCTCGTATTTAATAACTTGAAGGATAAACATGGAATGTCACGGCTGCAAAATAATTTGGCATTAGGAATTCATTTGCATCAATATAAAAAGTTTATTAACGGATTTTCTTAAAAATATTTATAAATCACAAATTTCGTAAAGCAACGTAACTTCCCTTGACGCTCCCTCACCAGTGGCAGTCAGCAGGTTACTCTTAGAAGTAAAGATAATAAAAATGGTTAATATTTTTTGTGTACGGCACTTTAACTTACAGTGGTATTAAAGTTAGTTGCAATGCAAGAGCACCGTGATATTGTCGATATTTACGACGCACAATGCACTTAGCTTGTCGTCTAATTAATCAATCGCTAGTGGGAAGTACAACCTTATAGAAAATAAAGGTAGCACACATCCGCAATAATGACATTTGACATCAATCAAATATAAACACCCTTAAAAGTAAAATTCACTTGCAATTGAAATGGATATTGAAAATTTTGGAAAATCTTGTTCAAATAATTGAAGACAAACTGTGCATCAAGCTCCAAGATATCCCAGTTATTTTCTTGGGACTGGGAGTTGATGTTAAGATATCTTTTCGCTTAAAATACGCGGGACTTTTTTATGAATAAAATATAAAGATTGCATTGACGTACAGTGCACAGGGTTCGTAGAGGTGATGGTAGGGTGAGGTGAGAAGCGTTTTACATAACTGAAAACATCGTCGTTTATTGCACCAGGGCAGCACGTAATTATCCATTTTCCCCACTTGCGTGGTTTAATACCAATAGAAATTCATTGACAATTGGGTGAAGCCCGCGATGATGCTGTTATGTGCGCGAAAAAGGCTTGCTCGTGTATGAGACAGTTCAAGGAAGGCGGACTTCGTGTGACAAGAAACCCAAGAAGAAGGCCACGGCTCATCAGTAATTTTCCAGTGAAATAAAAGGGCTCCTACAGAGCGTCCCTGGCAGCCATGAAATTATGGCGTCAACATGTTGAAGTATTTATCAGCCTACGGGTAAAACATGTCGAAAAGTAACAAAGTTTAGAAGGCCGCTGTGTAATTAGTTTGCCGGAAAAAATACAGGTAGTGTAGAGCTTGGAAATACCCCTTAGTCTAAAAATTTAGCGTACGTAATTGAAAAGTAAAGGAAAGATGATTTTTATTAAGCAGCCCATATTTGTGACGCCTTTTCGGACGCATATTTGATCTAACTTGTATTGTCCTAAACGGCCCGCGCTGTGATTCGTAGAAATTATAGGTGAGAATCGTGTTTTTTTCTAAAGCTACAAATAATTAGACAAAATCTATAACTAGAGGAAATAACAGGGTTTTTAATAGTATTTTTACTTTTTATGGACCCTTCATGAGCCAAATTATTTCTCGTTGAAATCGAAAGACAAATTTCGATCCGTACACCATTTAGTGCCGTAAAGTGCTTAAAGTTACTATATACCCTTTTGTGGGTGCTAAATGTGCCAAAAATTGAGGCTTCCGCGTCACCAAGTTGAAATAAATTTATCAACTAGGAACCGGTTCAGATTTTTCTGATGCCCTGACGTAGCAACTGAAAACCATACGACCTGTGAACTAAGCCTCACTTTGCATCGAGTCCCCTTCAAAATCTAGATTTAGCAATCAATTGGAAATCACTCGACAAAGTGAAGAAGGCTTTTAAGCTGATCTCTTCGTGCTTTCGTGATCGATATAGTCGCACCCCTTCCAATCGAAGAGGGACACCTCCGCGACTGCACGAGCAACGAGTGTATGTGTTTGTGCAAAGGCAGGGGTGTTTGCGAACAAAAGGACAAGTCCAGGCATCCAGGCTGGCGGAGCGGAATTCACCTACGAGCGAAAGTAGCTGGCGCGTGTGTCCGGGGTCGCGCAGAGGGGAATTAATAAAGATGGGACGCTCGGGAGGTAAGACCGCCGAGGAGGAGTGACCGTTGCCGGTCGTGCTCCTCACTGATAAAGCGACGAATCGCAGCAGGGGAGGAGGCCGTGGATAATGTGAGTGGGATAGGACACGAACTGATTCCGCCACAGTCGCATCGCTCTTCCTATCGCGCCGCCGGAAGCGGAAGTCACCACGAGGGAGAAATATTTCCCTATCAGCTAGCGCCATAATGTGATGATGACGTCCTTGACTGATGAGGCGCCGACCCTGTGACTTTTAATACTCTTTCTATCAGTATTTGAAACAAATCATGAAATAACTTCATTCCACTGCCATAAGCTTAACCGATTTAATCGAAACTTATATTCCACACAATTTCAATATTACAAATTAAAGTAAAAATTGTATTAACTAGAACACATCGAACATTTCAGCTATTTAGGAACAGATGGACAAAGAAGACTAAAATGGGCAAAGTAGAGATGAAGTTAAAAGATGAATTCCGTGGGACAAATTAAATATTACAAAGGGTAGGTATTTGACATGATGCATAAGCAGGGATGTGAGGAAAATATATGTGTGCATTTTGATAAGACCGTAATTCTGTACTGCTCAAAGCATTTCTCCCTGAGACAAGACTTTAGGCGTACATTGGAGGCTTTTGCAAAATGGTTACGGTGTATCTTAAAAAGATTAAATGTACAAAGTCAAGTCAAAAGAAAATCAAGCAAAGAAGCTCTAGGAATGGTGCGAGAAGAGAGAAAAATGTTGCGAGGCATTCAAAGGCAGGAGACTATAAGTGGATGCAGTTCATTATGAGAGAAAATGGAATACTGAATACTGGAATAGAGGAAATATATTCAGTAAACGAGAAAGGAGGAGGCAAAGAAAAAACATTTTGGACGGAATGAATGTAGGTATGACATGAGCGGGATTAGAAAATGGTCGCCATACTGCAAGGTGTTGTAAAGGGTAAGAAGAGTAGCAATACTTTCTTAGTCCTTGATTTTATTATAAGCCTACCTTTATCGGTAAACTACTCCTAATAAAAACAATATTCAACATATATAAAAATTATAATCTGGCAGTTAAACTATAATATAATGGATTCTTCATGAGAACTTTTAGTTTACCCTCCTAGGGCATGATGAAGTATGAGGTGCGAATTTGATGGCCCACGATTCCATATTTTGCCTTAAAATGTATACCGTAGGTAAGTTTCATTTACCGTTTGACGATTTACATTCCTCCTTAAGAAAGAGTATGATCGTGATCTCCATAGTAAAATACCTACAGAATATCACTGAATGTTGCAATAATATTGGCATTATTTTTCCTAAACTTCGCAGCAAAAAATGAGGACGCTCAGTGTTGGAACGTGAAGGCACCGTGAACACTCCAAAAAACGACATTCCAACTTCGATATTTTTCAAATTTTTCTCTGTACAGGATCATCATGGAGGATTCCTTTCAAATAGAAAAAAACTGCTTGCGGGTAACTTTTCATTTTAAAGGTTCATGGTTATAAGAAATATGGAGTAGATGGGCACGATGCAAATCTGGAAGCAATCAAATTTTTTTAGCACTCGCTGGCTTTATAATTGGTGTCATGTTTAAAAGGCTACACCGCCCATGCGTGAATAGTCAGCAATTACACAAATAAATAACTTTTGTTCGACTAAATTGTGACATAAAATTGTTTGGAATGTTTTTCAGCAAAATTATCAAAATATTTGGCACTGATACGTCTCTCTTCAACACTCTATGGTCCCCCCTGCAACATAGCAGTCCTTAAATATATTCAATAAATTATCATTTTTGATGCCAATAATGGCATGAAAAAATAGGACTTCCCAATACCAACATAAGGTTTGTCAGGAATGAGGTTATAATCGCTTGTTGGTGTGATAATCGAAACCTTCAGCCAGTTATGATCGCATTAAAATATTTGATATATAGACCTAAATATTCGATCATTCGGCCTAAAACCACTTGCTTTCAGGCCCTCTACTACAACGCAATGAAATAGCGAATATCCTTCAATAGCTGATTTAAATCAGCTTCCAAATTTATTTTTTTGATACAAACTTCAAACATTTCAGCTCAGGTTGGGGTTTAATTTTATACCTTGGAAAAATGGTTGTCTGCCTGCTTTCTTTGCAATGGGCTACTGATAACACGACATTAGCTTTGATATTCCGTAGAGTTTGTTTCAATAATTTTTCTGTGGCTAGACGATTTTTCAGGAGTAAAACTTATAAATATTTCCCTAAATATGTATTAGATCCAGATGAGGAATATTTCACTGGTGCATTTCAGGTGGAAGTGTAAATTTTCACTTTTTTAATGTGACCCCTCGACACTTTTTAGCAATAGTCCATGTCACGATTGCCATTCTGACTAAAATTATGGCATACTAAATATTTTGATCATGGAATAATACCACATCATTGAAGACATCTTCTTCAGTACAACGATAGTGTTTACAAGAAATCAATCCAATTCACTTCATTGCCTTTTCATCGTTTGCTGGCAATTACTTCTCTGATGAGGATGAATTCTTACAATTGCGGCATGAAAGATTTTTCAAAGAAGAAAATAGCTGTTAGCGTTTGCACACCCGGCGTTGATACAGCCAAAGTTTGATTTACTAACTAAATTGGATTGCCGGAAAATAATTGCAATTTCCTGATTCTAAAGGCTTTTCGAGTCGGCGTTGAACGGAATGCCAGGGGGACGCCTGCTGCACGTTGAACATCCCCGGGGGTATCGCTTCAATCAAACATTCCCCGGGCGGGGCTGCTTGACGAATCTTCCTGGGAACCCCTGAAGCAATGTTTTCCTAATGGGTACTTTCCTAGTATGAGGGATATATGTAGCTCCAACACAGCGTGCGAATTGCGTCATCAAGGATACTGAGAGTCGCGATGCCCTGGGAGATAATATTTTTACCCTAAGTCTCGATGATGTGTTACGGATCTCTTCTCTCCAAAAGCGGTGAGGTTTGGCGTTCCCTTGAGATTTGGTGCCATGAATAACATTACAGATAAATATACTAGAGGCGCCAATCATGCTAAAAAATAACGAAAAACGTCAGCTAATCTGTCCTATTTTCGCACACGGGGTAAGGGTGAAGGAGAAGGCCATTAATTTTCAAAAACAACCAAAGAAGTCAACCTCCAACTTATTGAAGCTAAAAAAATGCGATAGTAATTTAATTCTGCAAAGGGAACAATTACCTTTTTGGAGTTTGAACGAAGACATTAGCTGTATTTTGAGAGAAAAAAAGATCTAAATACAATTGTTAAGTAGCACAAAATCTCTTATTAACTCATGAAACCATTGGTCATTGGATAAAATTAAGTTTTTTAACAGGAAAATACACGCTAAGACCGACTAGATGCTGTATCCATTGGGCATAACGATGTTCCCTTAGAGAAAATGTGGTCGTATGTAATCTTTTATCATTGATATGCGTTAAATACGGTGAACAATAAACGCTGCATAGGAGAGCATTGCCAATGTTCCGGACGTTTACAGCGACGGGTCTTTTCAAAGGAAGACCCTCCCCTCGAATGAATGGTATTTTTTTTATTTCTGACGAAGAATACTATAAATAAGCTCAATATCAACCCTACCTCCCACTCTCACTCGCTTGCTTTCGCTATCAGACTCATTTCCGTTTGACTTCTCTCATTCCTATCTGGTGGACGAGACAATGTGAGTTTGCTTAATTGAAGTCATTCCAGTCATCCACGAGACAAAATAAAATCTTCTCTTTCGCTTAATAAATCCAATCAGTAAAACGAGTCAATTAGAGGCTGAATGATACCATGATTCCCTTAAAAATCATTTACTTACATCCACTGTAAAGAGAACACAGCAATGTTTGCCTCCATAACAGTTGACGCGCCGGTTTTGCGTTGGTCCGAAAACACGAAAGCGTTTCAAAATATTGAATTTCAACTCCCATGTGTCGTCAAACTCCTCATTTGGTGTGGATTATTTACCACTGATGGAAAGGATGCGTTCGCTGATACGATACTCTCATGACATATTTTAAAAAATATTGGGATGTTTTTAGTTAATGATTCACGGAGCCCATATGCTGTTTAACTCAGATTTCCTATTAAGTTTACCTTATTGTTTAACATATTATTTTCGCGTGATTACGTATATCCATGCACTTTATTTACAATGTATATTTTACGTTTAAAACTCCTGGATATTAAAATGTCGTGCCTGATATAGTCTGGCGCCAACATGGATATTAATAGTTCAACCCAAATCGTTACTTAAAAATTCGGTTTAAAATACAATTGTAATTGGCCCTCTCAAACAGTTGGTGAAGTTCGCGTATGAATGGAGGTGACTGGTTACTTTTTCTTTGCAGTATATTATCCATAATTGAAGCCGAGACCATTCTGCCAGCAGCCGAACTCTCCACCCTTCACCTACAACGCCTATTTAACTTTCTACAAAAATATATTATCGGTTATGCATTGGGTTCAAATTGCCAATCTCTAATTTATTAATTGAATAAATATTCGATTGTAAAAATATCTTACTGAATAACTGATATTAGCACTTTTTAGTGGAGAAGTGCTACGATCATTTATTCATTATGCTTGAATTCCACCACATCAAGCCTGAAGCATGACAATGTCTTCGTGAAAAACAGACTTATGAATTTTTTGATATTATTTATACCTTGAATCAATCCACTAACTCGAGATCAAGTCAACTTTGGAAACTAGAGAGCCAACGGAATGCCATCAAGGGTCATCTCTGTTTGGTCAGTTTACTTTTAAGGATGGTACAGCTTAATCTCGGACCCTCTAAATTTGACAATAACAACGAGGGTAATTTAATGAAGCATGATCATACATTATTATTGGCATACAAAATTGTGCAAATTTCAATTACAATTCATTTCTAATTCAATCTTAAATTTGAATTTTATGTTATATTGTTAGCTTTATATGCAATGCATGCATACCTGTATATGGTACGAGTTCAATTGATTTTGATTTCAGTATTTCGTCATCGTCAGCCTTTGCTAAATAAAGTATGTTCAGTCAGTCTACGGCAACGATGGGGCAAACGTAACGAGTTATTCAAAGCACTGTAAAATATTCGCTAAAAGGGCTTCTTAACTCAAGCTACGATACGTTGCAAAAACTGGTCTCCTCCAGGGTGCAGTCATTCGCCTATCTCGGTCATGCATCAGGATCTCGGTCAAGGCGAGTGACTTTTACTCTTTGAAATTGTTGCATTGTAATGCACATTAGCGGATCACTCCGTGGAAATTTACTGCAACAGATTTCCCGTAGTTTCTTTGAAATAGTTCTCTCATCTAATTTCATGGGTAAAGGTATTAGCTACAATCTTGAATAATTTTTAAAATAATTTATTATATTGACTTCTGTTTGAACTGCAATGTCTAGCAACTTTATAACAAAAATTGAGAATTATATGGTAGGATCGTACTCTGTAAACTTTCTTGATGAGCATTGGGATGTTGTGGTGGCTAACGTACAGACTTCCCGCCGAGATACGACAAATATTTTTCAGTGGTATCTCATTCCTATTCGAGTTTCTTTGTGGAGAGCACTTTGAGTGATTTCGACGTCCGTCGGATGGGACGTTGAACTGCATACCCATTGGCGCCTTTCGAAAAGAGCAGGCTAATATCGACGACGGGTTTCTCTCCTCCCTTCCTTTCCCATCCCTAATGGTGCGACATAGCTGTCGGTCGCCTCCCCTAAAAGAACTTCCACTTTCTTAGCAACCATAGTTGAAGTTTTGAAGTAAGAGTCAAAAGCTTAAGCATAAAAAAGTATTATTTCCTCAGGTATTTCACTTAGTAAACTGGAAATAATGCTTTTCTTAGCATAAAAAAATAAACAAAAATACAAGGAATATGGGGATACATCGAGCTGTTTCACGCTTTATGGTACCAAGCAAAATTTGTGTCCCAGTCACCTTTCATTATTTTTCAGACCTTTCGAAAGCAAAAGTATGTTACTGCCATCCATCATTTGAGAAGAAAGTCTTCAATTGAAACATATTTATATGCGATTCATCAATAAATAATTTCCTGTCAATTTTCTGGGGCTAAGTGACTGCCAGATGGACTATCCATCATCTTACAACGATCTCTCGAAACAGTAGAGCGACTCATATTACGCACCTTTCATGTTCCTGCGTAAAAATAATTGCGATGTATTTGTTTTTCATGCGCCTTGATAATATATTACGAAAAATTTGTCTTTCAAATAATAAAAAAAACGGGAATATTGGCATTTCGGTCATTTGATTTCAATGAAGAAATTATTATTCTTTTAGGAAATCAAAATATTTTCCACATTTGAATGAGGACCAGGGGATCAACGATGCTAGGGTACTATCCAAATACTTTCTGTTCCCTATCCAATATCATATTTGCAGATATTAGTATTTTCCGGCGTAGGTACTAATATTAACTCAGTACAACTATCACTTGCTTCCTTATCCGTGAAGGAACTCAATGATTCGATACAACCTCTATCTAATCTATATTATCTTAATTTTGATTTACCCAAGCATTAAGCACATATATTCATGCATTGGGATTGTCATCGGATATTGCAATGATTCATTCAACACTAACGGACGCAATGCCGAAGCACATGTGCCATAAGTATGCCATACAGTGGAATATGTATTCTTAGAAGCAAACCTGCAGAAATCCTTAAAATAAAACTGAAACGTTCCGACTGTTTTCAAAAAGATGATGTTTCAAATAACAAATCTCAGTCAATCGCAGTCAAATCGCAAGTTGGTAGTATAGTGGATCAGGTAATTATACCGAACTCTGGGATCCGGCTTCAAATCCAGGTTATACCTCATAACACCTTCAGATAAATCCACATTGTGAGGAATATGGCAGCAAAACTTTCAGGGAAATCACTAAAAGGACAAGGAAAAAGAACTACGCCCACCTCACAGTGAAAACTTCTCGGGACAATAGGCTTACAGTTATTAAGATGTGAGTTCTTGTCAACCTTTTAATTAAGCCTTGGGACTTAAGTTTTTGCTTTTTTTATGGAGAATTGGTCAGCAGTAATTGGAATTTCCACGTAAAATATTATTAGACTTTTTGCATTTCTGACATACTTCAGTGGAAAACAAAAAAAGAATCCTTTCCCTCTCCTTCCTCATCCTCTCATTCATGGTTTTTCTTCACCGAAATTAAGCATATATTTCCGTTCATTACTATTGTTTTCTCACGTAATTATTACAACATTAACTGACCACGAATCAATTCATTACATGGTGCTCTCGTCCCGTGGTGAATAAAATAATTTAAACCTATCGGGTATAACTAATGGATTATATTTAGCTTCACTGGAAAATTCGTTCAATAGGATTTGTCATGCCACTAAGTTAAGCGTAGGGAGGAAATTTCATGTTTCAAAACCTACAACGAACCGAAATATTAAAGTCATTCGGTTCATGACAAATTTTTGTCGTAATTTTAGTTGGGTGCGAGACCATTTGGTGAACTCTTCTACTTTAACCTATAGAGAAGACGAGCGAGACGGAGAGAAGAATACCGTTTTAAATGCGCAGGATGTAAAACACGACCTCGAAAGGAAGAATCGTCAGGAGCGAGCGCGAGGGAGGAAATAGTGGACGGTGTGTCGTGGGGTCGGGGGACCGTTGATGGACGTGAGTGGGCAGGGGGAAAGTGGGAAGTGGCCACGCAGTAAAAGGGGGA
Source organism: Hetaerina americana (assembly GCF_022747635.1). Classification (NCBI taxonomy): domain Eukaryota; kingdom Metazoa; phylum Arthropoda; class Insecta; order Odonata; family Calopterygidae; genus Hetaerina; species Hetaerina americana. The sequence goes on along the minus strand of NW_027286985.1, from coordinate 80,827,538 downwards.
GAGGGAAAGTCTCGGGGGAGTTACATTTCGTGCACCGCCAATACCCACATGTCGCCCGAGGAAATAAATCATCACTGTTCATCATCGCCGGGACGCTCCCTTATTTCCTCGTCATTTGATCGCGTTCGTCGCAAAGGGGGTTGGAGTGGTAGCGGGGCAAGTGGAGGATGGGAGAGAAGGGGGGGAGGAGAACAGAGATGCGGAGGTGGTAGGGGGATGAGCGGGGGAAAAAAGCCTCCGCTTCCCCGACTCACTGGCACTCGAACCCTCCCAAATCTGCCTTTTTTTACGTTCGCCGAATCCCCTTACTGCGTCCCCCACCCCTCTTTTCCCGCCCCCGGACATCCTTCTCCAGTCTCCGCCCTTCACTCCTTTCGTGAACTATTCATCCCCCTCTGTCCTCGAAAAATCTCCTCTCTCTCGACTCTCCCTTCTCTGAAAAAATCCTCATCCCTTAAAAACCGACCGACAGACGGACTACCACCCTCCCTATCTTTCTTTATGCCCACGGCCACATCCTGTGCCCCCACCGTGTATGCGTGTGCCAGATAGGGCGTGCCTCTCCCCGCTCCTGAAAGCTCTTCCTAAGCCACCATCGACACCGGCAGACCCCTCTCCGCCCCCGCCGACCGCAACGGACGCCGCGCCATCTATTTCCCGACGCCTCTTCACCGTCGCATACTCCTCCGCCGGGTCCTCTCCCCCATGAAGTGCCGCCCCCTCCCTCTCTCTCCCGCCATCCTCCAAACACCCTCTCTCCGATCTCCTCTCCCCTCCCGCTCACAGCTGAGAGGACTCTTTCCCGGCCACTTCTTGTCTTTTCATTGGCTCACTTCTGCTACCCCTTTCTTTTCCCCCACGGGCACTCGACAACATCCCCTGTCCTCCCCACCTCACCACTTCCCGCCGTCCCGCGCCCACCCGTCCTCGCCTTCCTCTACCCTTCGCTTCGGCCTCAATCTCACTCCCTCGTCCCATGCAACGTAAGCCGGCGACCCTCTCTCCCCTCACGCGTCCTCTGCGGAGACCACCCTCTTGTCTACGTCGCCACCACCGAATGAACCATCGGCAGATTGAGAGGACGCGTGGGGAAGAGAGTTGGGGACCAACTCGCGGTGAAAATGGAGGTAGGACGGAAGTGATTTTGGAAAGGGGAGCCAAAAGAAAGGAAAAAAAGGCAACGGGATTTAATTATGGACGAATGTCGATGTGAGCCTCCGTTTGGAACAATCCAAAAAATTAGCATAAGGCCTTTTTTCCGATTCCTTAAGTTATCTCGCTCGTATAAGGAGCTCCTGGCATATGTTAAAAAATAATATATACCATATACGAGGCATATTCATAAAGTAAGGGCCGTTTGCTTAAATTTAAATATTGGCGCTTCAGAACACAGTTTTACTCCTGCAGCGCCATTTACTGTTTCATTGAGAAGCTATAGCAGCATTTGTTTTCTCTCAGAAGTCATTTGCTTGTCCGTGCATGCAAACAAAAATGTCCGCGACAATCGTTCATCCCGCCAGCTGTGAAGTGCGTTCTCTCATACGATTCTTGTATGCAAAAGGATTGTCGGTTGCTGAAATTCATCGGGAGTTATACCTAGTTTATGGACCTACAGTTATGAGTGAAGGAAAGGTTAGACAATGGTGCCTTGATTTTAAAAATGGACGAACAAATGTCCATGACGAAGAGCGAAGTGGCAGGCCCAGTATTCTGGCCGATGAAATTGTTTCGCAAGTGGATCAAAAACTGCGATGTGATCGTTGATTGACGATTAATGGCCTAGCTAAACAATTTCCTCAACTTGGACGCACTACAGTCTACAATATTGTCACGGAAAACCTCGTACATCACAAATTGTGTACAAGGTGAGTACCGAAAATGCTCACCGACCACCACAAAGAGCAAGGAATGCCCAGTGGACGAGCCCACCATACAGTCCTGACCTTGCACCTAGCGACTACTTCCTCTTCTTGCACTTGAAACAGTGGCTCGGTGGACAACGTTTCGAAACCGAAGATGAGCTCAAGAACGGCGTGGTCAATTGGTTCAACTGTCAGGCGGCGTCTTCTATGCAGAGGGGTTAAAGAAGCTGGTGCAGCGGTACGAAAAATGCTTAGAAGTGAACGGCGATTATGTAGAGAAGTGAAGTAGGTTTGTAGCTAACTAAAAGTGCCAATAAAATGTGTTTCATATGAGTATACCTTTTCCTGTGACCAAACGGCCCTTACTTTATGAACCTGCCTCGCAATACTTCTGGTACTTTTCTGAGTTCTTTTTCTCGGAAGACATGTAATGTGAACATAAACCGATGATTAAAATGGTAATCGCCAATAGGGTAGTGGAATATATGTCAACCAGCCACAGCAAATGACAACTTTCAATGGATTGACATCTTGTTGACTACAGAACCAATCTCAACTGCGACCTCCCTAAGTCTCCATCTCAACCTCTTATCTAAATGACCAAGTTTCCCGAGCCAAACAATGCTTCTCACTATATCCATATATCTCTTAATTACAATAAAATAGTATTCATATAAAATATATAAAGTTTTAAAGCTAAAAATATTTTTTGAATAAATGAACATTTTCCAAAAGTATTCTCAATTTACACAATACGTGTATCGAAGCTATAATACTGGAATGACATGAATACAGGGTTCGTCCGGAAAATAAGTGTACTGAGCTCAGGAAAAAAAATTTATTACACTTTTACATATCTTAAGCTAATATTCCTCAAAATAGGACCCTTGTGAGTCGATACACTTGTTCCAGCGGCGTTCCCATTCCTGGAACGCTCCCGCGAAGGCATCATCGGGAACCTCTCGAAGACACGTCGTCACGGCCTCTTTGACGGCGTCCAAAGTCCCGTATCGCGTTCCTTTCAAACTCCTCTTTATGTTCGGGAACAGAACAGTTCTCTAAAAAATGTGGATCATTTTTGCAGTGATCCGCAAGTTGTGTCGCGATTTCCAAACGATTGAGTCTTTGATCATCACTGAGCACTTTCGGCACCAACTTTGCACAAATTTTTCGCATCTGTAATTGCTCCCTAATAATCTCGTGCACTGTTGTTTTTGGCACATTACACTGCTCTGCTATCATCCGAACACTAAGACGACGATCAGAGTTCAGTACGTCGCGAACTTTTCGCACATTTTCGTCGGTGAGTGTCGTTGATGGGCGTCCAGGCCGTGGTTCGTCGTCGACCTCTTTTCTGCCCTCCACGAACATCTTGTGCCACCGAAAGATCATGTTTCTGGACATGGCTGACTCCCCGTAAGCCTGGTTAATCATACCGACAGTTTCGGTAGACGATTTCCCAAGCTTTACCGCAAAATTGATGGAATAACGCTGCTCCAAAAACTTCGGCATAGCGTTCCGTGACGTGGGTCGAGCGTGGAGGTTCGCGTTAACAGAGCTCCTCACTACACCACAGCTCAGAGCCGACTGCCTTTTTCAGCGTCACTTGCCAACATACCCCCCTCCAATCGCAGCCCGTCAGAGCGGTGCTGGGCGCGCTTGGAGCGGCGGGAAAAAATCAGTACACTTATTTTCCGGACGAACCCTGTATTACCGTAAGGAGCTATTATATCAGTAAAAATGTGATAAAATGCTGTTGTTAATTTGTGGACCTTGCAGAAGATGCAGCTAGTAATTATATGAAATCCATTCAAAGGAGACCTAACTCGTCAATGGAATAGAGAGCAAAGATGAGTAGCTAAGTTAATAAAAATAATTTACAGCAACCATATGAGAGTTTCAAAATTGGTACATGAATTAGGATGGAAGAGGCCAGACTAAATTTATCGCGATAATTTTACTTGTTTTTTTTTTATTGGTGGTAAATTTATTGTAAACTCTACTGTATTATGTTAGATATACCATAGACAAGCTACAGAAATGCAGAATGGAGTAAATTATCATTTTTATCTCGCTCGACAAGTGGTCAAAATAGTCGTGGAAGTCACTTTGGGGATGCTGATTGATACCATTTGAGTAGATAGCTGTACTGTTATTATAATTAAACGTTTTCTTACTATAAATATCACTATCGTAGAACAGTATAAGTAATGGCAGATATTCCAGAGTAAAAATTAGGAAAAATGGAATACTAATAAAACTAAATCTGTGCATATAGCAATGAAACTATTTGTTAACGCTGAAATGAAAACTTTCAAGTCACCACATAGATGGAAATCCTTTTTGTAATGACTTGATCCTATATCTTATCAAATTAGATATGAGGAATGAGACTAACTTTGTAAATTCACATAAATGTGTTTTTGTGAATTTACAAAGTTTGCCTTATTTCTCAAGATGAGTGTTCACAAGATTGAGCCGGATACCATTGAAAAAATTAGATATGGTTATAAATATCTGAATATTATCAAATCGGTATAGTTTTAATTTTATTAAAGCGATGGTCCAATTGAATGTGAAAATGGAGTTCTATGACTGAACTAATGTTGTTTCTGATGTCTACGGGTACATACTATATTTGTACAAATTAATCTTTCAACAGTCATTGTAAAATATATACACAATAAATTAGAATGGATGCAGCCATCCTTTCGATATATTTTGCAAAATTTCAAAATTTAACTTCCGACTGTGTTGAAGCCATTAAAAATAAGAAAATGATATTTTTAGTATTTCGATAATTGCCTCGCAGTAATCATGTTGAAGCAGCCAAACTGTATTTCTCTCGATAGGCGATCCAAGTTTTTATCAATCTGAGGTTGGATGAGCAGAGAAGAAACTTGTTCCATGAAACGAAATATGGGAGCAAAACTCAGGTCACACAATGCCCTACACGCTGCGCGGCTGGTAAAATAAAACGGCCTTGCTTATTGGACAACCCTCTTATCAGCTGGAGACAACGATATCACACAAATCTCTTGATCTCTGTCGACCACTTCCACTCTTTCTATGCGCTCTCTCTTATCTCTTTCCCACCCCGTCAAACCCTGTGTTTTAGGTCCACCACACAACGTCACATTCACGATCGCCGTTTCAGGTTGGCGCAGCGAAACTAAAAATTTGATTCGACTCTCCCCCACGAATCAACATTTGCAATTCTGGCATTATTCCCTTTCAGGCATTGGCACGGTAGCGTCGCGTATGCTTTTGTCTTGGTATTATATGAAAATCCACAAAGTTTTACCCCTTAGTAACAAAATACTTATTCGCATGCATGGTTGTGACATTCGCGTCTTCATACTAATGTACTCGTAGAACGCCATAGCAACCACATCATCATTAATGGACTGACATGAAACTAAATGTGTCATCACTCAAAAGTCAACAGCACATTAATTATTTAAAATTAATCGCAAACATGCACGAAAAGTAACAAATCTTATTGGAGCAAAAGTTTTAATTATTTTATTAAAGCAAAATATTTTCTTCCTCTATATTCATAGGTTAGATTCCATAAACTGTCTTTTATTTAGAAGGAGCGTTTGTGAAGCGCATCTTTGGTGGTGAGGTAGGAAATTAAAAATAATTTTAGAAATGAAATAGAGTGTTAAAAATAAAAAATTAATTGGAGAATATGTCTATAGAACTTATTAAAATGTATTGATACCAGTCTTTTATTGAAAATTAACCAATATAAGATCGTTTACTCGTATCTTTAATTTTATTTGACTAAAAGCTATGCATTATTATACACAGGTTACTTAATACAGGATGTTTCAAAATGTATTTTGGGATTTTAAAACTTTGTAGCGTTTATTACATTTAGTTTAAAATTGTAAATATTTCACCATATGAAAGAGTAAATTAAACAGTTTTGGTGGTACACCTGCGCATATACTGTTTCCTCTGTCGTCCATTATAAAACTCTAGTAGCAAAGATGGAGGCTAATGAAAAGAAAGTGTTTTGTGTTTTACAATTTGCAAGAACTGAATATGTAGTTAGAGTGCAACGTGCGTTCCGTAATAAGTTCAATTGAGAGCCTCCAAGTGATTAACCCATCCGTAGAAGTTTTCATCAGTTTGAAGACATCGTCTATCTTTGCAAAGGAAATAGTGCGGGACGGCCAAGACTGGCTAAAGAGTGTGTTGAACGAATGAGAGAGTCTTTCACGCGTAGCCCCAAGAAATGAGTTAGGAAGGCTAGTCGTGAATTAGGAATTCTAATGACGTCTGTGTGAAGAGGTTATAGGAGACGCTTACAACTACGTCCATATCGTTTACAGTTGTTGCAAGCTCTAAAGCATACAGACTCATTAAACCCCAATAGTTATTTTGAAACACTTTTTATTATAAGATCATTCAATAACGTCCTCGTCTGCCTTTCCAAGGGTCGCGGGTTCGATTCCCGCCTGGGCGAGTTTTCCTCCACCTAGGGCTTGGGTGTTTGTAAATGTGACTATTGTTATCGTTGTTAATAGTTCGATGTAAAGGCCAAAATGTGCTGTTTTCGGACTCATACTGAATAAATAAAATAAATAAATAAATAAATACTTCCCATTATTCAGCCATATTTCTTTACTTCCATTGGTGAAAGGGAACCTATGCATATAGGTACCTCATTAATGAGAGTGCTCACGTAAATTAGTGCTATCTTAAGCTTTGAAAGTTAAAAACTTACAAGGTAACACTTTTAGAATGTAAAAAACACTCACCTTGAACGGGATTCGAACCTGAATACCTCAATGTCCGGCCGATTGCTTTAGCCAGTTAAGCTACCAAGATGTTCTTTTATACTCCGGGATTTTGAGGGCTTTATAGAAACAAGATGATTTCTTTAAAAACCCCAAAATCTTGGAGTATAAGAGAACGCCTCATGAGTTTTCTAATTAAAGTACTCGGCCGGATATCGAGGGATCTGGGAACAAATCGCAGCATCTCTCGCAGTTCTTTGGAATTGAAAGAAAATTAGTTTACCCTCGTAAATAAGTGCTTTCTTAAGTGAATATATTTTTTTTGAGTAAATTAAATTTTAGTAAAATTTATCCAATTAGAGATATTTTTGGCTTTTAGTCAATAGAATATTAAATAAAATTTAAGGGAATATTTGGACTGTGTCAATTATCGGCATGTATAAAACATAAGTTGGCAAAATTGAAAAAGCACATTTATTATAAAAAAGGCCAACGATAAAATATTCACCGAATGCAAATAAATTTTGGAAATTGGTGTTAAATATGAAATACCGTTACGGAATGAAAGGGATCGGGTGGTAAATTGATGAGACCAAATCCCTCTCATTCAGAATACAAGTTGGCGTAGCCCAATGTTTCCTTGCATCTACGTGTATATCTAAGCTCGTATATTGTCCGTATATTTACGCTCACTCGTTTCCTTGTGTGTGTGTCCACGATAAAATTTTATTCCATTATCATTTGAAGGGTACCCTCAATACCTCAATTTCAAACTGTATCTACACCCGTTTCAGCTAAGTTTATCTAGCTTATTATAACGGCTCAGGTTTCATCTACCTATTTTGAAATTCATGAACTGCCGAACTTGATTTCAAATGATAGTCAGTTTATTCGATTACAGTTTTACTCTCGTTGTAATGCTACACAATTTATTTTACTAACTTATCCCTATTTTCTCAAAATCTTCTTTAATCATAATGCAATGCTCTTTCCGCCGTATCATTTCAATATTTAATAATATTTTCCGTATATTACGATCCTTATTCCGTGTCTTCTCAGTTTTCTATTCCATTTTGAGCTTCTCATTTTCTGTTCCTTCTAAGAAATGAACTCCCCTTTGAAATAAAGTATTTCTCGTGGTTCCTGAATTTCAGAGTACTACCCTGTCATCCATGTTCGGATAATTAGGGTAGATCATATTAATCAATTTTTATACCATTTCCTATTCCTTTAATTAGTTGGAACGATCTTGATTCTGTGACGAATATTTTCATAAAATTATTCATAGAGTATCTTATCCTTTCATTCTTATTTTCAGTACACCCAAATTCACATTTTTTAAAATACCATCCATTTCAAATGATTTTTTTCATAAAATACCAATCAATCTATTGGCATTAATTACTTTCATCCTCTCAATTTTTGCGATGCTCTTCCGAAAAATTTTAACGTTGCACTTTTCGTAATAGTTGTGCGAAATTTTCATAAGGAAGCCACAGGTTAAGCTATCATTTTGCTCTAAACAAATATCACTTCTTAAGGCTCAAGTGTTTGAAGTAATCCGTAACGATGATTACAAGCTTCACAAGAGTTGTACCCCACGACGAATAGATCGAGGGGAAGATCATGATAAAATATTTGCTCTTAGTCTCATCATTATTACTCATTTAATTCCGCTCCAGGGTCTTCGGGCATTTCAGGTAATGTCTACGGCATTAGCCGAAATGTCCCGAAGACTTAGAAAACCTCGCCTCAGGAAAAATAAGAAAGCTGAAAATTTACAAATTTTTCATTCACCTCTCCATGAATTTACACGGTTGAGACTTTCACGATGGAGCTCCCGAGAACACCTCGCCTCGGAATTAGCAAATAGTGGCTCGACTCGCTCGCGGCGCCTCCCTTGATTGGCATTTATGAGGCGGAGCCTTCTTTCCCTTCGTCGCCGACATCTCCGTCGCCGCCTTTTATCCCTTCCGTCACATCCTCACCTATATATCGCCTTCCTGGCTCCGTTATCTCCCTTCCTCTCTCACTCTCTTTCACCCCTCCCTTTTATTCGACCCCCTGACGTGTTAACAAAGATGTCAAGGATCCCCGCCGGTAGAGGCGCTGCCTCAGCTCCCCTCATTTCCATTACAAATCGGACGCGAGCAGGGAGGGGAGAGGGAGGTGGCGGTGGGAGGAGGGGAAGGGAATGGCGTTTGGCAGGGGTAAGTAGGGAGTTAAAAAGAGGAGAGAGGAATATGAGTGTGTTACGGATGGCAAGGAGTAGGGGGTGACTCTTAAGGGCTGGACTCGCCGTCGGGTGAGGGAGATGTGTTTGTGGGTTTAAGGCAGGGGAGGGAAAGGACGACGGACATTCTTGGAAACAAGGCGTGGGATGCCCTGATGGGGGTAAGGGTTAGCAGGGGGCCACCAGGGTGGCAATGGGTTAGGAGGGCTCCACAGCAGAGGGGTGAAAGAAATGTGCGTCGGCGGGTTGTGCGGGTTGCAAATGAAGCGTGAGAAATGGAGGTCCTCGATTCGAAGGAATAAATCAAGTTCATAAATATATCAGGGGAATCGATTCTCAAATGATACGTTTCTTAAATCGATAAGATAAGCACGGTTCGATTGAATAGTTAACAATGGTACAAAAATAAAAATACCTGGCAGTGACTTAACAGGAATCCGTAATATAAAGTATTACTATAAATATTCGATTTAATCTTTACGGAATTTCCCGCTGCGAATGGCGTGTTTTAATATCTCAACGTTCTTCCTACTGAGAACGTTTTCAATTTATGGGTCTTAGTAGGGAGAACAAAGCGTTTAGATGCTCAATACGCAGCGGGATATCTCGGAAATATTACACAGAGAAAATAGTCGATGCCATAACCTTCAATCAAGGATAATTTATTTTAATTAATTTTAGGATTTTCCATAAAACCGGTGTAGTGAAAGCTCCAAGGCTATTTGTTAAATAAACAAATTTCCACCCGAAGCGAATACCTTCTTTATTTTCCAAGAACATAATAATTTACGGTGACATACTTCAAATGAAGTATGGTCATACTTCAAATCGGTCTTACTTGCTGACACGGAATACCAGTCAGTCTTGTTTTAATAGATTTCGGGGAACACACACGAGGAAGATGCAGGCATTCCAACAGAAAATTAGAATTTATTAATATTGTTGGAAAAATGCTACGAGAATATGTACGAGTGATATTATCTTTTGCCTGCAAGGTATGAATAGTATGCTACTAATTCACATGATGCTTAAGAAGTCGATTTAATTTAAGAAAAATAACGAGTCCAGATAATAAAATTTATTCATTGCAAAATTTGAATTTTACATCTTGTTTGAGGGAATAGGTTATCAAAACTAGGTTATAATCAAGTACGGAGATTTAATCATAGCCCAAATTTCTGTATATTAGTAACAGGAATATTTTATAATGGTACTATAGTTTATTTGTTACCGTGTTGTTCTAGAGTTGGAGAGAGGCCGAAAAAGGGACTGGAGAGATATAATATGGGTTCAAACCATTACTTTTCGGGGAATGATTACGGATCTTTATAATTGTCATAGAGTATTAAAACCATTCCCTAGTGGATCAAATTATCCAACATTCTTCCAAGCTGACTTCATTTAAGACTTTACACCAGAAAATAATTATGTTGAGAATGACAAAGCAAAGTTTTAAAACCATTCCCGTTCATGGAACAGAGGAAAACGCATTCCTGTGAAAGAGAAATAGTCCTTAAGTTCATACTTATAAAAAGTATTTATTCTCCTATACTCTTCAAATGAGAAAATGTCTGAAAATGAACGCGTGCCATTGTTATAATCTTTCATTTGATTACAAAAGTCAGCTAAACTCATTGTACTTTTATTAAAGCTAATGCTTTGAAAATTTCACGAAAATTGCAAAAACAGTGACCTCAGTAAAATATCAAGTACCGAATTAAATGGAAATGTCACCATAGAGCATGAGATAAACAAGATATACATATTGGCTTAATAATGTTTCTTTTTGCTTATTAATATATGAAATGATTTACTGGAGTGGGAGTTGGACTGAAATTGAATGTCTAGTCTTCGACCTGACGACGCCAACTGAGAAGTGAAACTGGTAAGTTGAATCCAGTAGTTACAGCTACTACTGAACGACGCTTGGTACTAGCGATATGGTGTCTCAGAGAACAAAGAAGTAGAGTAGACAAAATATGCACGCCCGAGGGAGAAGCCGAACTTACAAGTTATGCGTCCAGCCGTGTTACTGACCTAGGAAATACCACGCAATATATTTATTTATTAACCCTTCATAATTTTTCTGAGTGAAAATTCGGACGCCTTGTCCAACGAGATGCAAATCGGCTAGAATAACGGGAGTTATATCGTCTTCATGAATGGTACGATCGTAATAGTTCAACCCTGGGGACCGCTGTCAATATTGTACAACTATTGGTTGATTTCTTACTAAAATTAGCATTCGTAAATGGAAATCACGTTTCAATTCTGATTAAAGAGAGATGGCATTAGGAGCAGAAAGGGTTTTAAGTTGAAAATTTCCACGAAGAAGAAATTAAAATCGACCGTTTCTCCGAATCCGTGTAACATCGTATCAGGATTAATTCGAATCGAATCAGAGCTCACTTTGAAATCTCGCGTTTTCGAAAGTTGACAGACGTAAGCTCATACTATAGAATCGAAATCTAGTCGTTTCGTATATTAACTAGAAATAATCGATTATTAGCAATCGGGATTTGAATCAGAATGTACTGTGGCAATGAAAGTTTTGAGTGAATTAAATCGGAAACGAAAATCTCTGGTGCGAAAGACATAGGAATGGGATGTGAGGAGGAAGAGTGCGGGAGGAGGGGAAAGAGAAAGGAGTTCGTGCGTGTATTGAATTCGATGCGCCTTAATGAAGGTTGCAAATTTGATGAATCGATCGCAGTGAGGGGCGTGGAATGAGTGACAGCGCTGGGAGAAACCGGGGAGACGCTTTGACGTGCCGGGAAGGAGAGCAACCGCCAGCAGGTAACTCAGTGAGTGAACGGCGGAAAGAAAAAAAGAATAGTAGTCGGTGGATGAATTCCAGAATCGAAAGCTATATTCTGATATGTATACAATCGAACCTCATTGGCCAGAACGTTCAGCATACAAAACTGCATGTACAGATTATGCTCGTAAAATCTGGGTCTTGCGAATTAGGGTTGCTACCCTAATATATATTTCACGTACCTGGAAAGAACACCTGTGGCAAGTAATGAACTATCAAAAATATCAAATAAAAGGTCTAAGGACTAGGAAATGATCATGGGCATTTTTCAAAGAAATTAAGATTCCCTGTCAAAATGTATTTAGTAAAGCAGAAAGTTGTCAAAAGAGCTCTTGGTAGTAATCGTAATTAAACAATAATAGCATCACAAAAGTTGAGGGAAAACTAGATAATCTATTCCACAGCTGTGAATGACTTTAATGACAGCCATTCTGTTATATCATCGTATTTGGGAAAAAAGGCTATGAAAGTGTTCATTCTAATTGTTATCACTGATCTTATATTCATAAAATCACCTACTACAGTATTTATAACCTACCATAATTTCTCCCTTCAATTATGATATCCAGTATATCATCTCTCCTCAGGATGGGTTCATTCAATTCACCCCTTCTTCATATGCAAAGCTTGTATAAAAAGTATCGGGAAATGTTTCGCAATAATTATTCTATTCTACAATTCCTCAAATTTCTTCTAAGTACATCACTTGATTGTCAACACACTTTTGCCAGCGGTTTTTCCAAGACTCAAAGGCTCCTTAGCAGGCGGATTCCGGAGGGCCCTTAAGGGTACGCGTGCAAGCCTCTTTGACGGACATGGTTATGTACTTTGAGGAAGGATTTCATTTTTGGGAATAGGAAATTGTCTGTTGATGCCAAGTCAGGACTTAAAGTGGGTTGGATAATCGTCGCTGAAGAAGATCTTCGCGATTAGACACTTGACTTTGCTCTTGGACCTCCGTCAAGACTTTCGGGACAAGTTTAGCGCTATCTTTCCCATCGCCAATTTTCTGTTACAATAGGGTGAACTTTCAATCAAAATCAATGCCAATAGGATCTGCAATCCTACGTACACATAACCAACGGTCTGAATACAGCACTTCACGCACACGTTGCGCGTTGTCGTCGGTTCTTGACATTCACGGCCGTTCAGCGTAGGGTTCGTCCTCCACACTCTCTCGGCTATCTTTGAAGGGTTTCTGCCACTTAAAAACTGAATTTTGTGTCATGATCTCATCTTTGAACATTTGGCAAATCACTCCAAACGTCTCGGTATCCGATTGCGCTAGTTCAACTCAAAATTTGATCACGTACCGCTGTTCAATCGTTCGCTGCATTGTGCGCTTGCTCCGTGGCACTCGTTAGAGGTCCACTCAAAACAGTATCTAGCCTATACAAACGATCATAGGCGATTAGTGCTTGAAAGGCAGACCCCCTAACACCGAGCCTAGTCAATTAGAGCGCGCTACAATGCACAGTTACATCTGAAAAAATTGTTTTCGATGCTTTTTATGCAAACCTTGTACACAAGTGTCATCCACATGTTTCAATCTTCATCCACTCTTCGACGCACTTCATTTGTAACTCTGTCTATTCACTTTATTTTCAGCACTTTTCTAGATCACCACATTTCCACCACCATCAATCGTCTTTTTCCGTTAATCCTATCATCAGGGTCTCGCATCCGTAGAATACTATATTCCATTTATAACTTAGAGACAATCTCACTTTGACTGCTGACCATTACCTTAGTTTAAATCTTACTTTTCCTAAGTTTATACTGTTTTATTCACTTCCCAATATTATTAGCTTATATGTTTTCAAGATCTTTTTTCTCTTCGGTGATTGCTATGTCGTTCGCAAATCACGGAATACTCATGATTTCTCCTTAAATTCGTACAACATGATCACGAAGTTGAGGGTAACAAAAATATTTCCAAGAGAGTATTCAAATATAAGGGTAAAATATTAAGGGGGTATTATTTACGAGGCATTTAAAATTGATATTACACCTTATTGATGGTTCAGCTCCTATCTTTCGCTGTCAATTATCGGCAGACGTAAGCTGGGACCCAAACTGAATCACCGCCACGCCCAATACAATTTTTTAGAGAAACTAACTCAATCGGGAACTATTAAATAGGACTAACAAGTTTAGCCAACAAACCAATAGCGCCATGAATATGGGGTGAAAAGAGTACGAGGAAATGGAGAAATTGTAATGGCCAGGGAAAAGTAAAATCACTAATTAAAAAGGCAAGAGAAATTTCAGGATATACCAAATGATATAGCTACACCAAAGAATTGAGATGAGCCGGAATACTCTTGGTGGTGTCAGAAATTATTCAGGGAATGTGGACTGAATACAGAAAGAGCTTTATGGTAAATAAATGTCTATAAGAGCAGAAAACTTAGAACTAGAAAGGAAATGCGACGTAGATAAGGGTAGGTTTGGTCCAGAAATATGAAACAGCGAGAAATCAAAGTGCTAATGGAAATGGAGTCAAACCATACCCCCGAAAAATTACAAAGGGTAAGGCATAATTAAAAAAATAGTTCTTAGACATTCTGAGGAACGACCTTAGTCAGAAGAATTGGTCATTTCGGTTTTCATCTTCAGTCGAAAAAACAGTACAGTGAAAATAAGTGATGGCTGTTAGTCCATGAGTTTCATTTTACATGTGGGAAATTTATTGCAATGGTACAAACAACTACTTCGGCTAAGATCTGGTTGATTACAGAAAGAGGAGGGGAATACGTGATGCTAACGCTGAGAGTATTAATATCAAGGAAAAGAGAATACAAACAGAATGAATTTTTACGCTTCGTAGATTTGGAGAAGGCGTAACGAGATTTTGAGAAGATCTAGACTGGAAATTACTCACAGACTGGTCAAATTTCAGATAAGACCTCTTGCAGTTATTTGAAGCGGGTCTTTCCTGAGGTGTTTTACGCATATTACTAACCCTGAAATACCACGTTAGGGGAGATTACGGAATCATGATAAGAGAGATAAACTTCCACAATGATAGTTTTACAATGACAATTTTCCCACGAACGATAAGGAAACAAATAAAATACAGCAACATCGCTTAGGAAACAATTTCCAGATGCTTTTTTGCCATTATTCAATATACCTCATGCCCATCACAATCTTAACTAGCGACTCGTTTTTTAAGCTTAGAGGAGGTAGCATCGGATACTGTAGTGTATGCAAAACTATTTGTCAAATTAATTCCCATCGTTTTAATTATATATTGTATATTAACTTCCGTTGGCTGCTAATATTTATGTAAAATATAATTTTAATACTTGGTTCCAATTGTTCCACAAGTACCCCCTGCCACCCCCCATGGCGGTGACTTTCAAGGCAACACGTAGCTGAAGAGAGAGTTATTGGTCTATCAATACAATGATAATATCGAGCTTCAATATATTCCGCATCAATCTATCGCGAGCAGGTGAAATTTCGTTCTGCGCCACGCATTCACTTTAACTGGTTTGACCTTGATGCAATGGTTGGAACTTGATGTCAATCTTAGACAATTTAGTAACGCATCTGATATTTCCAAATATTTAAAATATTAAAAATATAAAGCGGAATAACCTAGAAAAAGGAATATAAGTACTAACATTCAAATGAGAACAAAACATTATGGGCATATGTTGAGGGATAGGTGTTCCTTTGCGGCCATAATCGAAGGTCAAACTGTTAACAGATGCCAATCATAAATAATTAAATACTATAGAAGGCAATTTTGTTTTTCAAAACATGTAAATAGCGAACAACGTAATAGATTGGAGGACTACGAAATGCCTACCATAGGATTAGTAGCGCTTAATGATGATGAGCAAGCATTAATCCAGAACCCTTCCTTTAACCCCCAATAATACGTATTTTCGACTTTTAAAAATTCTTTAATCCCTATGGCACAGCTTTTCTCCAATTTGAACATACGCATGAAAATGATTCATGCATAAGATATTCTACCAATGAAAGGACGGTCACAGAGATGGCTGTTGTCTACATATCGCGAGAACTTCCTTTTCCTTCCCCTACATTATTTCCTTATTTATTTTGTTTCAACATCTACCTACTTTCGAGACATTAAAAGAGGTTTTCTTCCTCTTTCCCGCTTGTGAACCATTATCTTTCTAACACGGAATTTCACGTTCCCCTGTCTTTATACCCCTCACTTTTTCTTTTCTTGCCCTTTTCGGACTGCCCTAAAAACTTTTGGATTGTCCTCTCTATGCCCAATTTTTTTAACTCCATCATTTATCCCTCTCTCTGTCCACCTTATTTCTCAATTTTACTACACACCCAAATTTCACAAGCTTCTAATTTATCTTTATTCGCTTGCCTCAAAGACCAGGTTTCCAATCCATACTTGCAATAGTTGAGGTATTTACTAATTTTTCCTTAGCATATTTACAGACTGCTCTTATCATATTACTCCTCATTTTCTCCTTCTTGTGAATGCTTCCTTCGCCAACCTAATTGGTCTTGTAATGCCACCAATTTTATACCCATTTTCACTTTAAATACCGCCCAAACACATAAATTTCTCCTTTGGCTCTAGTTTATACACAAAAACATAAGTAAAAATATTTACTTAAAATTTTGCACGCCGAAGACTTTTTTCCCACTCAATAACGAGGGCTATTTTTAGACTCAAACATATGTTTGAGTCTAAAAATCTTAAAACTAGGAATATTGAGATTACTTTGAAAAATTGTTGGAGTTAAAGGATAGGAGTGACGAAACTAATAATATGCCAGAAAAAAAGCGGAAAAAGGAGCAAAATTTTATATAAATAGATGCTTACGCCTGCGATGAAAGAGTGTCAGAAGTTGTTTGAACATAACTGAAAACATCCGTTAATAGAAAGCTTGATAAAATTATGCCCAAATGGAAACTATATTCAGAATCAATCACGGCTGAGGTCACGACGGCACATTAAACTTGCAATTAGTGGTATCATGGTTAGGGAAAAGAGGTATGGATTAAAATATACCTTGAAATGACGCTTATTTGGCCAAGCATTAAAACGCAGTTAAATTTCCGTAAGCCATTACTTATCACATCACATGTCTATTCTGCCTATGACTGTTTTCTTCACGCTCTGCAGAGTTGATGGTTTTAAAGTGAAAACTTAATTTTTCAACTCGCCCATCAAGAACAAAATATCCATTCCTTATATTTTATTTATGATAAAAACACTAAAATGAAAATTAACACAAGTTAAAGGCACAGAGGGGCGTGCTTAATCAAAAGCATGGTCAATGTCTAGCAAATGGCCTTCTCCATATCCACATCATATTCACATCTCACGATTTAGTGCGCTATACGAGACATAGGAATTCATGAATTTGCAGGCATATGAAATTCTCTACGATTTAAAGATAAAAATATTACATGATGCCCTCAGCAGTTGGTCGCAATTTTGTCCAGATAATCCGTAAATGACACGCCAGTCTGAAGACGCGCGTTCGAGTCTCGTTTTTGGATGGGGTGTTGTTTACGTCAATTGCCAATTATAACACGTGTCGCGAAAGTATTACTATAAAACGAAAATATTCAATCAATTCGTGATCCATCATAAGTCTAGAAATAATGGAAAAAAACATTTTTGACAAGTAGCGTGAATATTTGAAGGTATTTTCGGTTAATTTATCGAATCTTAAAATTACAATTAAAGAAAAAATACGCAATTAAGCTATGAGTACATAAGATATAACATATGGATGGAAATATTAATGCATTCACTAATATACCAATCCGAACAATGGTTGTTACCAGTCACTAGTTTCTAAATATCCCATACTAAAAACCTTGCACATTGACAGCTCTTCTTTCTTGCATTTCTTTTTTATTTGGCGTCCTTGTATACTTTCGGTCTTCGTCGAGTGGCCCTTTCATTTATTACCTTATTAGTATATTCTTTTTCTGAAGACGATTCTTTATTCCTCATTTTATCTATCAATATAATCTTCGATTTTATCAAATTTCCGAAATTAGAATTTATTTCTCTCTTACCGTAATTTCTTTCATTCTAATTCGTTCAACTATTCAGAAGTACATTGAACTATACTAGCCAGCTATTCCATCCTCTTGGATGTATTCAATCATCTACTTTTAATTTTTTCCCATCTGTCTTTTACAATTTTGTTATTGTCCATACCCACACTTGCTCTTGTCAGTATGACTCAATCGAGTATTCTTCTTTTAGTAATTTCTTGGACGTAACTGAAAACTTTTCCATGAATTTAATAGATGAACAAATGTATCATACCATTATTTTAAAATACTCATTTGAAGATGCGGAATGAGACGAAACACACGGGGAAAGAAATTAAACCAAAGCCTATGAATTAAGGTGGTGAGACACAAAGGAAGAAGATGTATATTGGTTGAAAAAGAATTATAGTTTTTTGATTTATGAACACTTCTATTAGACTGAGTACTCCCAGAGTTACAATAACCCTCAATCCCCCCTTTGCGAGGCACCTCTGCGAATAAACTACCCCAAGATTATAGGGTACATACCCAGAGTCGGACCAAGTCGCGACGTTTAGGTTAACAGGTTAAAAAAGAGGTAGCACGGGGGACCGTTTAAGAAGTTTACACACTTAAAACATGTATAAAAGTACGCGTCCGCTTGGTCACAAAAAAATTAAAATAAATTCATTTCTCTAAAAAAAAACAACTCGAGAAAAATGAAGTGAAAGGTCCGACCGGCATCAAAGGAGATGAAGACGGGAGGACGACGCTTGAGCGGCGGCAGTGTATCGAGGGAAATGGCTCTCACGGAGCGGGGAAGAGAGGGTGAAGAAAGGGACCAAAGAACCGGAGATGTGGGATTTCCAAGGGGCGAGAGGGGAGTGGTCTTTTTTCTGAGGGAGGGGACAAAACGTGGGAGGGGAGGCGAGTGGGAGGAGGGGGGGGAGAAGAGCGTGAGGAGGCGGCAGGCGCCGCTGCCTCAGGTGGGGAAGGGGACGCAGGAAGCAGATAACCCGCGCCGACCAGCACCGCTCCTCCACCGCTCCCGAAAATTCTTCTCTGACCCTCTCCCCTCCTAGCCTCCCCACAGGCCCAGCACCACCCGCCCCGCATCCCTTCACACCCACACACATACACCTTTTTCCTTCCCCTTTTGGTTCCAGGGAGTAGATTTAAATAAATAAAAGCTTCGGAAAGGGATTCCTTTTTATTCGGGAGGGGAGAGAATGAGGCAACGAAGCCTTCCCGAAAGGGTGAGAGAAAGAGAGAGATTGAAATCGTATAAGCGGATAACTTCGACCCCTCTTTTTTTTCAAATTTGGAGGTTGTTTGAAACAGAGAAGGAGGTGGGAAAGGGTTAGGGAAGGATAAAGGGAACGCCAAGTGGGAGATACAGGGCGATTACGGCAGGAGTGTGGAGAGGGGGATTTGAGGCGATGAAAGAGTTATTGGTGAAGAATTGGTGAAGGGAGGGCGTGCGAATGTGGAGTTTTATAAAACTCCTTCGACACAGTGCACTGCGAAGACTATTTGGTCTGCACAAAGTATCTAATCCGATGATGAATAACAGGTGATTTCATTTTTTATTTCAGTTAAGAATTCTAAATGGACACTGAATATTTTGGAAAGATTTATGATCAAGATAAAATCTAAAGGATACTTACAACAACCTATAATAAATGTAAATTTTCAATACCGAATGAATGATATCACATCAATGGGTACAATCAAGCCGTAAAAGTATCAAATGATTTAACCAGAGTGTTAGCACATGCACCGACTTTCAGATGAGTTTATGAATATTAAAATACCCCAGATATACGAAGAGTAATAACCTAATTGAGCTTAAGTAATCCCGTCAAAAGCAGACGGCTTTCAGAAACTGAATGCTGACTTATAATGACTCACAAAGGGAGCAAGGCAGTAAAACAATTCATTTCAGTCAGCATGGGCCTCAACGACAATGTTAGTAGCTGTTGATGGAAACAAAAATACCTGACTTCACTTTAATCTCCGCCAGATTTTATCAAGTTTTATTTACGTTATTGCTGTTAAATAAGCATGAATTTTAGATAAAATAATAAACGGCATGGAATGGCAATATGCTATATTATAGCGTCTGTGAGAATATGTTTCTCTGCGATAATTTATAAATACAATTTATAAGTACCTCTTTACCTATTCAATTACCTGGCATTAGGAGTTGTATATGCTAAAGCGTTTAGCTGTAATATTTACTTCAATGAATTGGTTACTATCCAATTAATAGTAAAAATTCCGGATTAATATCTTCCGCCGATTTATGTTACACTACCAGTGAATCAAGGAGTTTATTAATGGCAAACCGGGAGATTTATTTTTCCAAGAAGGCCAATTGCCAAATAAATACATGTATTTTGTGCTATACTATATTCATTATTTTAAATAGTATCTAATAATATAACTTTCAGTTTATAATATAAAAGTTTCAAAGTTGATTTAAATAACCATTTTCTGTATTACGACTGTAATTAAGGGGATTTTAAATTAGGGTGTTTTTAGATACGAGATTTTATAGGAGAATTCTTAAATACCTCAATAATAGAATAAATTCAATAGACAATTGCAAAATTAAAGGTTATCTTTCCAGGAATTATACGAATGATGCAGACTGCTTCGTAGAAACAATAGTGGGAAAAATGTTTAAATCACACAAGGTAGAATAAGTTCGATATTAATGCAAATGATCGCATGCCTTAAAGAATATTTTCTCTTTCATTTTGCATTGTCTCCGTGTGATAACTATATTATGAAAGATAATTTGATTAACTTGATCATATAATGTAACAGAACGTAAACCTACTAGCTGCCAAAAGGTTCTACTTAAAATTTAAGGCTTGAATGATTGCCAATCAGAAGGTAGCGGTATTTTTATACGTGTAAGATTAATTTCCATTTCCGAGGATTCTTATATAGCGGTGCTAACAAGGCGATGCTTAGAGTCATATCGTTATCTTTACCCTATTTGTAATAATAAGCCGTAATATTGTTTCATGAAAAATATCAGGTTTTGGCATTAGAAATTACAGCTCTTCATCCATTTTTCTTCTTGAATAGGTTTTTGTTGCATTTTTTCAATGGGTACTGAAAAATCTTATGAATTCATTATAACAAATGATTTTCAAAGTGTGTAAAAAAAGAAGATTGTTTCAGCGCTTTTTATGGCATTGATAAACGACAATAGTTCCTCTTTAAGTAAATATTCTCGGAAATGGACAGAAAATTCATTACATGTTGACAAAAGCTAAAGAACCCCAAGGGACACGATATATTTTGCCGCTTCACGCCACGAGCAACATTGGATATGCTCCCTAAGGGTAATGCGCACAAAAATCTTCTGCTGTTGTGATACCCAAGAGAGATATGAGAAAAAGGTCGCAATGAGAATTTCTGCGTGCGACAGAGAAACGCCTGTGGGATGAAAAGGAAGAAAAGGGTCGCTGGAAAGTTGTTCCCTTGGGAATCATACGGACCGAAACCAATATTCAAACAGGGAGGGGGATAAGGGGTGTCTGGGAATGCACAAAACAGCGAATGCGGGAGAATTGGAGGCGATCTCAATTTAGAAGGAATACACATTGGTATATGCAATCTAAAGAGCATATTTTAATTTTCCCAAAGTCGACCTTAATGGAAATAATACAAAATTAATATCATACAGATAGAAATCGAAACGCTACATCCAAGGAATGGAAAATTGCTCGAAATAATTACAGCTCAATGAAAAATTAGGCTTGAACGAATGAACTGAGGGCACATGCAAAACATCGAGTGGAGAGCCCATTGCAGTACACTTCAGTTCATAAAAGTACCAGAAGCCACAACTGGCAATGTGAAATTTGAATTTTAAATGCAATGAAGTAGTGAACATGAAGTTTTTAATATTAAAATTCAACTACTTTAAAACCGAGGGGCTAAAGTCCATTTCCAATTCCTCCCTAGGCTTGACTGAAATCCACTCGAACCGTAGAAAGTCAGCAGTTCATTGAAACTCCATACGCAAATGCCTTTAGAAGAGTACACTATTTCACGGTCACTTTTAGGCTCAAGACTTAAATTGATGAAATCCAATGACAATAAAATAAATAAAACATAGAAATGCCACCTTCAAGGGAACGTATACATTATAAGTCGATATTTAAAGCAGAAAAATATACACGGTGAAAATGAGAAATTTAAAAGGTGCCACATGCAAATAAAATCAGGAATATGTTATTCCGTGACATTTTCAAGCTGACATTAAGTGACAGTGAGAGGAAGCTGAAGAGACTTATGGCAGTAAAAACTCATAAAGTTAAGACATTGATTGGTGCGACTGACATTAAATATGCGGAAAAAATATTGGGCGTGTTCGTGAAGAATTAAAATAAAATAGCCATCAAGGGTAGCACGGGAATGACGAAAAAAGAGCAGTTCAATGGGTCGTGAAAAGGGAGAGAGAAATGAAAACGTTATAAAACATATATTTCCGACCAAAATAGTAGGGGAACGGATATCAAGAAACGGCTATGTGTGTACATCACAAAGACCGGACGGTAAAACAAGGATATTACACGAAATTTTTCATTTTTTTAATCTTTGAAGGGATTTCTTTTAACCTTTTTGAAGACATTTCATAATGAAAATTATTGCCGAAATAGAATTATGAAATTTATTCGGTGGATACACTATCATCAACGAATATTTTTATTCCAAACATAATAAAGACATTCTTGGAGAAACTTATTTCCTAAATTCCGCGCATAATTTCATTTACAGACACTTCTCTGATGTGCTTCATAGATTAAACTGTGTGAATATGGAAATGACATACTTAATGGAAAAGATTGTAATGAGAAAACTGCCGAGTTATTTAAAAATAGGGTAGTGCAAAAACTCCCTTCATTCACAGGCCAATACGGAAATTATATTCATGCATAGAGGAATAATTATTATATATATAGAAGAATAATTATATATACATGTATACACACACACACACACACACACACACACACATATATATATATATATATATATATATATATATATATATATATATATATATATATATATACCACAGTAATCAACCCGAAGGTCGGTTTGGTGAGTGATGGCAGAGTTCAATTCCTTTTCATGTGCCGGTTATGGTTCCCCAGGAAGACCTGGTACCCGAAAAATCACATAGATTGGGTGAAGCTACAGGTGCCCAGAGTGCCTTGCCCGAGAATCGAACCCGGGACCCTCCAGTCAGTAGCCCAACGCTCTACCCCCCTGGACTACCGCGACCTACACACGCACACACACACATTTATATATTTATATAACACTTTTATAGCACTAGTGGACACAGACAAGAACACACAGAAACACACAAAAAAGAGACTATTTTTCGAATTTTCGGTGGTCGTGACCACCTTTATCAAGTCCCTCTCTTCCTTGATAAAAGTGGCCACGACCACCGAAAATTCGAAAAATAGTGAGTCTCTTTTTTTTGTGTTTCTCTGTGTTTTTGTCTGTGTCCACTAGTGCTCAGTGTTATACATTATATATATAAATATATATATATATATATATATATATATATATATATATATATATATATATATATATGCTTTCGTAGACGCAACGCGGAAGATAGAGAAGCGATTAAGACGGAGTAGAATTCCGTCGAAATTATCAAGAAATAACGTGTGAGTGCTCCTTTTTTTGTTTCTATATTGCTTGTTAGTATATAATACATATATATATATATATAACAAAGTAAAAAACAATATAGAAACAAAAAAGGAGCACCCACACACACACACAAACACACACACACACACACACATATATATATATATATATATATATATATATATATATATATAAGATATATATATATATATATATATATATATATATATATATATATATATATATATGTATATATATATAAGAATAATTATTGGTCAACTCCGAAATTATGAAAACCCCAGGACAACCGATAAAACTATCATACTTTTTTCCAAACCGGACCTACCATGTTGAATCAAGAAATGGAAAAATTATCTTAAGGCTCCCTCGCTGCTATGAATTCATCACGTGATACAATATGTTGAATTCTTCAATAGAAGGCAATAAAGTTTCAATGCCAACCGTCCAAATGCCAAACTGCTTTATTTATATGTCCAATAAAGAAAGAAAAGGTTTATGGGTATTCTCTGATTCGGTATTCGACTACTTATGAGACAGAAGCACATTCTTGCTAACCTCCTCATACGAAGAATGCGACTACCTTCATGAATTGTAGATGTATTTATCAGAAGCTCGTGTTATAATTTTCCAACTTAGTCCTTAAAGCTTACTATTACCTTTGAAATTATAATGGTATGGCGGTTTCCAAGGGTCATATCACAATCCTCAAACTTGAGGGGTTCGCTTTTGAGGGATATTCCTGATAATAATAGAATAGCCTGTTGGCTAGGAAGGGTCATAGATGCGATATTCTCTCACCTCTTTTAAGTTAGAAACAACCTGTTAGAAATTAGAGAAAATGTATACTTTCTCAAATCGTTTCTAATATTAAATTTGTTGGCAGAGAAAATTTATAGCAGCTGTCAACCCCGTTCGAAATCTGTCCATGGCACCAACCAATTATGTTTTTATTGCTCTAAATCAGTGTTTATGCTGTTATAGTTCAGGGTGAAAATTTAAGTAATTATTATTCTTCTTGACCATAAAGTCATGAACTTTATTTTGCCATGTGAGATTGAGTCTCAGCAATAAGTGCAAGGTACCGACAGTTCAAACCATATTCATGCAATTGAAATTAAATCGCAGCGGCATTGAATCCCGACTGCTTTCAGCGTTTTCCTGGACAAGAGTAAACTGCTCCAAGAACAATTTATGCGAATGGAAATTTTGCGGATCCTGGAACCAATGTGATTTTGCAAACAAATGAATCGTTTCGGTGACTGTACGCTCCGCAAATGAAGTCTCGGGAAAAATTATCACGCGTGCCAGATTTGACACAGATGTGCTCTGAGGTTTCCCTCACATGGGATTTCGACGGATTACAGTTTGATTTTCATCGTTTGCGGTTCCACTTTCCATTTCGAAGCTGACTTCCGATGAAAAACGCCGACCCGTGCCTCCAATTGTATGCATCCCATCATGCATCTCGTCAACAAAGAAACTTTGGCATGAGGTTCCCTGTATCTTCAAAAGACCTATGCACTCTTATTTCCTCGAGAGCAATATGGCGATGGTGCGCCTGGGCGAAGTTGACACGATTCATTGGCTGACAGCTGTATATCCCGACTATAATAGCGATACTACATTATCACAAATCGAATAGATTATTATTTCTTCATTTTGCATTAAGTAGCATAAATCAATCAAATCTCACGAGAGAATGCATTATCATGCCGATGCAAACCTGAATTCAAATACCGTGTGACTTTTCCTTTTGACAGCTCTTGGCGATCGTAAAATGCTCTTGAGCACATTTTGGATTTCCATAATAATGAAAAAATAACCAAAGAATAATGAGCCTAGGTGCTGTTTATTAATCCTGTCGCAGATGGAGTGGTTAGTCCTATGAATAAAGCAAAAAGTTAATTTATATCCCCCCCCAAGTGACAATATTTTTCACGAATAAATCAAATTTTTAAGCAAAAAAGTTAAGAATATTCATCTTCAAGGAGCATAAAATCAACACATTTAAATTTACGCTTTATAAAATTATTGCACAATAGTACTTCATAGATGAAATAACTAAGAAATTAGATGATGAGCGGATCCTGACGATTCAACGACGAATTTAAGCTGGATGAGATAAACTAATATTGCAGAAAATAAAAGTTAAAATTAATTTTTAAGTATAATGTAATGAGATTAGAGTCAATTTATCAGATTACTTCAACAACTAAAAATTAAATCTCTTGCCAATCGCAAATGAAATATGGTGTGTTGAGCATTGAAACTATATTGCGGATATAAATATAATTCCTCATACTAGTATTTCACTTCGAAATCACATCAATACGCAACCAAAAAGTCATCTCAAGAGAGTCGGAAATAAGTTTCTAAACTGGAATTCTACTCCTTTAAACACTCCCGAGTACTTTTCTCGGTTTTATCTTCGGTTCACGATCAGACTACGACAAATTTTGTCGCATTGATAGGGTGTGATGTTTTGTGGCGTGAATGCTGTGAGGAAAGAAAGTGGGTGGAGCAGGAATAAAGATGGGAGGAGAAGGGAAGGACGGACATCATTTAAAGGAGCGATATAAAGAATGGGGAGAAGAGATCGAGAGGGGTTGGTGGAAGAAAAGGTGGGCGTCGGAAATTGGGGACCTCTCTCGGATATGGGCGGAGGGATGCTTTGAGCTACGGAGGAGACGGCTTGCATAAATTACATTAGCAGGTGTATAATTATTATGATAATGCCGATGGTGGGTACGGATGGGGTGAGTGGAGGGAGGTCAAGGGGTGTGGGAAGATGGGTTTGCGGGCACAACAGGGGGGAGGAATGCTATGGGAAGGAGGGGTAAGGTGACGGTGGCGATGAACAGGCCGTAATGAGTGGATCCGAAGGATAGGATAGTCTCACCGGCAACGGATCCAAAACATGGGGTAGTGAAGGTAGTTGACTAAAATTAAGGGACAAAAGTTCTTCATAAGGAGGACACATGAGCATGTGACAAGAAAA
The DNA here is from genome assembly GCF_022747635.1 of Hetaerina americana. Classification (NCBI taxonomy): domain Eukaryota; kingdom Metazoa; phylum Arthropoda; class Insecta; order Odonata; family Calopterygidae; genus Hetaerina; species Hetaerina americana. Next base: position 80,801,155 of record NW_027286985.1, on the reverse strand, counting down.
ACGATTTCCAAAGATGTTGTTTCAGGGGAATAGAAGGATGCGCCGCTAAAATAACGTAAGGAGACAGTGAATGGGAGAATAAAATAAAATGAATTTCAAAGGAATTTGAAATGAATTGAAGGTTTCATGAAGTTCCCCACATGTGGTTTGCGGTGTGAACTTCGAGCAGAATTCCCAACCAACTACGATCTGTACAAGCATAATATGCAGGTACCGTGTGTACAATATGTACAGCACTTTTATTATTATTTAGCACGTATTCTACCATTTAAGGTACATTTTGGAAGGACAGAAATGCAACACCCGTGAATTTCTTAACCTCGCTCAAGAAACAAACTGATCCCACACAGCACTTAACACTGATTCAATGCCGCAAACATTCTACCTCCCTGCATTCCGTCCAACATGCATATCCTTTTCTTTCCACTTCATAGCTTGTCAAACACCCTCTCCTGTGTCACAGTCTTCAATATTTCTTCGTCTATCAATATGCTTCGCATTCAACTTTCCTGCTGTCTTTGGATTTCTTCCAACAATTCATCCTCCCCCGCCATACTTTTACCTCTTTTCCTTCCTGTTCAATATAATTTAGACATTTTGCGATATGCATATAGTGGCATAAAGCTAGCGGACGCTAGTTGGATTCAAAAACTGCACACTAGTGCTTAATTTCTTCGAGACCCAACTGCCTATTTTCTATGGTCCGTCTTATTGTGAAACATTGCTTTAATTTCTCTCTTCATATTTTGGCCAATAAGTGTTTGCACTGAGACCGAAATGACAATTCGAATTCTCGAATTATAAAATTGCACGGTTAATAAATACCATCAAACTTTTTTAATATGCATTTAAATTGACAGCGATTCCTGATAACGGGGTTTTTACATTTTAATAGGTTTATATTTATGTCTCAATGAATGATAAGGTATATTTCATGAAATCTGTATGAAAACTAGAAAACATTATTATAACCACAAAATGATAGCATTGATCAATGGAAATACAGATAAGATGCCCCAAAAGGTAACAATCCGTAAGTTATACGGCGGTAATGGCAAATAGATTATCCAATTATCGTCATTATATTCGCCACTTATTGTCAATCCTTTACCCAAATATTTTACAGAACCGGAATATTTTCGGTTACTTTGGTAGCTTGAGACGTTCAGAAGACATTATCTTTTCGTAAAAAATGCCGCTTAAAATTTACGTAGGAATCGAGTTTTTCAATTACTTTCATTATAATTATCCGTGAAAACAATAGCCCGAGTTTGCTTTCTGGAATTCTATTTCCATACTCTACAATAGCAATTCCACGTGGTAAGGTTATGAAATACGTACATAGCGCCAGATGAAAGTGCATTATAGGATTTACTATAGGAAGATATATGAATACATAGGAATATATAGGAATTACTTTTACCAGATGATACCATAAAATCTTTGAAAACTTTCCATACTTAGCAAATACAGTAGAAAGATTATTTCGTCAAATGGAAGCAATTGGAAATTGAAAATCTCAAAATATATCATCTTTGGTGTCAGCTAACGAATTTCTTTCTGAAAGAGTACCCTATAACCCGAAAAGGTAAATTAATCTGATAATATGATAAGTAGAAATGACGTAAATACCTGTGGCCAAAAAATTAATTTGCCTTATATTAAAGTAGTGCATAAAATTTGCACCCCTTCCCAATGACAAAATAAAGAACTTTATGCGATATAATAAAATATGTTATTTTACGATCCGCATCCGAGGAGCTAGACTTTTCTAGATGGTCAACTCTCATGATTTCAAAATTTGATCGTTTCCATAAAAATTTTAATCAGAAATATCAAGGTTATATGTTTTCCTGCGCATTGCTAAGAAAGTGCCATAGAACCTTCCAGAAAAATTATTAGACCAACACCTCAAAGTTTACTCTCAGGTGAATAGTCATTGCCTATAATTAGCAATTAACTAATGGTTTAGGTCAAAAGCTAATTTGAATAGATTCACTGCAATGATTTTTGTAATAACATAACTTTGAAATATGGCACTGCATTCAAAACAAATAGGCATGTATGAAGTAAAAATAAAAAGAGACGTTTCAGGCGTGATATGGTGGAATATCATGATTAATTAAAAATAGCAATTTTCCACAAAAATAAAATTTAATGCGACCGGTTTCAATGTTACTACATCATCATCAGGTGATAGTTAAACCTCAGAGTCCAGTATATATATGATTAAAGGCAAGTAAGGGGAGGGTGGAGGAAAAGAGGGGAAGAGGGGGGAAGGTGGAAGGCAGAATGGGTGACTATGTGAGTGGGGTGGGGGGAAGAGGGTTGGGGAAGACAAGGTGCAAAGACCCTAGGAGTCCGGAGAGCGCGTCGTGGCCGAATGGAGGGGGGTGTCTCGTTAAGGGTGTCCCACGGTGCGCCGCAAAGCTCTTCGGGCCGCGGGGGAAGAGGACGGGATCGGGGGTTTTTCCCTATGGTCGTGGTCTGGGAACAAGGTATCAATACACAAATAAGCACTGAGTTGAAGGGTAAAGATTGGGATCACTGTATAGTTTTAAGGGGGCGCCCTAGCGAGGTTTTAGGGAAAGGGTGTAGGAGGGAATGTTATCACTAGCACATGCCGAATAGGGGGGGGGGTTGGATTGTCCCGCAGCGGTGAACCTTCCCTCCTCGTCCGTGAGGAAAGGGGTGGGGACTCGGGGTTTCTGGATATATATACTGGACTCTGAGGTTTAACTATCACCTGATGATGATGTAGTAACATTGAAACCGGTCGCATTAAATTTTATTTTTGTGGAAAATTGCTATTTTTAATTAATGTATGAAGTAGTTCCATCAAATCAAATGTTTACCATTCTTGTTGTGCATTCCAACCCTATATGATGGACAAAATGTCGAAGACTAACCTGATACTTGACTTCCTTGAACGAGTTATAATAATGGGTTTGTCACAAGTGTGCTGTTACTCACTAATGAGAGCACAGAATACGAATAAGGTTAATGCATGATACAATAATACGGAAAATAGGTTAAATTCGGGAACCACATAAAATTAAAAGAACATCCCATTATATTAGTCAAAAATATTTCAGAAAAGAAAATAATAACTTGTACACAATTTAGGCAAAATATAATCACTTGAAAAAAGTGAAACCTCGAGCATGGTGATTTAAGTAATATTTATTTCCTCCAACACATTTCCAGTCTCCACAAAAGCGAAAATAAGCACGTGGAATCATTTGTTCTTAATGCCGGCATTCAATTTCTGTTTTTAAATGTTGAAAATACAGTAATTTCACATACCATTCTCTTTGTCCACAATCACACATAATGAAGGTTAATAACTTAGCAACTATTCTTTAAACCGCCAAAGCGACTCACGGGATATGTTGCAGCCATAAATATTCCACCCGCAAACTCCCAATTTCGCCTCTCTCCAGTTTCGAAAAGTTTCCCGCGCTCGCGATCAAGGTAACAGAGGAACCGAGGAACCCGTACCTGAGGACTGAATTGGAGAGTAAGGCATCTTGACATGAAAGCTTAAAATCCAGCAACAATATCTGTACCTTCCGTGATGTATCATTCCTATGTATAGAAGTAAAGAGGTAGTCTCTAAAGCACATGAGTATCATAGGATACGAATCAGTAATACGAATACGTAAGAATACACAACGCCAACCGATTTAGATTATTATGAGTAAACTACATCGGCGACGGATTGCTTTTGTCATCCTTCAACTAAACTTTGGTGCCAAAATGATGCAATGAAAATGAATTTTAACTGGAATGCTGGAGAACTGCGGTTCGGTCGATGTGCTTGTGATTTTCATAACAAAACGTTTTATAAAAAATCAAAAAAAATTTATGAAAGGGCAAAAACCAGGAAAAATCATTCTATTAGTTCTAAAATGGGGATAAAACGTTAAGTTTGCATTCTAACGAAGCTTATTTAATTCATCATACGCCAAAGCATTTTTCCATGCAGTATTTTTGTAGCGGAATTACCAAGCATGATGCTGAGCAGATGAAATCTTTGAGCTATTTTGATTCTTGGTAGTGATAAATTAGATCTGTATGTCCACTAGCGGCTGTGGTCATTTCTCACTATTGACATTTTTTAGATGGAAATCACAAACAACAAATCATATGGGCAAGAAGAAAATAGAAATCGTGATATTTAACTACTACCTGGAAACTTCGTTACCTGCCAGATTAAAGAGATTGGTTTGATTATTGCCCTACACTATTAACTCAAAGTACAATAAATTAAACAATAGGAAAAAATGTAACAAAAAATTGTGGCAGGGTAAAGAATTAATTCGTACGTTTTATATTGAATCGCTTTGTAATCAAGAACCATTAACCCATATCTAGAGTTCATTACGTTATTATATCGCAAACATATATGTTTTGCTCTACGTTGATTTCAATGATTTTTATTTGATTCGTAATAAAAAATCATCTTCTGTACTAAGCTATCTTTTACGATATGCCTATTGAAACAGCTAAATAGTAGCACCACACGAAAACTGACATATTTATTTACATTGTAGCACAAATTTCCTAAAAACTTCGCCTTTTTTTGTAACAGTGTTTATTTAAGAAATATCGTAACTAGGTAATGTAGACTACAAACTACACTCAGATTTGAGAGTGATTTCAGCTCGTACACACTATTTCTAGACATGGAGACATAATGAATACAATTATTTATTAATCACAATCATAAGATGATTAAGAGAAATATGAGCTAGTCCCTTTTATCAAGTACAAAGTTTTCAATACAATATTATTTTTGCATGCCGTCCTATTTCATAGTGTGTGGATGACGAGAGCGATAATTTTTCAAATAAAATCAAAGAGTATGTGAACGAATGGTCACACGACCATGGAAACAAGAGGAAAGTGACTGCTCCACCCGAACCGCTCGGGAATTTTTTAATCAGTAAGTTAGCAAACCCGAACCTATGAATTAATTATTATGCTTCCTGAGGCAATAGTTTTATTGCTTTTTCTTACTGACATATCGAAACCACCCATATCTATCTACGCGTCGAGGTGAAATTAATGATACTGGAGTTAATGCATGAGGAAAACAAACCGGTGAGCGTCCGATCTATTTTAAATCAGCTTCATCAGAAGACAATTACTAAAGAAAAATATACTATCGGGCAATAACGATTCAAGTAGCTAATCTTCATCGGGTTCTCACCTTTATGTAATACATTTTGAACGATAGTATTCAGCCACATTTCAACATGTACTTACATCCAAGTCGGTGTCTAGAAGTGATGTCTAACAGAGCAATGAGAACAAGAAAAATTAAACAAAATTACACCAGGAGTGCTATCATATACCTTATATTATGCGACAGTAAAGAATATTGTTAATCAGCCAAAATATTCCCAAAAGGAATATCTTTCCCTTTTCTGGGAGTGTTCTTTACGTTAGTGTCGGCGGTCATGAATGTTACTGCACTAACTTCTGCGGACTTCTTGAAATAAATGACACAAAAAAAATATTCTCTTGAGATTAATAGTTTCTGTAGGAGATGGGTTAAAGTGTAATTTTTTCCAGGAACACATAGAATAACACTGAAAACTGATACACAAATGACTCCCAGTTTAATTTTAAAATAATGAAATTCAGAATAGAATGACGACTTTGTCATGATGATGAATTTGTAAGTCGAAACCTGGGTCGTGTTTAATAAAACATATGTGGAATAACTAAGTATTTATTTTCCGACGGAATGCAATTAAGTTCAAGATACATAACCGTGTAAGATAAGTTTTGTGGGAATTAAAAGTCTATTCTACCAAGTTTATAACTTTACATGAAGATTTATTAATTTTTAGCTACTGCCATACAAAATTTCACATGGAAAAATTTTTAAATCCTTGTAGGTTTTTTTTTTCACAAATGTTTCTGTTATGAATATCAATTAATGTATTCATGATAAATTATTTGAGGATATTGTATATGTACCGACAAATTTTCTTCTGTGACTACTTCTTCGTTTAGACAATATTTTTCTTGTGTCTTGAACACAATGAAACGCATTATTTAGAGAAAAAATACATGGGCCAATCATATGCAAAATATCTCCATAGCCTACTAAAAAGAAAACAAATTATTTAATACTCAAGGCATGATCTTAGCAAACAACGGCGATGCATCAAGCAAAAGATTTGCACTGCTTCAATAGAGTTTATGCACGGGTGTTCAAGACGAAATGGTCCCAAACAACTCAGTTATAGTCTAGCGCGACTAAAGTAGGAAGTTTAAAAGACTTCGACTAAAGAAATCATCACTTAAGACACGCGCGTCCGCTCTTCACTAATTGAAATTCAGATGAGAACCAATTCGGCACAAATAGATTGGTTTACGAGGTAAGACCATAGTGCCACAGGAGCGAGGAAAAGTCTACGTCGTTGCGATTCCCTACAGTAAAGACAAATGCAGAGACATCAGGTGCTCTCTGGCAGCTATCGGTGTCTTTTTGAGCCAGGAGCTCACAGTCTCATCCAGAAAGCGTTACTTGCCCTTTTTTATTGAACACTTCGGGGAAAATCTCCACTACGACTGAGTCCATGGTAATGAGAACGCATAACTTAGTACAATGGCACACGGTCATAAACTAATTGACACAATTTGCTCCCGGGGAAGAGAAATGATAAATTTCTCCAATTTCCCAATCTCATGATCGGCGACGACATGCAATAAATGAGATCCGGCGGAGTGAAAATTTGTCGGCCTTTGGTCGATGGCCGGACGCAAGAAGACCGCAACTTAACGTTCGTCGAGACGCCGATGGCTCGGAAGCTTCGGAGATATTATATGCATTGGACGAGGCGTGTAAGAGAGGAAGGAAAGAACAAGAAAGCAATCAGAACGGCCGGATTGTTATTGCCCCTTCGATGCTTTATCGCTGGCACTATTTAATTTTTTTGGCGATCTGCCGAAGGCATGCGCAGGAGTAAGAGGTCGGGGAAGGCGAGGGGTATTTTTGAGAGAGCAGACGGACAGGGGCGGGGAGCTCAGCGTATGACACTTGTCGACGTCGGTTGTTCGAGTGTTGGAACGACGCTGGTGAGGCCCCAATAGAGGTTCAGGGAGATAAAGGTGGAACGCAATAGAGAGAGAGAGAGACCGAGAGACGTGGAGATGAAATAAATCACTAACGTGCAGAGAGAAGAGACATGGGGAGAAGGGGGGAAGGAGGGAGGAATAAGGAAGAAGGGGAGAATGTGAGAGATTTAACACCGACAACCATGTAAAGAGAATGAGAAAGAAGAACGTGCACGCGGGAGAGAGAGGCAGAAAGAGAGAAAGAGGGAGATAGCCTATGCCTCGTGATTGGATTTCCGGAACACTTATAGCATATTTGAATACATAATACACGTGATTATCATATTAATTACCGATTTGATTTAGAATACGGCTGCGTGGAGATCGCATTAGCGATTGGAAACGTAACAGCTTCCATGCGGCCATAAATAAAGGCTTTGGTGGTTTTATTCTAATGAGTATCTTAGCGGACTTCCCCATTAACATTGGAATTTAAATTGCTCTCTCATTATTATTCATGACAATTTTCGAATCGACAAAGTTTCTTATTGCCTCCCCCCCTTTTAAATTGAAATATTAAAAATAAGTTTCAAATTAAAAATAATAAAAACCTTAATATTTTTTAAATTATAGCTACGACTTTTTTAAGGACTCCTTTGGGTTTGGGCCGATTATAATTTTCGCCCTTCGCACCAGGAATGAGAGGTTCTTAAACTTTTAAAAATAATATGCGCGCACATGGGTAATGTCGACTTTTTTATTCAGAAAATGGCTCCCTCGACGGCTATACAAAATTTTTGATGAAATTTTCTGTCACAAAACCAAAAATGAATAGTTTATAAAATAAAATTAAAATCGACTACGCTATTATTGAAATATCGTAATTAAGGACGCACACGCACATATAAATTCCTGTCTCTCTGAGGCTCAGTTTCTCATTCGAATCAAAATTATAAATTACCTACGTCGTATCTCACGTGATATTTTCGTATTGCAGCTGCAGTATAAGCTATTATTAAAATTTTTATTGGTATAATTGTACCCCTCTAAAGCAATTGATTCAAGTTTTGTTCCTTAGAAATATTTTAAAGAGATTGGCAATTAGATTACCCATGTCTCAGTGCTAATAAAGCTTTTGCTGAGAAATGTTTGAAGGATTTAATTATCGTAGCAAACTTATTACTTTACGAAGGTGATAGGAGTGAAATTTTAAATGCAAGGAACTTTCATTTAAGATTACCTTAAGCGAGACAGAAAAATAGGGGAGTAACTTGTTTAATAAGCAACTCGTTAAAAAGTTAAAACATTGCGTTAAACATCCTTATATATGCTAAACAAATGTACCTTAATTACAGCGTCTCCGGGAAATTTCTCTCACTCCTTGCAATCAACAAGAATGCAAATTAACACATTGAGGGTAGGTAATGATAAGAGGGGAAATAAGTCACAGAAAAAAAAGACGAAAAGAATGAAAGACTAAAGTGAGGCTGAACTTTTAAAAAAGTTATTCTCCCTTAAAGACAATATTTAAATAATTAAGAGGAACCCTCTTGTTAAATTTCAGTTTAGACTACAGGTAGGAACTGTACTGATGCCTTGATTCTTTACTGTGTTCTCATTTTGTTGTTGCATCCTCTGTTTTCTTCAAAATTAATTATTTGGCTCTGGATGATTGAGAAAGAGTGATATCAATAATACTAGCATGTGTATTCTGCTTATATTTGAATGTTTATGGAAATAAAATCACGTTCTGTAATATTCCTCATTTAAATTTATTGTTAACTCCTTCCTGTTTATAATCATCATATCATCATCAAAAGATGTAACACAATAGATATTAATAACATAACATTATGCAGGGAGACAAGAAATAGGTAATGGGGAAGTAAATTACTATGGCCGCAGAGCTTACTAAGGGTATAGAAAAATATCAATGACTGCATTCTACGCACAATACCACCGCACATACGATTCCTTTCAATAATGCACGTTAAAGGACGACTAGGACCTATTTACTGAATAGGTACTGATAATATACAGAAACAAATATATGTAAAGTAATCAGATACGTTAAACTATAGAGGTAGTGTGCACATGAAAAGAAGAATACGTAGGCAAAGACGTTTTCCCAAGGTGGAGGGAATTTATGACAGGGACGTTGAGTGAGGTTGTTAATAAATGATCAGTGAAAACTTTGATATGGAGCGTGGCTTTGAACGACGCGAAAACATACTCCTCCGACGAAGGGGTGGAACTATCTTAGAAGTGCTTTGGTCCAAAATGGTCAAAGTAGTAGCGCTATAAGAAGAAAAATTACCTTAGGCAAAGAAGCTTTAACAAGGAGGAGGAAATTGATGACAGGGACGTCAAATAAGCATGTTATGAAAAGGCTTGTTACAACTTTTATATGGACTGTGGTTTTGTACTGTGTGGAAACATGGTCGTTGAAGCAAGATAATGGGCGTAGATTAGAGGCTTGTGAAATGTGGATGTGGAGAAGGATTGAAAAGGTGAAATGGGTTGAAGGAAGACAAACGAAGAAGCATTAGGCATGGTAAGGACTAGAAAGAATGATTGGGAGAAGCCCAAAGGATGATGCGAAGATGAATGCAGAGCATTTTGATTAGCAATGGGATGTTTACGACCATGATAGAGGGGAGACAAAGGAGGAAGGGTTGGGCATAGGACAGGCACGCTGAACGGAATGAAGGGAGGTAGGAAGTAGGCTGAGTTGAGGAGGGGCTTAATTTAGCGTTAGATTTTGGTTTGTGTTCTGTGTAAGGTTATTCCCGTTAATTATATATACATATAATATAAAAGATATATATTATAAATATTAAACATATTATACATATTATATATATATATATATTATATTTCTTATATATATATATATATATAATCCCAAATAATCGTTGCAGCAATGTGCTGCCTGTTCATTCATAACTAGCTTAACCGATAGATTAACTAATATAGAAATAGATAAGCTTTTGGATGCAGGCATGCAGAAAACAATTGGATAAAGAAGTCACAGTACGATTTTTTTCTCATGCGATGGGAGAAGAGATGAAGCTGCTGAGGAAACTCGAAGTAGGCAGAAATAGTGGATAGAGAAAATTTTGTGAGGTAGTGAGCTATTTAAAGTCGTGATAATGGGGTGGATGATGACACAGAAAACCTTTATTGACGATGACATTTTAAAAATTTTGATAGAAGGGAGAACATAGCCACACCAGGAAGGAGAGAAATAGGGTACTAATGTTGAATGGCATGAAGGGAGTGTTTCGTTTAGAGAGACGAGAAATGTATTCTTGTTCAGTCTGTGTCCATTCAAAACCTACCCTAAACCATAGACTACCTCATTATTTAGTTTACTCCCATATACTTGTAGATAAAGATATCCCTCAGTGTTTAATGACAAATTTATCAATTTTGAAAATGTATCAAGAAAATCCAGCGTTTATCATACGCAATATGGCTGAATCGGTATTTAAACGCATATCACTCTCACTTCATGTTTTAGATTCATTTATACAATTAATATGTTAGTATAAACAATTGCAGCCAAATTTTGTGGGCCGGCCCATGCAAAATGTCATACTAATAACATGCTAATAATTTGATAGATTAAGCTCGAGTTTGCATCATTCTTCAACAATGGCTGTTTTAACATAAACGAAGATACAATGAGACCCATAAGGAGATGGTGTTCAGAAAAAGTTACAATACGTGATGAATGCTCGTCCGTCACTGAATCTGAGAGAAAGATTGGTCAATTTCTCGCTTTTTTCATTTATTATTACAAACCAATGATGGTGACCTTATCTGAACGATCTTAGCTTTCTGAATATTTAACCGTCACGTTGAAAAGGGACTCGTTGACAGATGGGATAGCAATTCTGGCAAAACACGCACCTAGTAAAGTTCTTCGGAAGATGTCTCAACAAGAGATCTTATCAGAAAAAGAAAATGTTCCTCATCCTTTTTCTGTTATCATTTTACAAAGATCTCTACGATTCATAAGAAATTTTCTAATCAATAGTTCAATTTGTTTGTTCTAAGAGCCGTCTCAGCGCTTAATTTTATGAGCACACCTTGCCATTGGAGTGGGGCTAATTTTATACGATTGTAAATCGTATTTCATTTACAATTTGCTCATTCAACAACAAAATTAATGCAACCTTTTTATATCAATTCACAGAACAAAAGTACTTACATACATCATTCAATTTTAAAAGAAATACAATAAAAATACACAATATTAAAGAATGAAAATCTTGATCACATTTTACACAAAGAAAATTTTTTGTTTCTTTTTCATTTTATTCATCTTCCATCTATTCAATTAAGGAAAATTTCAGGGGGTGTTAAATAAATAACAGTCTTAGAGATAAAATATCTCAATAGAGACAGTTCGTTGATCAAATTCATATATTCTTGCACACGGAGGGCATTGAAAGAGCTGTGGTAGGTCTGTAATAGTTTTAAGAAAAATTTTGTTCAAAATTTTCATTATTTCAGTTGATCACGCTTCGACCTTATCCGGGAAAAACTTTTTTGACACTTTTAGAGAAAACTGATAGAAATAGAGAGAGAGGTAATTGAGGACATAGGTCAAAGAAGTCAATGTTCAAAGAGAAAATTATAGGAATGGTATTAAGCCCTGTTAGACAATTTTAAACTCTTTTTACTTTAATTATTCAAAAGAATATGGTCTCAAGTTCATACGCAAAAAACCACTCGTCCCATAAAATTTTGACATTTTATTAATTAAGTTTTTGTTTCTGCATAAGGAATTTGGCAGTGAGACGGAGAACTTTCCCTTATCACGATTTACAATATTAGACTTACTTCCCAACATTTTCCATTATAATTTTAAAAATTTTCTCAAATATGCAAATGATTTTTCATAACTGTAAGTGAATCCACGTCATCGACTATTCTCTTTATGAATAATATTACTGCGATTGTTCTCATTGCTGCATAAGTTCATTTACATTTGGAAATAACTTTCTTTGCTTATAATTCACCTCTATAAAGTACAGAAATTCGTCTCCCAACATAAAAACAATTGGACGGGTAGAAATATCAGAAAGTTGTCACGAGAATGAGGGAGTTAACTTGCAAGGAGATCTAAATTGTGAAAAGAGAAATTTAGAATGTTATGGGAGTATGAATTTGACGTTGCTTCTGCCATTTCTGAAGTGAAACCAGCTGCTTTCACTATTAATAGTAAGGAATGTGAAGATAGCCGAATGAGACACGTATTTATTTTCATGCTCCGAATGAGGCATTCATTAAAATATGACTTTGAAAAAGTTGCTTACTAGGTTAAAAAAGTAATGATAAAAAGATTAAAATCCGCGGCGAAGAGCAAGAACACGTATTGTAAAATTTTATTGACTAGTTTCATACATATATGTTAACGATTAGGGCAAAAATTGGTAAAATAAATAAATTATTAACACTCTTGAAATAAAAAAGTTAGATATATCATCTACGGCGAGGGGCTTTACGCCATTGAAAATTCTACGAATTGTTTCAACCCCCTATTCATGAATGTATACAGCAATTTGAGTCAGTTTTTTTGCTATCACATGGATTACGGAACAAAAACATGGGTAACAAAGCAAAAAGATAAGTAGTCGTGGAGATAGACTTCGTGAGAAGAGACTATAGTGTGGAGCTATATCGAGAACAAATAATCAATTATAAAAATTATGGACTCTGAGAAAGATGGAAGAATTTATACTGAGTATGGTCATGTAAGAAAAATGGCGCGCGAAATTTGGCGAAAGAAGATATGTAAATAAAACCTAGAAAGGGTAAGGCAAAGATGGAGACGGGGAAACTGGGAAGAATAAAAAAATAACACAAGATATACTCAAAAGAAGGTCTAAAAAAATTTACAGAGGCTTGGAGAAGAAGATGCAAGAAAAACTATAGGTTGTGACAAACTCGCTTTTATAGACATGTGCACGTTTTTGAGTATGAATTTTGCACAATTTTCCTATCATTCCCGCTGTCACTGAAATCCCCAGAGAATCCAAGAGAAACTATTCCTTACCTCAGCCTTTGACTAGAAATTTATTCCAGACAATGTCGCCGCATTGTTATCCCATATAATCCTTTTCCATACCACAGCTATTCTCTACTTACCTAATATTGAACAAATAGTAGCACTTTTACGATAGATTTTTATCATCATGGTCAAATTTCTCAGCATTACACCTGAAACTACGCAATTTGTCTATTTATCTATTTCCAGAATAGCCTCATACTTTCTGCATGCCATTCTGTCTTTTTCTCCTGCTTCAATCAAACGCATATCGATATGCTAACAAAAGTATTTTATGAATGCTCACTAATGCTAGACAATAAGGCACTTTAAAACAAGAAGTAAAGTAGACTGAGTAAGATTTGTAAGTATATTAAACCTGACTCGTTGAGCAAGACCGGGGACACCAGTTAAGCATAATTGCACTAAAACAAATTTTCAACTAGTGGAGGGAAAATTTGTCAACCTACTTTCAAAATCTTCGGGAGCTTCTCATGTCGAAAGGATATGGGCGTGCTGTAAATAAAATGTGAAACTATGAATTTAAGTATCATTATTTGAACATAAAGGATGATTATAGTAATAAAGAAAAAGCGTAAAATAAATAACTAATAAGAAATAATTCAATTTGTTTAATTAGTTACAATTGGATGCAACAAATCACGACCAACTGCTTCTAAATTTCAAAATTTGAGTAATCCCCTCAAGAAGTAAAGCGCATATCACTCTTATTCTTGTTTAATTGCAGCTATTAGTTTAACATACCATAGTTTACTAGTGGTAACGGAATTCACATAGAAATATCATTTTAAATATAGCCATAGAAAATTAGTACAATTAAATATTAAAAACCACAAGTTAATCAAATTATTCAAAACCAAATCGAAATAATAACAATTAAGTGAAGGCTAAAAAAGATTGATTTGAATTTTTGTATAAAAACAACATATCATAAAGATATTAACAAATCTGGGACGGGGACGGAAGGAATCAATAATAGTCCATATTTAATGTAATTTATTAATTATCAACAATGCCAGGCTACTTAAGGAGTTCAGAGAGCGTAACACTTACTATAAAGCAATATGGGTTGAAGTAACAGAGAAAGAGAAACGGAATGCATAACGAATTACTTCTCACGTTCACGTTTATCGAATTTCACGTTCTAAGCAAAAGAAAAATGGCATACGTAATTTTCCTTTTATGAAGTACGCGCATGATCTTCTCTATCACTCAAATGATGACAGGTGTCGTCTATTACTCTAAGAAGGGACACCCTTGCGGCAGTTTTCACGGTTGCACAGAAATTAATACCTATAAATGATAATCTAAAGCTATTAATATTTTTCGTGACATTTGTAAAAAAGATAGCTATTTCATTGTAAAGGCGCATCTGCCAACAAATTCTTACTTCATTGCGTTTTCTGGATACAATTGTTAATCAATACTTTACTTGTTCTTCTCTCTTAATGAATTTCTTCGATGGGAATCGTAGTTTGGCAATTAGGCCATGGCAAAGAAACACATTTAGATACCGTAAGTACCCCAGAAATGCGGCAACGTCTAACATAATATATGGTAACAATAAAAAGAAAATGCTATAAAACGTAATATACGAGATATTCGTTCATCTAGTATATGGTTGAATTAATCAATAAAATAACCTCCGTGCCATTATCTCTTACGCTTGGAGCTGGTTTATTGCCAAATATTGAATATTATAGGTGTATGGAGAAATGTTTACCCTGAACACCTAGTATTATTACGTGCAATTAGAGTTTGATGGAGTCAGTTTTTCAAAATCGAAATTAAGGCATAGTTTAATCAAACACAAACTTAGTTTAGGAACAGAATTTTGAAATTCAATAGTTTCCATGAATAAAGAAAGAAAAACTATCTTTATTCATGTAAAATATTGTCCAAAGATAAGAATCGTGTGGCACGTTATCCTGTTGAAAGGGTTCTGTGTAGCGTAAATTAAGAGGAAGGTTCTTCATCCCCTCTTGTGGTGTACTTAATAAAACTGATGTAAGTAAAACGGAAATATGAGATTCAGATAAACAACTTCGATGTTCTACGACTAATGAAAGCCCTTGGAATATTTTCAGAACGCTTGAGGCAGTACAAACTAACCCTACCGTTAGGGATAACTTGGCTGCATGCTCATTTAATTTTTGTATTCTCGTATTGTGCAAAATGCACATTCCTTTATTCATCTTCTCCTACTTATGCAGTAGCATTCCTAAATCTATAATGTAATTATCTTCTCCAAACAATTAATCTGATGCCATAGAATTGGACACTCCGTATCTTTAGCTCCCCTCCATCCTGACAGCATTGATCGATATTATTTCTTCGTTGATGATCGTTATTATTTCTTCATATGCAGCTAACATGATCCATAATTCAGCAGCAATGTTATTGTATTAGGGCATTAAATGGACAATATAACAAATAAAAATTGAAATAATGACTACCTACACGATACATTTTCCACGATACATGCGGTTCCAAAAATGTTTCATATTCTTTGCGAAATGCGCATTACCAATGTAGGATCTGCAATAGTTTTTTTTGCCAGGGCCTGCACGCGCGATGTACTATACCCTAACACGAGCTTATCTCACAGTTAAAACAAGCCTTTAGAAATTCTCAAATCGCAAAATATATAACCGACTTTAGAATTGAAAAATAAACAACTTGGCTTTTTCACATAGAAAAATTTTATTTACAACGTATGTTTCGCTTTGGTATAAACAGGTCAAAAGCAGTGTTTGACCTCTATTTTTATCTGAAGATGTTAAGCCATAACGAAACCTAGGTCTTAAAATAAAAAAATGCTATGTGGAAAAGCCAAGTTGTTTATTTTTCAATTTGAATATGACGATTTTTCACCATTTTACGCTATAAACTGTTTTATATATAACCGGCTTGATTAAAAATAATTTTGCCCTCCCTCAATTATTCTCCCAAGTTATTGAAGAAATGCAGAAATGGCTGACTTTTTGCTAATTTTCCCGACCGAATGATTACCCTGCAAACAATATTTATTTATTGCCCAATCAACGTATTTTACGCTTATCATACGTATTTTGCGGTTAAGATTCCCAACCTAGGTTCCTAGGTTTCCTTGGAAATATGGCGATGTTTGTTTCATAGACTTGTGTAGTGAAACACTGTCCTCGTAGATGTCCGCACCGACAGTAACCCAACCTCGCCATTCGCCTCGACTAGGCGTTCGCACAGCATGCGTGCCTTCTCCCCACCCACTTTTTACCCTCTCCTGCACCCCTAAAATGTCCCCCATCACATATCCTTCCCCGTACCCCCACGCCCTTAATCTCCCGCGCAGTACCATTTGATTGTCCTTCAGTCGCTTACAGTCGACCTCCTTTCCGCCTCCCTAGGCACACAAAACCCTTCCCTACCATCCCCCTTCGCTGCCGGGAAACAGGAGGGCTCTTCACGCGGACCGCTTCTGTGCATTGAATTATTTTGAATGAAAGGAACGATGATTGTCTATTCGGGGATTATAATTTATGCGGCCATATTCTAAGCTCCACACAGATCCCTCCTTCTCTCTCTGTCTCTCCGTCCCACCCCTCTTTCACCGTTTCCTACCCAACTACCCCTCCCATTACTCCTTTGCCTCCCCAAACCATCATTTCTTCCCCTCCTCTCTCCTCTGCCACCAAAGCCTCACCTTTTGTCCTTCACTCCCTTCCATCGTACCCCCCACGCTCGTACGGACCTCTCTTTCGATATTCCACCCCGATTCCTCATCTCCCCTCATCGCCCCGGCATCCATCTCCCTTGCCATTTCGTGCCTCTCGCCTCACCTGCGTCAGACACTCACCCATGTCAATGATGTTTCTCCCTCTATTCATCAAAATTAGTTCCTTAAAAAGAACCGAATTTGGAGCGGAGAGTGAGGGGAGCGTTCGCGTCCTCGGGCCCCGCGTTGCTGGCCCACATATGAGACGGCGTCGCGGTCTTACTTGAGGTAAACTTTCCTCATACCACAAAACACCCAATTTAAGGGAGGGGAAAGTCATATGGTAGTTTACGAGGAGGATGAGCAGGTTGCTCTTTGGGATATTGTAATAATTTTAGTTAAAGTTAATCCGAAAAACTTCAATAACGATTGCCATTTGGTTTCCAACTTTTGAAGAGTTGATTGCGGTACATGTCCACCCCGGTAGAATGCCAATTTCGAGAAGATTCTGCCTGGAATCTCTATAGAAAAACGGCAAATAAATGAGATGTGGAATAGGTATTCCTCACTTTCAAAACAGAAGATAGGTAGTTGCAACAATTCATGGTTTTTGATTTTTGTATTTTTTCTATTTATTAACTATATGAATGGTATTGAGACCGGTGTTTTACTAATTACCCCATAAACCAACTGTAAAGTCAGGGGAAACGTACTCCGGATCACCTAAAAATCTTTCATTAGCCTTCAATTATAAGAGATGTAGTAAGCATCGCAAAATATCCAATTATTTTTGTTACATAAGTTTTCGGTCTTCATTGACCAGAGTATCATTCATCATTATGACCCGGTAAACTCATCATTATGACTCCGGTCATTATGACCCGAGTAAACTGTGTTCTCTTTTTCAAATTTATATGCCGAGACCACGCCTTTTTAGCACATTCCACTATGTCTCTTATATCATAAGATTCATTTATACCCAAACTATTAAATTTTAGTTCCTTTCTAATTTCTTCCCAGTTTACGCTGGCCGTTTTTACTGCCACCACCATTTTTCCATTTCTGATTTGCGAACTTCAATTTATTTTCAACTGGAGCATCGGTATTTAATATATTTTAATACCCTAAAAACCACTGCTGAAGTGTTATCAGTGAGGATATCGGTCTTGAGTTATTTTCTTCCTCTAATTTTTTCCAAAGTAGTGACGTTAGGAACAGTCTGACGAACTTATCGGAAACAAGAAAACAGTATCCTAATGGCACCAAATTATTGATGAAAAGTCATATTTTTAGGCAGTATAATCGTTATTAATCAAATAAACAACCAAAAATACCTGAAAAGTTTACTTTTCCCTCGGTAAAAGAGTAATTTAAACTGAGAGAAGTCCGCGTGGTGACTTCCGTCAAGTCCTTCGCGACATTTTTCCGCGTTCATTTATCCATGCCCATGGCCTACTGCAAAGTTTCTCCATCTTCCCGTCCGGCTACAAAAATCATATTGAAACTCACTTCTTGCTTCAACCATCTCCTATGCCTTTGAAAAGAATATTTCATTATATCGCCACTGATTATGTGCAGGAAACAAATTTTAGAAATAAAAACGATAATGATGAACGGAGAAACTTGTATCAGAAATCTATGCCTTACATAAGTTTTCGGTTTTAAAGAGCTACTACACTATTTAATACAATATTTTAAAGATAATTATAAGATCACCGCCAAATCACGGCGATCTCCTGGAAAAAAAATTTAGAATGCTGGCTGCCCTAGACTTACATAAAAGAGTAGGGTAGGACCAACGGCCAGTACATACTAGCGATAGTGTTCCAAACGTGTAAAAGAGGCAGGGAACATGGATGAAACAATTGGGTATATGGAGGTAAAAATATATTGTGACGGTTAAGAAAAGGGAGAGAAGGGATTAAAAAAAGGCCAAAAAAATGGGTGAATTAGTTGCCAAGATATCCCCTGACATCCCTGAGGGAATCAGCGAAATATATGCCTGCTCTCGTGGGGGCGCATTCAGTCTCCATTAATAAATAATTGCACATCAAATCAATATGACACCCATGTACGCATTCATCCATATTTATAGCCATACAGTTTCTATATATTTTTAGCATGCATAAATAAATTTTTATTTTTAATTTCATAATCACACACTTCTGAAGCCTTGGCCGGACAAATAAGAAATTTAATTACAACAAGATTTCTTCAGCCAGGATAAAATGTAGCACTGAAAAACCACTATATTCTGCTGTTTTTACGCACCAACGTCAGTATGATCCGCAGTATATGCTGAAGGGTTCAACCTGCTCTGAAGAATAGGTGCATATGGTCCAGAATTTTCTTTGATTACACGTTTTTTTAAACAGAACGGGGCATTATTTTTTCCCCAGCATCTTGCAAGATATTCCACTTTTTCCGCTGTCCTCCGTGGGTTTCTACAACAGTAAAAAGGGCGTTGATATGGTGACCTTGAGTCTACTCAGGTCAATTCACAGACTGACCATGAGCAATTAGCCAACGGAGAATTCACGCAGCATAAATTAGGACACAAACATTGTTCATATTTTTACGTCATGTTTGCCCGTCCGAGTATTTTTATTACTTCACTATACTATTTCTGCATTCCAAAATTTATTTCGTAGTTATGTCGTCTTTTTTTACGGATTATATAAAAATTTAGGGCAGGAAAAGTTTTCAAAAGTCTTATTTTAATTCTACGGGTCCATTTTTTCCACGTCTCTGAACTTTTTGCTTTCAAAAATTGTACTTTTGCTCCAATTACTTCTGTACTTAGCCTAACGTAATGCATTTTTAATTTATGAACTATGCGATAAAAGATAAAAAATAATAAATTATCACGCGCTTTTCTCTAACGGGCGCATTCATGTTTTCACCTCAATCTACCTCTTGCACTAATGGAGTACCTATCCACAACTACTTTTTTTAGGAAAATGTTTCACATTAATATCCATATAACATCAGAATATTTATATGAAAAAACTTTTGAAATAGTTGAATTATACATTTAAGTCATCACTTATTTGAAGCCAAATTCATAATAAAATATTTACAGATGTCAATTGGCGTCCAAAAATTCACATAAACATACATATGAGTAAAATGTCAGGGAATAAATATTGGCATACGTCAAAGAGAAGAAAATGCCAGACATGAAGGATTTAGCCGACAGGAGATTTGTGTGGAAAGCTAAGCTCTCCAAGAATTGATGATCATTGTTAAGTAGTATAATGGCATGGTAAACTTCTTATAATAGAAATTTCTACATACCTGTAAACAGAAGAAAATATATGAATAATACTTGAACGATTGGAGCAATGATTATTGCAGGAGTGGGGAAATGTAATAGAGCAGATATTAACAGACGGGTTAAGTGTCATCGTGGAGGCATGTAAATATTTGAGGGAGCCTGAGACAGAACTTTTTCTCAAGCAGACAACTTTGTGACACTCTCGCTGGACGTAGCTTTCCTTCTCCGATATTATAAGGACGTAATACTTCGAGCGCGACGAGTGCCAGAAAATATTCCAGTTTTGATGCTCAATGAAATACTCTCAATATGCTGTACAGTAGTTAAATAAACGCATTCTGTCTTCATCAAGGAATAGAATATAAGGTATTTGTAAAGCAGAGTCTTGAAAAATAACTGTAAGAATGAAGATTAATGAATTTTCTAGTTGATTAATTTTAAGAAAATTTGGATTTTCTCTACACGTTTCCAAGAAAAATAAAATTAGAACTACACCAAATAATATATGATGCAGAAAATGAGTTATGTATGGATAAATTGCACCAACTTCTCATCATTAAAGTAACCTTTCCGTCGAAAATATTTGTTTGACCAGAAATTTAAAAAAAATATCTAGCCGATTTTTCCGAAGGTGTTTTGTTTAAACTGGGTTTGAATAAAAAGCAAAATGCGTTGGTACTTCCAAACTTTGACCTCTTCTTGACCCATTTCTGTTAAAAGGCTCTTTGAAGGTAGTTGATTAGACCTCAAAACTCCACCGAAATGAATGTCTTTTGAACTTAGAGTCAGAAGAGTGGTTTACAACATGAAATTATTGAATTACTTGAGAGCCATCGCAAGAATAGTAGTCAAAAGTAGATTATTGAATGTTTAACCGTTTCCTCTAGTTGTTTCATTCATTGACCATATTTTCAGGCTACAGTAAAAGAACTCATTTCCTTTAAACCTTCAACTCAAATGTACCCTAAAACCTTGTAACTTTTATATTTTAAGTAACGAATGGATTCATGCAGACGGTGAATATTCATCCCCCCGTATAAATTTTAAGTAACTCCTCAGAAAAACCATCTCGTTTGTTTCGTTATAATTGGAAATTCGAACACCAAACTCATTTTGGGTAATTTTCGACGGAACCTGCACTTACAGGTAGAACGAGCTCTATGATTAAACAATGCCACGAATGAAACGGGCGACTTCGTAAACGTTTTTCTCAAACAGAATGTTTTGGAAAGATTTAATTTCCATTTCTCGTACGAAACAAACTCCACCCCACTCACTCTTCCTCTCTCTCTCTCTGACAACCCGAAACGTTTCGTCGCTAGAAGCAGAAATCAAAATGCTGCAAATCACATCGACCGCGTTCATGAATCATTGCGTCAGTGCGTCGAACATCTACGCTTTCGTCCCCAACATTAAAAAAAAAGGGAATCCACGACGCGAGAGAGCATGCGCCGTCGGAAGAATAAAAGGGAAGAATCACGCCTTTGAGGATAATCCCCATAATACCGATGGCGACCTTCCCCTCCCTCCCCGACATCCTCCCTTTCCCTTCTCCCTCCCCCCCACTCTCTCCCCTCCCGGTCGCTCTGTCATCCGCCGTCGCCTGGATGAACACGCATCTCCAGTGACGCACGCACCACTCCTCTCCCTCTCAAGCTCACGCACACACGAGAGCACGTCCCCCTTCAACCCCCTCAGGCTGCCGAGGCCTATTCATCCCCCGAGCGAATGCATCCTCATAATCCCATTTTTATGCCCCCCTCCTCTTTTCCTTCTGTCCCCAGACCTCCGCGTATATGGGGGCGATTTCTTATAAGAATAATTTCATTTTGATCCCCCCTTCTCTTTTTCTCACGCACACAGGCTCTCTCCTTCTTTTCTCGTGCCCATAACCACTATGTAAAAAAATGAGAATCGCCCATTTGACAAGAACAATGGCAGTGCACTAAACTTACCCGACGTGTTCTTTTTTTATGGCTCATGCACGCTCACAATGCCCGCTATCAGCGTGGAAGGGAAGCTAATTCTAATCCCGTGCAATCAGTCGGTATGCTTATGTAACAAAGGAAAAAGGGAAAGGCGAAAGAGATACTAAAATGCAATAAACGTAACTTGCAAAGAAATAATCCATGACCTAAATTGACTCGAAAATTTAAATTAAGAAGTTCACAAAAAATTATAAACGGCATGACTCAATATCACTACATATTCGTTTCGACACCCATTATATTTCATACGATATAATTTTTCAACTGGCATTCAGAAAAGTATGTTAGTAAAAATCCAGTTCAACTTTGTAAAGTGGTTCACAAAAATTTGAAAATTAATTTAAAATGTCCATAAAGGCCAGATGATATCCAAACAACTGTCAGCTCAGGGTTATCGAATTTCTAAAATATTGAAGAAGCTATTAAATCGCCTTCTTCACTAAACCTTTTAGGTATCGTGCTCGCATCAAACTGGTAAAATCGGGACGACGTAAACCTACGGAATATGTAACCTTCTTGAAAGAATCGGTAAACCTTGGAGGAAAAGGAAAAATATGTGAAAAAAGTAATTTTTTTGCTTAATAAAGTTAATGTCAGATACTACCTGCTGATAAGTTAGTATATTTTAATGATCTCGATCGTAAATGATATTTGGAGTAATACGAGTTAACTCGAAATCACCTAAGACGTGTAAGGACCAAAATCAATCATGTGCAGGTTTATTAACGAAATTGAATATGATGATATACCGGGAATTTTCATTTTTGAACTATCCTTACACGTGAACTGCTCTTAGGCATCTGAAATCTATGCAGACTTTTCATATTTATCGTCTACAGGCCAAAATGAAGGTCAATGCATAATGCGACGATCGTAATTAGATTTAAAGTGAATCAACTAAGAGAATGGAAATTGTTTGCGATGAAAGTGACATTCTTGGGCATTCACGTATGAGCATACATTTTACAAATCAAAGAAACAGAAATTCTCCATAGCTCTGAAATATAGATATTTCTAGAGACACCTAATACATCTACCGGAGTACAATAAATTTTAATTGTGATAAAAATCCTAAATTATTTAGGCTACATAATTAAAGCCACACTATGTAAAGGAATAATTTTAATTATTCAGATGACTAAAAATATGAAATACTAATTAAAAACCCTTAAGATGACCTTTGTTGAGTATTAGGTTTCGTGATAATACGGAAAAGGGGGCATGTTTTGCGGAGCCGTAAATTAATTTTGAGTCCTTTTGATAATTAATGTAGAGTAGCTTTGAAATAAATTATAAATAACGATTGACAAGAAGCATAAATCATTTTAGGGGGGGTCATTAAAAAAAAATTATATCTGTCACGACTTCTTTCATTTTATATGTAAAATTGTTGATACACAATAATATGGGGGTATTAAAATAAAAAAGTGCGGGAATAAACGCGAATGCGAAATGCGGAAAGCCGGAGATCTTGTGCATAAATAACTTGCGAATTTTTAGCCAATTAAATTTTACTCACCAGGTGATTCTGTAGAAAATCCAACGCCTCATCATCCCTGTGATTAAATCAAGGGAATTATTGGTAGTTAAGTGCTTTCTGATGCTAGTAAGGCAGGAAATAGCTCTTCTTTGATGTTGCACTCTCTTGAGGATAAACCGAAAACAAAAAAGGATATTTTCGACACTCACGAACGAATTGAGAAGACGAGAAATACTCAAGTTTACCAAGAATATATACATGCAGTAAAAAAATTTACAAAGGCATCCAATGCTCATTTACAAAAATTCCTTTTTTTGTAAATACTCTGTCTAATTTGTTTGCTAATAGTTAACGTATTCTCAAAGCGATAATAAACTAGGTATTCGCAATGCAAAGCAATAAAGGCATTTGTATAGTTAGTGTTTTGTTAGGTATTTTTCTTTAATTCATACTTATGAGGGAACGTGGTAGTTTAGTGGGTAGAGCGTTGAACTACTAATCCGAAGGCCATGAACCGTATCCTGGGATACCCTCAGCTTCACCCAGGTTGTGATATTTTTCGGGGACCTGACCTTTCTTGGAAACCATAGGCGGCACAGGGAAAGGAAATGCGATATTTTAAGTGAATTTCTCACGTCTTTGGGCTTAGTACCCTCACTCATGGAACCCAACTTCGGGGTTGATAACTTTGGTGGTGGTATATTTAAATTATATGTATTATCCTTTAGTCACATTAAATGGCGTAGTAAAGCTTTCGAGGATTAGATTTCCAAATTTCATGCATTTATAGGTTAGTCAAGAAATATACCCTGAGGAAATGATAACGATTTTTACTATTTTTTTGCGTGCAATGATAAATTTTTAAAATAAAAAATAGTATCAAATATAATGCGTATATTATGATGCATTTATGCATAAATAATTACATTAGGCATCACTGGATATAAATCTTTGGTCAATCAAAATATTTATGAACTGATTTCGCCAGTGCCACTTCTGCGTCGCCAACCAAATCCTTATTCATCACCAGATGATAATTAATCAACGACATTCTAAACGTCTCATGATGGAGCTATTTAATTCATGAAATATAAAATATCCATATCAGGTTTACAAATTAATATTTTTTTTTCAATCTATTTTATGAAGGCATTGACTTATAAATAAGCAACACTAGTTACTCTCTATCGTATCATGCCAATTAACATCTTTTTCCTCTCAGTTATAGCACGGAGTAAATCTTCAAATGTCATATATTTATTAGAAATTCTAATTTATATTTATTTAAATTCGTAAAATACAACTGTATAAAATGTCAATGAGAGATCTCGAGACGAGCACAATGCAAAGCAGTCACATTGATATCGTATAAGAATCGAATTATGAATCAAAACTGTCGAAATAGTAATCATTTTTCTGGAGAGCCAATAAAGCCTCATTGAATTATTACTCAGGGTAGATAGCATTGAGCGAGAGAATATTAAAAAAAAGAGGAAGCTAAGAAAAGAAAACCTGTTATCCGATTGGAAAGCCTGAGGTGGCGCAACCTCGCACATAAAAGGAGGAAGATGAACTCGTGTGGACAGTGGGTGTGGCAAGGGACGGAGGCGCGGCAAGAAAGGAAGAAAAATATATTGAAGAGAGGTGTCAGAAGATAAGCATTGATGTGGACGAAATGAGGGCGTCCTGGTCGACAAAATAAAGAGAGGAAAGAAAAGAGCAAGTGTGAGTGACGGATGAATACGGACGGATGAATATGAAACGGAAAGAGGACTGTTTAAAAGACATAGAGAGATACTGGGTTAAATACTGAGTTAAGATAGACACCTACTGGGTAAAGGGTCTTTAGCATGTCCAACTATTTGTAAAATAGGATAAAAAGTATTTTAAAATAAACGATAATCCTTTGTAACTTAACTTTGGCCACCTCATTGATAAGTTAAAAGGAAGAATAGACTCAAGTTGAAGTGTCTCGGTGAAAAAATAACTCCCAAAGCTGAATGTATTTTCATTGAAATATCTCTTAACATTCTTCACGCATTACTACCCTTCTTGTGCAATATCTCACGCAAATATATTTGTACGATAATTATCATATCTTATAATTTTATTGAGTTATATTACTCCAGAAAATAATAGACAAGCATATAAAACAACAAAGACAAGCACTTTTTAAAAATATTGATGATAGTAAAATTTCTATGAATATAGGTTCACTGGTATGCTTTCTCCGTATTTTGAAACTGTATTGAATGACTAAAAACGCAATAGCCTTTCTACGAAACAAATTATTATAAAAATTGAAAAATAAATTATTCCACATCGTATTGATCACTATATGAATCGAGAAACACGAGGCCAGAGAACTAAAGGCAATAAATTCAAGTACGTCTGTGAAACAATTTTATATTTATTCACACTGATTTATAATTGTGCGTTTCATACGGATGCCGTGTAAGAAGTTATGATAAACGGTTTATATCATACAACTCATTTATGATGTTTGGCTGATTATATACGATTGCGTTTGGTCATATTTTATCGGAAGAATAAGAAAAGCGTTATGATCACCGCGGATGTTCTTAACGGGAGCTAAGATTTCTATCGGATCATAGGGTGGCAAGATTACAGTTCAAGGAATGACTCTGATATGTCGATCGTCTCATCAAATATTTTTTTCTTTGGTATTAGCAAACCGCATTCCGATGAGTCAAAGTGGGTGTTAACTATCCGAGACCTGTCGCTGGAGGTCAAAATAATGGGTCTAAGAGCTGCACTCAGCGGAGACGTGAAACAAAACAGGAAAAATATTCGGCGTGTCGGGGGGAAAGAAGTGGTAGCAATGCCCGCGGGAGATGAAAGCGCAGTTCGACCCTTTTAGGAGAGCTTCGCACGAAGGAGAATGGGATGGTGGCACACAATGGGAAGGAAGGAGAGGAGGAGGGGGAGGGTGACCGAGGTGGCAGGAGGGAGGAATTGGGAGGAAAGTGGGGAGGTCGGGCGAGAGGAGGTGGAAAAGGCGGGAAAACTCTGGACGTTCCTCTCCGCCTCCAACCCCCTTCAAACTTGCGGGGTGGGGAAGGAGGGTAGCGGAGGTGAGGGACAGAGCGGAGGGTGGGTGGGAAGGAGAGCGGGCAGAGGGAGAGAGAGAGAGGTTCGGAGGCGTCGTAGATATGATAATACCGGTAATGAAATATCTGCACAAATCACAACTTTAATTAACTGCCACGCTGCGACATTATGAAAAAAAGCAGACCCTACTCCTCCTCCCGCTCTCATCAACCTCTCTCTCTCTCTCACTCCTTCCCTCCTCCTACCTCCACACTCCGCCCCGCGCTCCTCCACCTCCTCATCACTCCAAGGCTGCGTGCCTACCCGAATCCCAACTCGGCAGGGGGAGTTCTGAATATACATGCACAGACTCTTCATTTTCTATTTTAAATCTTGTTTGCATATTGATGGGATGCTAAATATTCAGCATACAGCTCTGCATAAATTCATTTCATTACACCAAATAATGCCCCTCTCCTTCCTTCTCCATTCCCCTCCCAGTCCCCTCCCCACCCTGGCAGCCACCCCTCTCCCATCCGGAGGGCACCCCCCCCTTCTTTCTCGCCTCCTACTCCATTCAACCCTTCCGACCCTCCCCTCCTTGTTCCCGTACCCTTTTTCCTCTCCCTGAAAACCCCACCACCCCAACCAGCGTGCAGCCTCCTCTCCGCTTTGCTACTCTACCCCTCCGTTGCTCATCAACCTCCTCTCCCCTCCACAATTTCCCCTCATCCCCCTCGACGCCCCCTTCATGCATATTAATGATTTCATTATGGGACCTTTTCAATGTATAATTTACTTTAGTGAGTCACACAAAATGGAAAGGAATATTACGTTACTGTTCCTTTCGTCCATACAACTTAACAGTTAAAAGGTATTTGAGGAAACTGCGAGGGGGTGGGGTGTGCGGGGAGATGGTGTGTGGGGTAGGGAGGACCGCCGGTTGGAGAGAAGGAGGATGGACGGGGGGTGGGGGGTTTGGGTGCCAGCGAGGAGTAAGGAGAGAGAAAGAGAGAGGTTGGAAAAGGGGTTAAATGAGAGGGAGGGAAATGAGTGAGAGGAGCGATAGAGAGGAGAAAGGATGAGGGAGAGGAAATGCGGGTGAAATTGACGGGGGATGAAAGTGGAAGGAGCGTAAAGAAGATAACGGAGGAAGAGAATGACTGGGGTGAGACGAGTATGGACAGGGTAATGGGGTGGAGTACTTAGTTTGGACAGTATAGAAAAATAAAAAAACAGAGTTGAAGGAGTCACTTATTCCAGATATTTGGTAAACATTGTTCGAAGTTATCTGAAAGAAATTGGAGTGAATTAGGATATTTTGGGAAACATTAGGAAGGAAAGCAGTGTAAGCATTATATACACAATTCAGGGAACTTAGGTTGTATATGAGTGAATGTAGAAATTTGAGAAACCAGAACATGGGAGAGTATTCAAGACATTTTTTTGTCTTTACGTATATGGTAGCAAAAAATGTATAAAAAAATTATGAAGTTTCAACATTCTCAAATAAGATAGGAGACAAGGGAAAATGGATATGATTGCGAAAATAATGAACTCTACCAGGTGGCACATTCAGTCGAACGAAACGTTTTAGAACATGAAAAAAATATCTGGTGGCTCTAATGAAGACCTATGAGTTCAACACGCAAATAAACTTCGAGCAATACCGTACACTCGTTTCAATAACCGATGGCGGATTAGGTTTAAGGTGGAAATACTATTAATAAGCGTTGAGAAATGAACTTCTATGGAATATGCATATAATTAAAATGAGAAAGTCCAAAAATAAGCAGTTTAAGAGATTTTGCATACACGAATAATGAACAAGAAAAGGCTTCTATGAAAAGACGGAGCGATAGATATCCATTGAGTCCCGCGGAAGAAATCCGGCAAAAGAAAAGTGTTCCCACTTGACCAAAAATTAAATACACATCTGACTGTCAAAATCACATGAAACTTAATACCTCCCTTATCCTTATTAAGTAAATAAACATTCTGGACAACGCGCAGAGGAGTCGGGCAAAGATATTGGCAGCGACGAAGAAACACCAACACGCAAGAAACAGGGCTGCAGAGGGTAAGTGAAATCGTGAGGAAGAAACGGGGGAGTGAAGTCTCGAAGGAAAACGCGATGATCGAGGGGAAGGAGCGTTTCCTGTTCCCCGCCGCGTAAGAAAGAGAGAGAGGGGGGAGAAAAAGAAAGAAAACCCCATGTTAGAAGGACGCGGCACGTAAAGAGAGACGGCAACGAAGGAACGAAAATGAGACAGGGGGTTCTCACAGGAGGAGAGAGGCTTGTCACGAGGGAGAGTTCGAAAACCTAAGCAGCAAAAATTTTTAACCCCCATGGGGGAGGGAGATAGAGAGGGGGATACTCGATGAAGACTTTCGAACTCTGGAAGGTGTTTCAGCGGGAGGGAAAACGTCTGAGGGAGGAGAGGGGAATGGTGGTGGGAGAGTTGAGAAGGGTCGCGTGGAGGCAGGGGGAGGAGGAGGGGAGTGAGGGCAAAGTAAAAGGGCTCCTCGGCGGAGAAAGTCTAGTCTATACGGGTCGGGCAGGTTGGTAGATGTGGGTGGCTGATAAAGAGGTAAACGGAGGAAGGAATTAAAGCGAGGCGGGGGCAGGTATATTAGAGAGGAGAGGTCGAGAAAAGCTTCGGAAGGGAAGGAACGATAGGGCTTTCGCAGGAATGGTGGGACTAGCGATACGACCAATACATCGGTATCACGTAGATACACTGAAGACGTAAACTCGATAAACACGAATGAGATAGTATTCGTATTATATATATATATATATATATATATATATATATATATATATATATATATATATATATATATATATATATATATATACACACACACACACACACATATATACATATATTTATTCATACATGAAATTCAAATATGTTTGCATGCATGAAATATCTGGTAATTATATTCTTTATATGACACTCATAAAAACATACATGAAAGCTTCAAACATAAAAATAGAAATATGCCTCATGTAGTTCTTCTATTTGTTCTATTAGATTAATTTTTTCCTTTTTTGCCCTCTATTCCATTGATAAGGCTAATTGCAGTATAATTAACGCCGAAAAAATAAACATAAATGTAAACGTAATTCCATTCAAAGAAGAGGGTACATATGGATCTTGAAAGTTTGTGAACCACTTTATTTATTCACAATTCAATGTATAATACATACTCCCTCAATTATTTGTCCACATTCATTTTTGTTAGATCTATTTGTAATTGAACTTACATAGAGTAAGTATATTAAAAGTATCAATAGGGGCAGATTGGAAGCTTTTGATACATGATTCTGGGGAAGGATAGAAAGCGTAAATTGGATGGAACGGAAAATAAAGTGCGGGTGTTGATGGGGAGGCAATAAGAGTGGATGCAGAAATTGTAATTGGAGTTTGAATTCCGAAGACAGCGATAGAGGGGAGAATGTTATGCAAGCGAGGTAGGGAGAGGAAAAGGATATAAACGTTGAATAGAATGGAGGAAATGTGAAATGAAGGACGTATATTGTGGCGCAAGGATTAAGTTTGTGTCTTCCTAGGCGAATGATGATAATACGATAGATTAATTATTTAAATAAATAGCAATTGCCCTGTTTAATTATTTTGATGCATCTTTAATTACTAAGATTTATCATTTGAAAAATATAAACTTTTAAAAACTTAACTAGGTATGGTTTTACCTTCATATGATCAAATTTTATAATTTATTTCGTTATGCTAAAGCTATAAGATTACTCTCAAAGTATTTGAACTTTCTTCTCGTGAATTTTACGTCAGGGGTTGAAATTGATAATCTTTACCTATTGAAGGTATTATAAACCTCCATCGCGATCAGTTAACCATCGATCCCTAAGACGTTAGCCATTTGTACCCACCACCCATCGTGAAGAATGAACGTATTTAATGAAAGAAGTATACCCTGTAAGACAGTCTTTATGGAAATACTATCCAGAAGAAAATACTGGGAGAGTTCATTTTTAATGTATGAAAATACTCCATCTGTATCGGAAAAGTATTTATTACCATCCTCTTGATATTATTTGTGCATTGCTCTACGACAGTAATAATTTAATGACGCGGCGAAACGTAAGGCGCCTGACGAAAGCGAGAGTGGCGACGCCTGATGTTTACTTCTGTAGCGGAGATAAAGGAACTAGGGTAGTAAGAGAATCGAATCGGTGGCACCATGGGGAGGAGGTATGGAGGGAGAAATTGTTTGAGAGAAGGGGATATGTATCACGGATTTGACTTAGGGAGAGGGATCGGGGGAAAACGCCATGAAAGATGAGCGACATCAAGCGGAGATTAAAACGATTTCATCGAGGTGAAACGCGTATTGAACAAAATGGGCAATAGACAGGGGGGAGGTTTAACCACCAAGAATAGAAATGCTGCGGAGCAGACAGGGTTTAGGGTTGAGGCGAGATGGGAGAACTGTGGGAACCGGAAGGAAATTCAAGGGGTGCGGCCGCGTGAGAAGGGAACGGGGTTGACGGTCCCGGCGGGGAAGAACGGTAGTGAGAGGGGAAAGAGACTTGGCAAGCAAATTGACGGGAAAGGAATCCAAATAAGTGAACCGAATCGTGGAGGTCATACCGTCTTCTCTTTCTTCCCTTTCTTTCATACGATGTCCTCTCATCTGTTGTCGACCACATTCATTCCTCAACCATCCACCCCCTTAAAAATTGATTTTTTTTACAGATTCTCGTTCTCCAATGACTAGGTATACGTAAGGGCTACCATTTAAGTAATTACCGCCTAACTATTTTTTCTTCAATTTTTCATAAACATAATAAGAGTAAAATAAAGTAAGGTAAGTAAAGAGTAAGAGTAAATTACCATGCAAATATATACTACAAGTGATAACGATGCATAACCCATGTATAATACATAATAAATCGTACACTGCGTGATACTATTTTTTTTACTTACATGAAAGGTTACCACAATAAAAATCCTACGTTTAAACTCAAAGAGATCGCTTCATTTTTATCAGAATACTTCAAAAATATCAAATATCATGCTAAAACCAGACCAATCTCCGTTGCGAGATTGTTCGGGCATTCGAGTCTAATGCTTGTAAGGTAAGCATATTCGACAAGGCACAGAGATTTGAAGTTTCTGTGAATTGATTTCCATATCTCTAAGCGGATTCAATCTTCTCTTGGTGATGAGCCGTACTAAATTAGCATATAATTGTACTTCTTTAGAGCCACCGGATTTTTGAATAACGTCATGCCATTCTTCAAGGATTAGATCGAAAATGTGTAACTAAATTTGTATACATTGAATAATTACCGATAAATGCTATTTTTATATAACATATAATGCGTTCATATCGTATAATAGATTAGGTTCTATCATGATTGAAATCATTTATTTATTTTGCGCGAGTGAATCGCAGCTCTTTTTCTGAAAAAAGGTTAAAATTGGGCACCAATAACTAATCTCTCAGATCTAATCGTTTTCTTACCAATAAACCTTTCCAGTATCCTGCAAAGTATCATCCATGATTTTTTCATTATTTTTATTTAAAGAAGTTTTGCAAATTTTAGCTGAAAATCAGTGAAGTATTGTAAATTACAGCCTACCAAAGACAGAAGGAGGGGCTTAGGATGGTTATTGAAAAATGTTTTTTATACTTCTGGTCTTCTGAAATACTTCTATATGTAATTGAAGCTAAACTACTCATACACATTGGTGTCTTCTTGAACTTTCCGTATTTTCTATCAACACTCATACTTCAAAAAATAGACGTTACCATTATCTTCTTTCTTCTTCCATTCATACATATTACGTGAATTTCCCCCATTTTTCATCCTCTCGAAACAGCCTTCAAGATCTGGCAAACTCTCTATTCTCGTTTTTATTCAGTATTTTAATTACTCCCACTAACTTTCTGCACTTAATAGTTCGTCTTCCTCTCTTTCTCCTTTTCTCTCGTTTAACATCCTTCACTACAGAAAGACAAAAATTGTCCAGTCTGCGGACACATTTTTGCCTGAGATATAAATTTTTTTGCGCAATGTGATGAATTATAATGAAGTCTTGGTGCTTTCTGTCTCAGTTTACCTACTTAGATTTTGAGATATTACACCTAGCTGTTTCCTTTTCATAAATTATGACACTGAATCGTACCTATCCCCTTACCAGATGCTCTTAATGGTTCAAAATATTGTCGTAAAACGATGAATTGACTAACCAAGTAAAATTTTTTACTGTTTAATAATTCGAATTTATGCATTTATGATGTTTTAATTATCCCTTATGAAAAAAATTTGCCCTTATCACGAATATTAATTCATATTAAGAATATTATTAAACAACCTATTTGGATCAGTTTTCGCATATTAAATCACAACTAAAACCTATACTTAGTCGCAAATAAAAATTCAACGAACGTTAAAAAAAAAGCAGAAGTGCTTTAATACAATAGTTGATAACCAATGCACTCTTTTGACAAAAATGCCTATTTTAAGTCCACTTTCAGGTGTTGAAATCTTTTTTCTAACTTGCTGAAGAAAACAATGTTTCATTAAACATGTCTTTTCGAAGAATTTTTATAGGATTCTGAACGCCATTTCATTTTGTAACATCAAAAGTAGTTGTCGTAAAGGTACTGTTCATTCAAGCATTTAATCAAGTGTAAATTTATTCAGTCTTAGTCCGAAAACAGCACTTTTTGGCCTTTACATCGGACAATCAACCGTGGTAATAATGGACCCGATTACGAACACCCAAGCCCTTGGCGGAGAATAACCCACCTAGTCGGGAATCAAGCCCACGACCCTTGGATTGGCGAAAAGGACGTAACCGCACAGCCACCGGGGCTGGCGATTGTGTAAATTTTGCAATGATAAATAATGACTGCGTGATTCTGCATAAAAATGACACATGCGTTTTGAAATGAACAGAGCATCGTCCAAAAATTGAATATTCTCTATCTTTTGAAGCCTCAATTAATTACAATTTATCATCTCTTTCGATTGAAACCTTACCGTGATTGTTTTTTATTTCTATCGCGTAAAAACTTCGATTGACGACCAGTCTAATCCCGACCCACGGACGCACCCAACCGTTCGTAACGAGAAATCTGGCTGGCCGACTGCGTGAGCAATTTTTTTGCTCCCTCCCTTTCGAGCGCTTCGACCCACCGCTGTGCTCCCTTCACGTCCTCGGCAGTGTATTTCTTAGTTTTCATGCTCATCCTCCTCCCCGTTTTCGCTCACCTACCTCTCCTCGGACTCCATCCCTCTCCGAATACGACACCTATTTATTTCTTTTTCCTTAACCCCTCCTCCCTGGCCTCCTCCTCTTCAAAATCCTCCCCTCTCCCCCGCATCGCGATCCTAAAGAAAATTAATCCTTTCGGAAGCAATCGTAACCGAGAGGGAGAGAGACAGAGAGGGGCGGGGGAGGGAGAGGAGAAAGAAAAAAATCTGCGGGCCCCATAAACAGCTGTTAACGACGCCAAGATGCGCTTAAGCGTCCGACTTCCCCCTCATCTCCTCCTCCTACGCATACCCTTGTTTTCCCCCGTATCCAAAATGCCTCCCCGCCGTCCTCCGTTCATCCTCCCTCCTCAGCCCCGCCATCCCATTGCTTCTGTTTTTACGACGCTGATCGCCCCACCCTTCCTTTTTCTCGCCCAGTCTCGTATCACACCTTCTTCCTCCTCTCAGCGTCCGACCCAACGCGCCGCACCCCAGCACCCCACCGCCCACTCTACAAACCCTTCCCACGCCCCCAATCCCCCTACCCCCTCCCGATCCCTCCTCTCACGGTCCCTCCTCCAAAGATAGCGAGAAATATTATTATTCATGGAGAAGACCCTTCATTCCCATTAGGAATGGAATTCGCCTGGTGAGCGTGAGTGTGCGAGTGGGAAGGTGGGGATGAGAGGGTTTGAGGTTCTTGGAGGGAGTGTTGAGGAGGAGTACGCCAGGGAGGAGGAGGGTGGTGCCGAAAAGGTGGGGAGGTGTGAAGGAGGTTGTGGCTAAAGAGGGAGAGGGGGAGGGAAGTGAGTGGGCTGGGCGGGGCGAATTCGATCTCTCATGGGGAAGTGAGAGGGAGGAACTTCTTCCCCTGCCTCAAGGAGGTAGGGGAAAAAGTGACATCCCGATTAATCGACGGCTCACGATTCACGGATGAGATTTCGTCGATACATCAAAAGATATTGAGACTGCTTTGAAATATCATAATGAAGCATCAAGATTGTTACCAATATTTTAATGCGGCATTAAGAATAATAAATCTAGGGGTCCGTCTCAAATTGAACATCTTGCAACTTCTCTCACATATACAGTAAGGGCATTTAGTCACATAACCTATCTCCTAACTAAGGCATTTTCAATATAATATTTGTTTGTGTGCCATTAGATTTAGCGTCTATCGCCATCTACATGTGATTATAACTCGAGTCCTAACTAGCAGAACTAGATCTGATCCAAAGTAAGGGAAGGGCTGTACGTACCCTATATTTTAAGCTTTAATCTCTATAGCCTTATTTTTCCAACATTTTCACTATTTTAACTGCAGTCCGTCTTAATTGGGGTAGAGAGTGAATCAATTCTGGATATGCATTGTCCTTAACATATTTGTTAAATAACATGTAGTACGAAGTAAATCAAAATAAAAAAAGATGGACCTAGCCAGCGTTACAAATAGTTAATACTCATTTTAAGATTCAAGTTACAACTAGTTATCACCGTTTACGAAGAGGAGCTATTCGCAGTCGTTTTAACAAAATTCAAGTTAAACCCAAAACTAGATATTTACTAGCTTAACCAATAATTTTACAATACTAAACAATTCTGATGTGTTGCCGAAAATGGATCACTGGAATTTAATATGTGCATTGAATAAATCTATCTTTCTAACATTTTACACACGACCCAATCTACCTGTAGGCTAATTGAACCGCAGTATTCTTAGGTTTTCAATGTTATAAACATTTCCAGAAAAGAGACCGGATTCAAATTCATAGAAGCGTTGTAAGTACCCTATAATTTCAACTTTAATCTTTATAGCCTGATTCCTGAAACATTCTAGTTCCACTACTAAATTTATCATAAGGCCATATCAAAAATCTATCTTCTTCTCGCAGGACTCAAGTCTTATTCTGAAATAAAAAATTCTACTTAAAAAATGACAAAAATCAACATCGTAGCCTTGGTGAAGCCTATCTAATGAAATACAGCGACACTCTTTAGACTTTTCATAGTTTACCATTATACCCGTCAGAAAATCTTATATTCCCCTTGTGTCCGTCTATCCCGTATATATATTCTTGAATCGAAATACCTTGTGTAAGACTTGACCTTGTGTAAATATTATTTTAATTTAAGATTATAAGTTATCCATTTCTGCTTGGTTGCTACTGTAAAGAGGTTTGTATCAAGTATTTTTATAATATACAAATCTTAATTTCCGCAAACCAATAGCGTACGAGTAATAGAATGTAATTTTTCGAATATGTGGATGCAGGAAAAGAATTTGATGGTGGTTTTCATAGAAACCGTTAACTGTTTTGAAATCAACGGCGCTCGCAGCGCTATAACATGAGTATGTTTGGATCATTGTCATATGTTTTTGGATAATGATAATATTATGATAAAGTTAATTTTTCGGGAAACGAATTACTGGACGTATCTCAGATTGATATAGTATTTGTAACATAAAATTTTCCACCCCAGTTAACTTTACACGGACTAATTTTCATCGTTTTGCTATATTCTCAGGAAATCGTTCCTTAATGCTTATAGGCAATATTCAAGTTCTTATTAAAAACAATATTTAGCGTAAGGTAGCTTCTTGCAAAACTTTCTGTGGAAAATTCAGTGAAATTCATACTAGCAGTGACTAATAACTGCTATATTTCAGTGATAAGATTCTGTTTAAATTAATTACTCAATAACCACAATAATGGAGCTGACGGTTGGTATGGTATGCGAGGGGTGAGCTCACCTCTCACTAAGCCCTAAAGAAATTGACACATTCGGAGTATGGGGAGCCTGTTCCTTTTCTTGTGTCACATGTGTGTTCCCACGAAGTTTAATCAATCAGAAAATCGTACCTCTAGGATAATAGATGAGGACAGAAGGCATCGCACGGGGTAGAACCCCAGGATATTCTAGTCAAGAGCCGGACGTTAAGCTTACAAAGGCTCGTAATTTAACTTAGTTTACCGGCACTCTCCCTTGGTGATAGTTGTACAGTAGCCAGGTTTATGCCTTTAGTGCCATTGGTGAATGGTCCTACGTTTTGGGTTGTAACGGGTGAGGAGTAAAGGATCGTGAATTTCCGTCTACATTTGAGTACGAAGTGACAATGCGTTGAAAGAGTAAAGGAACGTTAAATTGGTCGAGATCAGCCGTTCTGTAGTTTAGGTGCATTGTAAAAATGATGTGTGTAAGTACTTTACGGTTTCAGGCTTCACTCCGTAAAAGTATTTGGTATCCATTTCAAAAATGCTTGCACCTATTACAGACCTTA
Source organism: Hetaerina americana (assembly GCF_022747635.1). Classification (NCBI taxonomy): domain Eukaryota; kingdom Metazoa; phylum Arthropoda; class Insecta; order Odonata; family Calopterygidae; genus Hetaerina; species Hetaerina americana. Next base: position 80,763,977 of record NW_027286985.1, on the reverse strand, counting down.
TTTCAAGATAAAACGCGTTTCACCGACTTGCAACATCGTCAGGTACTGATGATGCCGTACCTGATGATGACGTAATCGACGAAACTCGTTGCAACTTGAGATAAAGTCTCTGGAAACGTACAAAATCTTTTAATATGAATGAATGTAATGATTAGAAGGGGGAAGCTCGTCTTCAACTTTGTCACTTTAGCTATGTTTTTAAAATCTCAACTTGCTTCAATAGAAAACGATTGCACCCCTATCTTGTGTTTGTGTGGAAGTAGTATTGGCGATAGTACGTTTGACTTAAACGGATTGTCTTCCAGGGAAGACACTTTTTCCTCTACGCTTTCTCTGTACTTCGGCCTAATACATGATGTCGGGGAGATGGATATCGTGGTACTTTAGTGGGGATAACATCTTTCATAAGAATTCAAAATAACATAAAAACAATATATTTGTTAAACTATTAACCATTGAGAACGGTTGTCTAGAACAAAGTTGGACTGAAGTAACGCTCTAAAGGCTGCAGTGCAGGGAAAAATGGCGAAAATTTGAGAGGAGAGAAAAATTAGATTGGCTCCAGTAATGACTTCTTCATTTGGGTGGCTGTGCTCGGAAGGAAATGATGTTATATAGGGGTTTTGACTCGTAATTGAGTATCACTGGGAAATAAGTGTACCCCACCTTTAAGGGAGGTTCAAACCTTTTCTTTATTAATACCTTGGATAACTATTTAAGTAGAAATTGTCTGCCGATGGCTGTGGTAGAGATTAGCATGTTAACTAGACGAAATAGAAGCGTAAAAAGAATAGGTACGTTGGGTGAAATATAGGAAGGAAGAGAAATTATGAATTTGATGGCTGGGTTGTTTTAATTTAGGCTCTATTGTATTTCAATAGAAAAAACTTCAAGGAGCAAAAATCATTCGCCTTAACTAGGATTATGTATTTATTTAGTGTTATTAAATGAAATACACGATTGTAGCTTAGGTATTGGCTCCATAGTGAAATCACCTAAATCGGCAGATTACTCTTAATAATAAGTAAATTACACCCTGATGCTGACGCTGTTTCTGACACCCTTTTAAATATATATATATATATATATATATATATATATATATATATATATATATATATATATATATATATATTATACCCATACGTATTTTTATGAGATAATTACAAACATGGATGAGAGGAGAAAATGGAAGAATGTAAATGCAGAGTTAGGCAAAATGAGTACAAAGAATTAAACAATAAATTGAGGCGGGCAACAAATAAAGCGAAAGAAGCATGGTGGAAGACGCAGTGTGAGGATATGGAAAGTCTGCCGAGGAAGGGTGAAATTGGTGCACTGTACAGCAAAGTTAAATCATTATCGGGAAGTAAGAAAGGAAGATCTATGCTAACAGTTAGAGATAAGGCGGGTAAGGTAATAGTTGACGCAGGAAAGATCCAAGAGAGATGGAAGGAGTATATAGAAGAATTGTATAGCAAAGAACTCAGACCAACAAAGTTAGACATTGAAAAAGAAAATGACGTAGAGGAAGACAGCTTAGGTCCAGGCACACTAGACAATGAGATAGAAAGGGAATTAAGGGAGATGAAACTAAATAAGGCCGTGGGGGTAGATAACATTCCCGTAGAACTTTTAAAATGCTTAGGAAAATGTGGGAGGAAGAGGCTACATGGGCTGATTCGTAATATCTATAAGGAAGGAATCTGACCAGAAGAATTTGTCAGATCAGTGTTAGTTCCTATTCCGAAAAAGGTAAAGGCTACATCATGTGAGGAATACAGGACAACAAGTTTGATATCCCACGCAGCTTAAGTTGTTCTCAGGATCATAAACATAAAGATAAAGAGTAGAGCAAATGATTACTTAGGGGATGACCAGTTTGGGTTCAGGAAGGAGAGAGGTACGCGTAATGCCATCGCAGTAAGGAGATTATTAATCGAGAGGAATATGGAACACAACCAGGAGGTATTTTGTTTCGTAGATCTCGAAAAAGCGTTTAATGGAGTGAATTGGGAAAAACTAATGAGTATTCTGCAGAAAATAGGAATAGATTGGAGGGAAAGGAGGCTAATCCGCAACCTGTACATGTCTCAGACTGCTCAGGTGCGGGTGGGAAACGGGGAGTCAAGATGGGCAGTGTTAGGAAGGGGTGTAAGGCAGGGTTGCCCATTATCACCGTTGCTGTTCAATCTGTATGCAGAGGAAATGATCAAAGAGGCATGGGAAGAACTGGAGATAGGAATGAAAGTAGGCGGGGAATTCGTAAAATCAGTTAGTTTCGCTGATGACCAAGCTTTAGTTTGTCAATCAGCCAAGGGGTTGCAAGCATTGCTGAGTGAATTGGAAATTCAATGCGATAGGAATGGGATGAGAATCAATATTAATAAAACAAAGGTTATGTGATTTTCTAGAAAGAAACTAAACATTAAAATAGGAGGGCAAGACCTAGAGCAGGTGGAACAGTGTAAGTATCTCGGTAAGTGTTTTGGACCAACGCGATCAAAGTAGTAGGGAGAAGAATTGCGCTAGGCAAAGAGGCTTTCACAAGGAGGAGGGAGTTAATGAGAGGGACGGTGAGTAAGGATATTAACAAAAGATTCGTAAAAACTTTAAATGAAGCGTAGTTATGTACGGCGCGGAAACGTGGTCATTGAAGCAGGAGGATTGTGAGTGCGGAGAAGAATGGAGAAGTTGAAACGGACAGAGAAGAAAACAAATGAGGAAGTATTTCGTTCGGTGGGCGAAGAGAGGGGTTTGTTGGGAGAAATCCTATCGAGGCAGGAAAAGTGGATGAAGGGGGTTTTGATCGGTTGTGGGATGTTGAAGACTGTAATAGGGAGGATAATGTTAGGCAAACGAGGAAAGACAGGGAACATGATAGGGATGTTAGTCGGGATGAAGGGAGGAAGAAAGTACTCAGAGATGAAGAGAGACCTGGTGTAGAGTAGGATGCTGGCTTTCGTGTTTTTTTAGGAGCCAAAATATTTATTTAGTACCTGTAGCTGTGTCCATCCAAAAACCTACCTTACCGGTAGATTACCTAAAAATAATAATAATGTATTTTTATGTATGATGTACATGTAGATGTGCGCATGTAATTAACTTGGATTCAAACATTTTTACACAGCAACAAAGATAGGACACATAAATAATTTTTACGTCCCAACGACACGACCGTAATCTTCTGTTTTTCTATGCATAAATGCTTTAATCAAGGTTTTTATACGTTTGTGCTGTCCCTAAATAGCGTTTTTTATACATATATATATATATATATATATATATATATATATATATATATATATATATATATGTATATATATATATGTATATGTATATATATATATATATATAATTATATATATATATATATATATGTGTGTGTGTGTGTGTGTGTGTGTGTGTGGGTGTGTGTATGTATGTGTGTGTACATATACATATTTATATGTGTGTGTGTGTGTATATATATATATATATATATATATATATATATATATATATATATATATATATATATTTAACACTTTTTGAAAGTTCACTGACGTGAATAAAATGAAAAAAATTAGCACTAGTGGACACAGAAAAAAACACGGAAACACGCAAAAAAGAGACTCAATAAGTTTCGAACACTCGGTAGTCTCAGCCACCTTCCTCAAGGAAGAGAGGGACAGAACACAAGTGTTCCGGCACTCTCTCACTCAGTGTGGACCACCGAAAATTCGAAATTTAGTGAGACTGTTTTTTGTGTTTTTCTGTGTTTTTGTCTGTGTCCACTAGATCTAAATTATATATATATATACATATTTATTTATGTTATATATATATATATATATATATATATATATATATATATATATATATATATATATATATATATATATATATATATATGCGTTAAATGCCAAAGACAAATATGAATTTTCATAATTAATTTTATAAACCATCATATTGATGTTTAAAAATAATTTTACCAAAAGATTTGAAACCTAACCATATTACGAGGGTTGAAAATAGAATTGATATGAAATGCATGTAGAGAGTACATTGCATTATAGCAACATTTTTATTCACATAGCATTTGCATTTAAACAAGTTTTACATTGGTTACTCTATAGCCATCAAACTAATTTTCATGATAAATAGTGATACAATTCGTATCTGAAATCATGTGTAGCTCAATGGATCAATAAGATAATTATTTATCAATGCAGACATCAGAAAGAAGAGGGAATTAGTAGTAATTAGTTTACTGGACTGACTTCACTATAATAAAGTTGTTCATGAGGAAAGTTCGCGTGGGAGATTTGTAGAAAATGCGCTTCTGAGGAAGTTGGGTGGTTGTTAGTGCGCCCAACCCGAGCGAAGCAGGGTGCAATTAGGGAGAGGCGAAGGGATAGCTTCCTGTGGGTGACGGTGGGAGAGAGATGCGGGCTAATAATAACACTTTTCGCAAATCCGCAGATTATTCTCTGTCAATTTGTGGAATGCCGCTGGGAAAGGAAACATGTAGGGTTTGCGAAGCACGAACACTTAAGCAGTTCTTTTTGCTCTCATTGTACCGGCATTATTACTTTTCATTCATTCAGGATGGCAAGTAGCAATTAACAGTGGAGAGGCAAAGTTTTTAATGGATTTAGAAGGATAAACAAGAGATAAGTAACTACCTCTGAGATAGGCATAAAGACAGAGTAAAGAAATGATGGAAATCGTAGACGCTGAGAAACCTGGTTCCCGTCAACTTTTTTTATGGTTAAATCTTTTAGTGCGCTTGATAGTCACATTTATATGGTCAGACTTTCACATAAGTAGTTATTAAATATTAAATAAATATTAAATTCGAATGCTAGGATGAGTCCAAAAAAACAATTTGTCATTATCAACTGGCTCCAAGTATAATGCTTCTATTCCATTTAATATGACAAATCTTAGTGGCCGAAAGTCTCGTATGTGGCTCTCCTAACTCTCTGAAATGAGTATTTTTGACTCATATGGCCGAGGTGCCAAATAGTATCCCTAAGCCCACGTAAATGACTATCGACATGTCAGTGAGTTTTAAGCATTGCCGTAAGGGCGAAAGAAACACTTAAAACGATTCCATAGTAACAGCTGCATTGCTATATTAGAACTGAATAAGCTGAAGAAAATGGAAAATGAACTCAGGATGAATTTCCATTCTCGAACAATTGAAAAAAATTATCGTTAATAGTAATGAATAAGAATAGCAATAATACATATAGCAATAATAAAAATTGGAGGCTGTTAAGCGATTTTCATGACATTATTCACAACAAATTCTATCAATAAGAAATTTTAAGTTACCCTAAAACTCACATAACAGAGTAAGCGGAAAATACCAAGGAACATCCTGGTTCTTTCGTATCTTCCGCTTGTTAGTGAATATCCTTGACATTCCTATTTCAAGTGTATAGATTCCTAAGGCAATTTTCCATAACACCGCACTGATCTTTATCACTTTACTTGAAGAAAATGACACCAATTTTCTTAACAGAATCGATGTAAGACTATCTAAAAATTTCAGAAAACACTCTTTCAGTGCCGTGAGTTCTTTACTCTACAGTTCAACTGTAGAATTTCTCCGAGTCCATGCATTAAAAAGAAATTTAATGCGGGATAATCTTCAATAGTAAATAGGCCCAAATCAGTAGACACCTCCAGTGTACATAAAATTGAACTATTCATACGATTTCGTACTTTCTGGGCCATAAATCAAAGAATAGTTGGCTTGCGATATGCATAATTTTATTTGTTCAATGAAATTAAGAGAGCTTGTGTGACTGATGAAAATTGTTTTGGATCAGTAAATGAAAATGAATCCTAAAACTCAAAGAATTCATTAGCTAAATTAAGCCCGAGTTTTCAGGAGCTAAAATCGCAAAAAAGTCATTGTTATAGAATATTCGAGGCTTTTAAATGAGTTAAAACCATTTATCGATGTTTCCTCGCAGAAATAATATTTCAAATTGAAGTAATCAAACTTTCATCAATTTAATGGCTCAAGAAAGTCTCCTCACGCATGCTAAAACATTCATATTTTTTAACTTTTGTGTATCGGCATATTCATTACTTTTTCTATTTTACAATGATATTGCAGGAAAATAAGTCACTAAATTCCAGTGCATGCTAAATTTCTGAATTACGTTTATTTTTAAAGTATAAAATTTGAGCATATAACTCGTAACTAATTAAGTTATAATGATTCAGAACTTCCTCTAACATATATCACCCAACACTGGCTTTGTTGATCTATATGCTGCTTTCTTTAGCCTTGTATTCTTTCTCAAACCTACATTCCTTCTCGTGTATTTTACACGTTAACTATAAGGGCATCTTCAGCTGGTGTTACATTTTACCAGAAAAAAACCCTTGCATTCGTTGTGAGGCATGATGTACGAAAAATCATTTCCCCCTTTTATTTAAGTGTGAGATTTTTTCATAAAAAATAAAACACTGTATTACACCAATCATGTTAAAGAGATAAATGTGTAAAATATTGTCAGGTGTGAGGGAGGTATTGACATTTATTCTTTGCAAAGAACAATTTTATGAATAGTGTTTATAAAAATTGTGTTCGAAGGATATAAAAATTTTTTCATGCGGAATATCATCATGGTATAATGAAATACCTTTTCCAAAGCAATATTTGGCTCAATACAATATTTATTTCGTAAAAGATTGTTGCTATGCTTAACTGATAAATATTTTTGTTCAATATGCGCATTGAACTGAACAATATTTTTCATTTCCCTCGGAGTAAATGCATGGAATTAGATTTTACCTGCTAATAAGGAGGAATATAAGACTTTTGATCTGCCATTGTTTCAGAGTGAAAGGGATTGAAAACCGGACATTAAGGGAACATTAGAAGGGAAAAAGACGAAGAAGGTGATTATAAATGTTAGATGTGGCAAAAACAGGAGTATAAGGAAGCTAAGGAACACACCTGAGATTAGAGTTGACAAAGACGATGGTGGCATACCGGATCTGTCACTAGGAAGAACACTGAGAACGCTTATCATGTCTTAGCGGCACAACAAGCCTAAGACGTTCCTCTTACATTACAGCTATCTGTCTCATGAACAGAGTCTGCATTTTCCGATTCAGTTTTATTATTCCATACAAAAACTAACCAGATCCGTTTTCTGACTAAAGTAATTTTACCAGATAGGCTACATTCTAATCGCTTAAAAATATGTAAAATGCTTACAGAAGACAGTCCTTCATTGCCTTTACCTCAACTCTCTGAAGAAAAAGTTGAAAAAGTGTTGCTAGAATAGAAATTGGAATTATAAAAAAATGGATAGAGCATGGCGGCGTGATTTAGCCCCTACGTTTTGATGCATGCTAAATAACGGTGTTCCTCGAGTGTAGAAAGAAGTCGGAGCGGTGTAAGTGCTCTCCAGTCAGCAAGCCGTTTTCCACATTAGGTCAACCATGCCATGGGCACAATATCCGACGAGATCCTGCATTACCCTTAGGGAATTGAACTGGAATCGAAATATTGCTGGAAAATTGACCCGAACGGATGGAACCGATGCTCGCAAATTGTGGTCCTGTACCAGGGATCGATCGTGAACCTTCCATTTCGAGCAAAATAAAAGGGATTCATCAGAGACTACATCCATTCTGAGGAAATACCGGAGGTTCCTTTCCTCGCTGGCATCCTGCCGAATATCATTACAGGCTGAAACCGCTTTAAATCTTTCTAGCGTTTCTTACACGCCTGATGCTAGGAGTATTTTGCATGTGTGCGTTGCAATTATAGCACCATAGGTTTGTTTATGATAGGGTGTATCTCATTACACTGATCAATAAGTAGGCCCATAATTTTTTCGTTTCCATTTAAATTAACTGGATAATTATGTCATAATAAGAGTCCAGAACTCAGTGCACAACATAAAAACTTATGATATCATAAATTATCAAGTAAATTTAAATATTTTGAAAGGAGTACACCACAATTAGTCAAAAATATATCGTTAATATACATGCCCATTGTATCTTGATGAAATAAGATTTAAGTTACTATTTTCCCAGCTATTTGGGAGATATGAGGTAATGATGCTTAAGTTTACCACCCTATTTGAAGCACAGATTGTAATTGTATTATTTAACTGAAATCTGATTATTAAATCTAGTTTAAAATTAAACTGTTTCACCACCTTTCATGTTTCTAAGAAAAAGTGAAAATAAAACTTATGGGAGCAAAATCTGACGCATTAAAAAAATTCTAGCATCCAAGTACCTTTGGCTTACGGTAATCTAACAAGAGTGTTTGGTGTTTGCATAGGAGTCCTGGATGAAATTAAATAATTCTTGCAGCACTATATATCGCAAATAACACTATGATTATGCAAGTATTCATAGCATAACAAAAAACAACAATTAACGTTGTAAATCAATCCGAGAACGATTCAGCATTTCCAGGTCAACAACGAGTTTTTCTAAAATCAAGACTAACGATAGGAAATTATATCAGTCCACATTGATTTATTTTGCATGCAATTCCTTTAATATGTTAATTATATTATGAACAAGAGGGAAAACAATTTCTCCTTTCTTGGCAATAAAGCTTCTTTAACAGGCTGTTAAAAAGGATATTGTCGAGGTATAGAAAACAATAGTAAACGCTAAATTTTCTTTTATCGTAAGCAATATATTTTGCCAAAAATAAAAATCTGATGTGCTCGTTGATAAGTTTTAATTATGTCTTAAAAAGTGCCTAGTTTTGCTTAAAAAAACTAAACGAAGGAAAAGAAATTGGAGTTATCTAAAGTAGTGAAAACGGGATAGCCGAGACCGTAATCTTGATTGGCACAAACAAAAATTTACTTTTAGTAGTAAATAAATGCATTCTTTAAATGAAATAAAAACACTTTGGGTGAGTAATATCAATAATTTGGTACGAGATGCTTTTAAGATAATTACAAATTGATGAATATTTCTAGTCTCTGTTAATTTCAGCTTATGCCATGTTATCACGTAGAAGAGGATTCTAATATAAACGATTCCTCATCCAAAATGTTTATTAACGAAGGCATGTCATGAATACTAGTGTAAATAAAATTTGTTATTAATGATATTACTCAATTTAGACGAAGTCTGGTTGTATTTATCACGAATGCGACTAGTTGGGTAGTGGCAACTTTTATTTGAATATTTTGATTCTACCATTCGCAACCTTGTACCTAGAATCCTTGAAATCATTCTCAAAAATTGTTACGCACTTTCTGTAAAATTTAGCATGCTTAATTGTTAGTCCCAATGAGAATATTAATTAAATAGACATGGCGTGTAAAATTCCAGAGCTTTACATGTCGACGATCTTTGTCAGACGCTATTTTAAGTAATACACAAGTTTTCTGTTAAGCTACATGATTTTCTTCACTTTCCTCTTCTTTAATATTATCATTTATTATTATTTAAATTTACATGTGCATATAGACAGAGTCAGTGACACACAAGTCACAAAAGATAATAAATAAAACCTGACAGTAAAAAAAGTGCACGTAAAGGAAATTTCCAAACACAAATCTCTAACACAAAAAAAGAAAATCCCCATCTCATTAACATCAATCAATTAGCGAGGAAAAAAGACAAAATAAAAATTAGGCTGTTACGTATGATTTTGCACCACAATTCAATCAAATTAATACATAAATTGCTTACATCTTTTCTTAAAAATATGCATTCTGTTATGAAAGAGCTCGAATAATTTTGCAGGTAAGGTGTTGCAATCAACAATTGTTTTATTTCGATAAGAATTTTTTTGTTATTCGTACTTTGTTCCAGGCACTTAAACTTGAGCTCGTGCTCATATCTCCCTAAAAAATTTGGATTTACCGCCTCCTTTAATATCGTTCACCTAGGTACAGCTATTGTAATGATATACTTTTAGTTAGGTTTGGAGGATTGATTAGAGTTTTGGTCTTCAAAATAATTTGATATTGCGTGATTAATTATTACTCAATAAGTTCTTTTCTTTAGGATTTGTGTACACATTTAGAACAAGTATATGTAAGTTAAGAACAGGGGCATAGGTATCCCAATAGGATATTGTATAGAAGCAAATTTGTCCGAAAGAAAAATATTTAATGTTATATGCATGAGTGTGCACAAATAAGTATATGCATGGATAAGGGAAAACAACGTGAGCATTAAAATGCATTTAGATTCCTTATTTCTCGCACTATCCAGTCGACGTATGAGGAGCACATCCAAATAAATTCAATTCTTCGAAAGCACGATGAGAAAACTATTAATAAAAGCAACTGACAAAGTGCGTTAAACAAACAAGAATTGTCGTTTACCATGTAAATGGCCTTTACTATATTAGAGCTTGGTGGGAACAATTAGGTAGATATTATCTCTCGGTCTGAGTGGACGTACGCCATAATAGTCGACATTTTTAGCGACGATGGTCGGAAAAAGACAGCTGGGAATAGAAAAAGTCGACATAACTCACGGGGTTTCTTTGGAAACAAAAATGTCTGCTTGTCAACCATCGACATAAATCTTAAAATTGCCCCCTGGTGTCTACTATGTATCCCCTACCCTATTCCAATATGCTTGGACTTGATCTGTAGCATCCTTACACGGCTTATTCCATTTTAATTAAACTAATAAACCTCAGAATATGCTCAGTTACATTACGTTTTCGTTTTTTTTACGGTATCCTCAACCGATCTTGTCTTTACTGTATATTTTTAGAGATCTTCCTACATATTTTCCTTTCAGTATTCATCTTTGGCTTCAAATTTCTATAGTTTATTCCCTCTTTTGCTGTCATCACCCTCGCCACTTCCGCAGATAATAGACCGTTTCATCACGAACCTAGATGTAATCATGTACAGTGAAAAAGACATCACCAATCACAACGGTCTTTTGAGGAAATGCATGCATATATACTATGGAACCTTCGTTAATTTTACAAAAATGAATAATTAGAAATATAACTTTGAAAAGTAGGTACAGACATTCATATCCATTGGTTTTAAATCTAAGTTTGGTAGCTGCATATACTTAAGGTGCTGAACTTATATATTAGAAATAGTATTCTCCCCGCTATTTCTCATAGAACCTACAGTATGCAAAGATGAAATACAAAAATCATTTTACTTAGCCTCACTGTGCTGAAGCGGCCTGCTGGTTTTAGGTTCTAAAGTATTTAATATGGTATATGAAGATATAAGTCATTTTGAAATTTGCACGTTTCCAAAGATGGCAAAATCATGGACATTTTCTGAAAAAGACGGTGATGTTCGATTTATTATTCGAAATATTCTATTATTCGTTTGTGTTACATTTTTAATATTATTAGCTCTACAACTTCAATATGTACGTATTTTTGGCAATGCTTTACTCTATTTTAAATGACGAAGACTACACCATAGGTATTTATTTAGTGGCAGCCTATAGCTCTCATGTCTAATGGGAATAGTGCATTGCGTTACCAGCTGCTGTTGAAAGCAATGAACTATTACGTACTTAATGAAGCATCGCATTTTAAGCACACCGAATGCTTTCTACTAAAGACACAAGCAATAGGTCTACCTTTCTCCCATTCCACTCACCTACCAGCCACGTAAAACATCCATTCTCCAAGCTCCGGTTACTTTTCAAACCGGTTCCACTCATCCCATCCTACCTGACCCCACTTGACTTCAGTGAACTTCGGGTGATGTTTCGGCGTATACCACTTTGCGAAGTCAATGGATCTTTCTTGCACAAAACGACACACTCACAGATATGGCCACCTGAAGACTGAAAGCACTCCTATGTACGAAAGATGACGGCACCCCGGATAATATTTGACTGATGTCTCCTAAGAATTTTCTTCCATGTGTTTGTCTATAGACCTGCTTTTAATATTTACATCTTGTTCTTTCGAAGTGTTTCATACATAAAAGGTTTAGATGCAGTATATTCTTTATATGAAGTTAATGAATATAAAGTTTCCCAAATTTCTTTTGATTTTCCTAGGGTCTCATTACTACTAATTTGCGCACAATTTATCTGCTAATGCAGTCCTATCTTTGCTACAGAAAATATATTTGTAAAACAATTTGCCATCAACATTGAGAAGAAGTTCACTTCTGATCATAGTATGATATCATAAAAGGTGTAAGGCATATATGTAATAATTTGATTGATGTGTGGTGTATTGTATTATATGTAATAGCTTAATTTTATTTTTAATTTATCTTTTTTTTCTTTCTGATTAATGGCTGTAAATGGGATGGGGATTCACTTGTTTTGTTAAAGAGATTTGTGTTTTGAAGTCTGGTTTTATGTATTACCTTTTGCAATTATTTGGGACTTGTGTGCCACCTGACAATGTCTATTAGCACATGTGTATTTTTAATAATAATAATAATAAAATTGCAATGACTAAGGAGATCCGATAGCAATTCCTTGAGGTATACTGGTGTCATTTTATCCAAGCTAATCAGATAAGGATGCCGAGCTATATTTCTTACATTACTCTTAAATTATAGTCTTCAGCATTTGCCTAAAGTACTACGTTTCGAAGGCTTCCATTCTCTTCAGTCTGATTTTCCTCTGGTCTATTCCTCTTAACCATGCAATGCTACAATCCGAACGAATGTTTTCGCAGATTGCTTTCTGGTTTGGGTTTGTCTCTTCTTCTTCTTTGAGTGTAGGAGTTTCCTTTTTTCATAACCACGAGGGATATTCTGCACCTGATAATCGGAGAGCTTCCTTCATCCCATGCTACGGTGTTTCCGAGGTGCTTCCAGTTTTCCAATCTTTCTTCTGCTAGTGCAGTTTCTATCTTAAGCTTTTGCCATCCGCAAATTACGAATTTTGTTTTTTTTCAGGTTACATCCTTGTAACCGATTGCGCTCTAGGAATTTTGGCAGTCTTCTCGATTCTCTTCTATAACAACGACGTCATCCGCGGAGCAAGTATGCTAATATTGCATTAGTGGGAACATTATTTTCAGGATTTTAGGAAAAAAAAGTGCTAATTGGATCTCGTTCTCTTTCGGAATCCATTACGAATTTTTATGAATATATTCTGGCAAATGATCTGTCTCATTACTGAAATAATAGTTGCATGTTTAGAATCTCTACAGGTATCGGATATGAGAGTGATAGGTTTCTCTATTGAACGCTTACTTCCCGCCATTTTATGTAACACTTATTCCAGTTTATGCCTGAAGTGTTGTATGAAATATTTCTAAAATATTATCTTCTAAGGCGAGTAAAATCTACGAGATCTAATCTCGTACATCTCCATTTCTACTGACTATAGTCGAGTGAGGATTTATGAAACCAGGAAATTCATAATGGTTGATGGATTTCAACCTGTCCCTCTATATGAGTCTATTAAATACAAATGTCTAGTGGCGAAAACGATCAAATTTAGAATATGATAAGTAAGGAATTGAGCAGTCTACCAGTAGAGTGTCATTTTAAAAATTTTAATTCCCACAATTGCTGATTACATATCCAAGTTAATATTTTTAGTGAGTTTGCCACTGACATTCCGTTATGAACCGTCGTGTGTTAGATCAAAATGATTTTGAGAAATTGAAAAGCAATTAAGCATGCCAAATTTTACAGCAAGTGCGTAAAAATTTTTTGAGAATGATCACAAGGATTCACGGTTGCGGAATGGTAGAATGAAAATATTCAAATAAAAGCTGCCACTGCCCTACTAGTCGCATTTGTAATAATTTCAACCAGACTTCGTCTTAATTGAGTAATATCATTTATAACAAATTTTATTAACGCTAGTATTTCTATTGTTGAATTAATGACATGCCTTCGTTAATAAACATTTGGGAGGAGGAATCGTTTATATTAGAGTCCTCTTCCACCTGATAACATGGCATAAGCTGAAATTAACAGAGAATAGAAATATTCATCAATTTATAATTATCTTAAAAGGATCTCGTATCAAATTATTGATATTACTCACCCAAAGTGTTTTTATTTCATTTAAAGAATGCCCTTATTTACTAGTAAAAGTAACTTTTTAAGTTGTAATACGTACCGTTGTATTCATGGAAGTGCCTAATGTAATTAAGTATCTACATGCCTCGCACTTCTTCTATCCCTATCGTCTCCATGTAATTAGTTTGAAATCAAGCTTACCACTTGCCGATTAATTTAAAGAGACCGTTGCTATAATTTTTCATGTAAATTCGAGTATACCTGAAAAACATCAGCACCGCTATTGACGCATGGAGAGCCTGGAACCTATCTGTCAGCCGGGAAAGGTGGATGGAAAATATTTTACTTGGGGATGGAATATTGGAGTTTGAGTTAGAAGGAGAGCTGAAGGCAGTAGAGGTAGTTTGAGATCATATTAGTTGGAACTGAATGATCATATTAGTTGGAAATAGCTTAGGCAGGAAGTATGCTGAATTGATGAACGGTATAGTGAAATCTGGTTTGCCAGGTTATACCTTGTTACACAGAGCTAAGGATTGTAGCGATGGTCAGCCTTTGTCCAACCCAAAACCCAACTCAAATGGTATATCTCCTAGTAACAACAATTAATACCAAAACTTTATTAGGAAAACGAAGGTATGGTATATTTGTCAATTGTGCTATCACATTTTAGTCATAAAATTTTTTCTACGGTTTCGTAATTAAAGTTAATTACCAATAGAATACATACATTTTTTGTTCAATTTCAATAACAAACAACTCAAACTAAAGAGCTTCAAGCATTGTATACTGAATTATCAATATTATATATATTAAAAAGCTGTGTCTCCCTTAAAAGCATATTTATCGAGAACAGATTCGAAATAGATTTGTTAATCTTGATTTTGTAATTTAATTGCAATAAGCTTGATAAAAAATAAATATCGTCGGCTGGGATAATTTTACAGATTAGCTGATATAGCTAAGTATATGCACACATATCTGAAAATGTCTAGGCCCATATGTTTTCTTTCATTTTATTCTGAATTCGTTTCGTCATTCTTTCGCTTTTTGCAAGAAAATGGCAACTCTTATGCAGAGGACTTTCATAGTGGCTCTGTGCCACAAGTTCCTCTATGTCATCTGCTTCACTACCGAAATGTTTTCTAGCCATTAGTAAGTAGAACTGACTTAGTTAAGATTCAAGAAGCAAGTGGAGAGAATATTGGCATAGCAGTATGGCCTTTAGAAATACATTTTGACTAAATATGCATATTATGAAAATGGTAAGATTTATTAAATACATCCGGCAGAAAATAAATATTGAAAAGGAAACTAATTTAAGGCTTATTTCATTCTTTTTAAAAAATTACCCCAGGAGCCAAATATTCAAGTATTTGCGAAACATCTGTTTAGGTTTCAGCGATAGAGACTCACTGGACCTAAAAATTAAAGAAACATTTGGAATTGGAAACGATTAATAATAAGCGTTGGGGTAAAATATAAATATTTTCAGAATAGCCCGTAAAATATTCAATTAATTTGTGTTTACAAAAAATTAGCGGCTTGAAAGTCATAATATCGAAGGAAAATAAGTTTTATTTACGTTAGAATCTTCGGAAAATGTAGCGACTGAGCAAAACTCGACGTCACTTGTTTTGCTTATTTTACTGACCCTGGGAGATATTCAATCAAAAGTTATCGAAAAATGGAGTAACTAATAAGAAACCTCGCGATCATTTTCCGCAAAGGACGAAAATTATTTACTGGGGTGGGGCGTTTAAAAAGATCTTTAGCGCTTAAGGGGAATATTTTCTCTGAGCATACATATGTGCACTTATATATATATATATGAACTGGGTAATGTAAAAGTGAGCGTCCTCTCTTTCCGATGGCGTCGGCCGCGTGATATTCCCTTCTCTTCGCCTCCTCGTTGCCGCTGCGGCCTTTTGTCCCCGTGTTTGTTCAGATGGACTCTTTCCCCACGACATGTTGATTTTTATGAATTCATTTTGATTAAAAGTCCCGACTTTTCATTAATTTAAATTCATAAATGATTCAAGCGATGTAGGTACGTATGTGTGTGCGTACATTTTTCCCTCTTCCGCTCTCTTTTTAGCATTTCGATTCGGTTCCAACCGGAGCTTTTTTATATTCACATTTTTATATTTATAAAGGCAGGACGGCTTTTTTTTGGCAGATTTGAAATGCATAAAAAAATCGGACTCAGTCATGCTGCGTTTTTCCTCAAAATACCCCCTTTTGACAATAAATTTTTCATAGAAAAGATGTTTGCGCATTAATTTCTCCGATAGAATACGCGAATCATTTATTCAGGCTTTATACAGCTCCGAGCGGAGAAGGATGTCGGAATATATATTGAGTGACGGCAGACAGAGAATGAAGATTTTTTGAGGGCATGGAGAAAATAGAGGACTAAAAGGCAAAATGGCCGAACAATCGTTGCATCGATTTTATCCAGCATCAGAATTGAGTAAAAGAGTGATAGATATAATAGACAGTACAACATGAGAATTGAAATTTGTATTCAACTTGGAGCTTTTTTTTATATCCACAGCAAACTTATTAGATGGTATTGAAATGAGACTTAGTTTATATGCTACTAGCCGGTGGGTTTTAGAAAATTCAGTTTTCGTGATTCTGGTTGGGCATCAGTAGCACTAAGAAACATTTTTATCTAGTATGAAGGTGAATCATAAATCTTCAGACAAAATGAAATCAACTTTCATGTTACTACCATCTTGAGAAAGACGTTAAAATGAAATAGATTTAATATAAAAGAACATTTGGTAGGCTGACTTTCCGATCTTTTGACCCCTATTTTTACACATTGCAAATGAAAATCTTTTGAAAAGACATACAAAAAATAATGAAAACTATCTCACTATAGAAACTATACCTAAAACTCAGCGAATTCCCAATTAAAATATCACACGCTGTTGGGCTAAGTATTAGATGAACTCTACCGACAACTACCAAACCGACCTTCGGGTTGATAGATATGTTTATGGTTCAAAATACGTTTGATGATGCCTAATCATATCTACCACCATTGATAGTACATGCGAAAACCAAGATAAAATGTATAAAATTACCTGCAAAATCAATATTTTCTCCTCCCAAAGTGCGCTAAGAGTGTAGGAATACAGAAAAAATGATTCTTAGATCCCTTATACCAAGTTACTAATGGGGATAGCTAATGAATGTGTTTACTATTATTTGAGATCCCCATCGGGAAGGTTCCCACTGAATCTGGAGAAAAAGGAGCCCCTACAAATTGAAATGAAATTAAATGTGTACTTCATATTTACTCAGGAATTGACGAATAATAATAAATACTTACTTTTCTCTTCTGCTAGGGGTTCCACTTCAAAAAAATTAAGAAATACTAAAACAGAAATCTTTTTTTTTGTGCGTAAGGAATCATGAAATTATTAGTCCCGATTGTTTTCTACGCATTTCTAAATCAATGAATGAGAATCACACAAACTACTCTGCCAAGTACTAAGGCAAGACGAGATGACTGCCCAACGAAACCGATGAAACTCTTTTCCAGGCATTCCAAACACCTATACTGACTATATTCACTGTTCGGACGAGTCGGGACATCAAAGCTATTTTAAGATGGATGAATGGATTAGGAATAATACATGAAAAACTACAATTTTTAAGCTAATATGGTAACTATATTTTCCTAATCTCTAGACCTTGCTCAAAACATCAAAAATAAAATTATATTAGTTCAATTGGATCATGAATTCATTTTTAGCTCAGTATTAAAATACTAAGGATTGTGCACTCGCCGGTTCTCGTCTGGGAATAAATAGTATTTTTTGAGTGAAAATGAAAAGATTGGTACATGATACGAGCCAATTAAATAAGCGCTATTCCATATTGCGCGGGCACGAATGTCACTATACATGCTTACGCGTGTAATACCTCATTAATTTGGATGCATTCAGTAGAGTTGGAATTGTAATTGACAGTTTTACATCACCCAGTGATGTAAAACCCCTTACAGATCCCGCAATAATGACATTTGTTTAAATTCGCTGTAAAAAAACGTTCGCAAAATGAATGAAGGATCATATTAACAAATACGCCTGCCTATTGAAACCTATAAAATAACCACGAAAAGAGAAAAAATTGAAAATCCTGCATTAATATCGTGGAGAGCTGAATCAAGGTGAAAATTATATGTCAGAGGCATTTTTTGAAAGGACTAACAGTGTAAATAATAATCACGACCATCCGTCAATTATTAATAACCAGTACGGAATTATTGATGGAAACTACAAAATGCGCGCCTCGCTAATTTTAACGATTCGTCAAATGAAAAAAAATTCCCATTACGTGACACTGGATTTTACCAATTTCGAAGAGCAAAAAAAAAGAAGGAAACAACGCCCCCTCCTTGGTGAGAGGAGGTGTGGGCAGGGAGGGAGTGAAGGGGCGGGGGAGAAAGGCTCTCCCAACTTAAGCATTTCATGATACATTTAGGGTCAATTACTCGAAGAATAAGGCAAATAAAAAAGTAGAGACGCGCGAAGCGAATCGGAAGACAGTTGGAGAATCACTTAAATCCGAAAGAGGGAAATGTAAAAAAACTGAAGCATCCGTCGCGGTTTTTAAGGGAAAGAGAAGTGGAAGCAGGAAGGGGAAGGGAAGGAGACACCTCTCTTGAGAAAAGGAAACGACTATTAAAAAAGGAAACAAAGAGGGAGACGGGGAGGGAAAAATAAACGAGAGCTCACGATCGGAAAACGACCTCTTTCGGATGATGTGAGACGACAATTCCAAGAAAAGGGATTTCAAGGGGTGAAGATCCCCCAAGGGTACCCAAGAGAAGGGAGAGGAGGGGGCCGCGCCGATGGGATGAAGGACGCAGGGTCGGTGGAGAGAGAAGTGAAGGGTTGTGATGTTGAATGGGTGGGCGATTGAGACGCGGGGAAACCTGGGAATCCGTTGATGAGTAAGGAGAGTGTGTTGAGAAATTGGCGGGAGATTGGGCGTGTTGACGATAAAATAAAGGGATGAGATAAAAAGATAAGTTTGATTTTGGAAGGCAGGAGGTGAAACCAGATTTGTGGGATCCAAAAATAATATTTAGACTCTGGGATCGATTGAAACACGAGTCCTCCTTAGAATCTAGTATTAATGCACTAAAAAATACAATTATTTCTATAAGTATATGCGTGTATACATACATACGCATCTACACACACGCACTTTGTGGGAAATAGGGAAATTGTTTTTAAGCTGTTTAGGGGGTAATTACTAGGGTTTTAGTTATTTTCAAATCAAAGACTGTTATATTTTCATTTCAACACGATTCTCTCACTTGAAGGAACACATAATTCTGTAATAGAAGTAAAGCTATTTTTTACGTTAGTCAGACCACATAAAGTTATGATATGCACACAGTAGGGGTGATTCATCATTTTAGGAATTACCCATGCCGTTAACATGTGCTAACAACTAACGATGACTTTAACTGTAGGGACTTTGAGCGCCTTAATTTTTATACTAAGAACCGTATTCATTAAAAAGCACCAATATTTAAACCGTAAATGTTAGTTTATATGATAGGTGGAATAAAAGGAAACAGAAGTTACTACTAACGTCGAGTAGTACTGGCATACTCACAAATAAAAAAGGAAGCAATCGATTAAATCTTATAATCAGGAGTGTCCTTTTCTACAATTTTAGGCTTTATAATGAACAGGAAGAAACAAATACTGGAGTTAATGGAAATACGGTGCTGTTTGAATCATGCTGACATTAAATTGGATAAAACAAGTAGCAATGGAAGAAATTTGATAAGTGGATGAAGTGAGAAGCTTATCGAAGCTGCTTGCTGAAGACACGGAGGCACGATATCTTATTGAAGATCATAAATGAAGGAAAAACGGTGCAGGAGAATTACGGAAGAAGGCCAAGGATAAGAAAAATGAAGCAAATAATGGAAAGGGTCAGTGCAAGGAGTTGTGAGGGAATTAAGAGATTAGCGGAGAACGGATTAGTTTGGAGAGGTTCTACATACTATTCCCTAGATTGATAACCAGTGTGGGTGAAAAATCAGGAAGTATTTTCATGAAAATATCATAATCAGCAAAATGCACTTTATTAGTTTCACAACCGATTCCAACTATGCATTACAAAACTCCCTACACTACGCGCCTGAATGGGACTGAGCACATGACGCAAGGTCAGGTCTTCAAGGTTACGTTCCTAGTTTATTAAAATATTCAATAACTACACCACTTAGTGGTGTAATTATCTGACAATAAATTCTGGACGACTTTCATTTTGTCCCGATAATTTTCTTAACGTCTGAAACAAAGAAAAATAATCAGAATATAAAAAAGGCATACTATATGACATGATTACAGTGAAATCTAAAAAGGATTCATATCCGCCATATCCGATTTACATGGGACATAGTCTTTACCATCGCACTTCGTCCAAATTTATGTTAGTATTTTGAAAGAACACAAAAGGTCCGAATAAACTATTTCAGACTCACACAGTAATCTTGATATTCAATTTTTATACTCAGGATGACAGTCAACCAGTTCCTAGCCCCGTAAATTTCACATGATGATAAAGGCAGACCCAGGATCATCAATAAGAGGATAGAGAAAATGTAAAATAAGGGGATGATAAGTTAGGGACGAAGAATGCGAGAGGAAGTGTGATGCCATAGTAACGATGAGGTCACTAATGGAGAAGAATATTGAATGTAATCAGTATGAACTAGCCCGTTTCGTAGATTTCGATTAAGCGTTTGATAGAGTGAAATGAGTGGACTTAATGAAGTTGCTGCAGATAATAGGAGTTAATTGGAGGGATAGGAGATATCCGCAAACTATACATGTGACAGAATGCTCAGTAGCGAGTTGCGGATGGAGAGTCGGAATTTGCAGGGCTAGGAAGAAGGCTAAGGGGTACCCAGTATCAAGAAAGCTACCCAAGGAACCTAAGAGGGAGAGTTGAGTTAGGTAAAGAAGCTTTTACAAGGAGGGAAATCATGACAGGGACGTTGAGTAAAGATGTTAAGAGAAGGCTTATCAAAACTTTGACATGGAGCATGGCTATGTATGGCGCGGAAACATGGCTGAAGATAGATGATAGGCCTTATTGGATAGAATTGGATCATTTTGAAATGTTGGTGTGGATAAGGATGGAAAATGTGAAATAGACTGAAAGGGAAACAGACAAGGACGTGCTAGACATTTTAAGGGAGGAGAGGGGAATGCTGGGAAAAATCCCAAGGAGGCAAGAAAGATAGTTGGTAAGTTTTTTGACTGGCAACAGAATGCAGAAGGCTGTAAGATAGGGGAGAACGTAAGGCGAACGAGGAAGGGGTAAAAACAGGATAGGCATGTTGGAAGGAATGAAGGGAGGTAGGAGGTACGTTCAATGTACTGAAGAGGGGCTTATTATAGTGTTGGATGCCAGTTTGTGTTTTATGGGATAGGCGAGGGAATAATAGCACCGTTGTTTAGTCTGTGCAAATCGGAAACCTACCTCAACCGTTAAGACTATCAATAATAATTAGAGGAGAGAGGCAGTTCCATTTACACTTTTATATTTAGAATTTGACCGTTTATAGATCACTAAGTAACAAAGTATATATCTTTTTCATCTTTCTTTCCTAAAACCTTTCCATGCGCTGATGGTCTGCCCTAATTCGTTTGATGTCACTTTCTTCTGCATTTATTCGGAAATCATGTAGAATCAATCAGCAGCCTGAAGTCCTCTCTCTTGCGGACCATGGTTTTCGTGATCTAAGTCTTCACGGATTCATTCTTTTCTCTTCCAGCCAACCTACAGTGCATTTTAATTTAGAAATTAAGCTACATATTTCCTCCGTTAACTTATTGTCTGTCATTCTGTGCAATGTCCATAAAAATGTTGTTTCCTTCTTATTTTACCTGTAATTTTTTATGCTCCTGTACAAGTCTTCATGTTTTATCTTTGTCTGATCACTATCCGCCTTTTTGTTGCTCAAAATTTTTCCTGGGTATTTCGATTTCTTTCTTTTCTGGATTTTCATATTCATCACTTTTTTCCACCTAAGACATTTTGGTGTAAGTAGTGTGGTTTTGATTTTATTGCGATCTCATAACGTCTTATCATTGCTTGCAATGATATTGAATTTTCTCTCTTGTCCCTTATTGTTCATAGCGTCAAGAAGTTAAAAATCTGTGAGATCTGACGTCACAGAGAAAATTATTAAGGAATTTGAAACAGTGTCAGCCGAATTTCACTGTTTTAAACAAGCATACTGACGTTTTAAAAGATTTAAAATGCTGAAAATTACCATCGCTGCGGAAACAACCACCAATCTAATCTCCCAACTACATGGAACGAGAAGAAATACAATATTAAGCTTTACATCGTTGACATTATTGGTGAGAATTCGCATAGACATACACGCGCAGGTCAGGGCATGTTTTTAGAGGAAATAATTCCTCTGCTTTCTCATACTAATACTCAGGCATCACTTGATTTTCACGTTTATTTTTCACATGAGACTAAACAGACTAAAAATTTCACGACAGAAATTAATCAGAATTTATCTTAAATAAGACAGACAATCGAATTGATTTACAATAAAGCATAAGTCAGAGAGAATTTAAAAAGATGACCAAATATAGGGGCGATAGGTTCCCTATGGATTTGGTTTCCTATGGATTTGGTTCTTTATGGATCTGGTTCCAAAAATGTCACAATCATTGCAGATTCTTTGCTTGACTTTTATTTTATTGAAAAGGATTTATATACATTCTCAACGGACGTGTGCTGCTATGGTACTAAATATGAGTTCGTAACCTACACTAGAACTCCAGAATTAAGTATTAAAATTTTCAATATGTAAGCCAATGCAATTTATGTTTCAAAGCTACAGAAAATTCCACGGAAAAAATACATATAATTTGAAGATGACGAAATTTAAACCATCCACATTTTTTATTTGAATTTCTAAGAAATTAATAAACCAGCAAAGTTTAAGCACGAAAATGGGAAGCTATCGTAGGAATCTTTTTTCCCCTCCATTCATTGCCCAAAAAGTTGTAAACAATGTTCGCATGAATCAGTTTTGAATCACATAATTCTTACATCTCAGACGTGCAAGCCCCTTTGAACTGCCTAAAGCACACAAGCAATGGCATCAAATAAGAATAATCAACGGGGTACGAAAGTGAAAGAAACATTTCAGGGTATTTCAGACTGGCAAAAGGGTTGCACTTACGAAACACACTGATCCAAGATTCCAACACAGTAATCAATTCAAAGGTTCGCTCGTGAAGTGAGGGCAGAATTCAACAAATACAAACCCTTAGGGGCTGGAACTGAACTTCGACCCTCGGTGCAGTAGCCAGACACTCTCACTACTAGACTACCACACCATAATTTATGTTCAAGTTAAGATTAGATGGAAAAATAACTGTAGGATCAGTAAAGAATAATATAATTTTAAAGTTAAAGAACGTCTTGGATATGTGACTGTGAGCTGCCCTTAATTATCTCATATTCAGTTTCGGAATTAAGTGTACAGAGTGTTCACACTTCATCCACTAAAATTAACCCTGACTTCAAGACTCGCCGGACTTCAACGTAATTAGGAAAGAAAACAATTCGGAAATTCCGCCAGTTTTTAATCGATTTCCTCCCTTTATCTCACTTCCTGAATTTTCCGTTCACATATGTATGGACAGGCTAATTGTAGAACTAAAACCAATGGAGTCTAAAAGTGTAGCAAAAGAAGTAGGAAAATAATGAATCTTAAAAATGGTTTATTGGTAGTGAAGTAAATCGGTGAATATTTCCTGACGGTAGCAGAAACAAAATGAAAGTCTATTATGGAATAGCAAATTACTAAAGAGGAATAAAGTACGTTAGACACCTATGAAGGAATACGATTTAGAAAATAACGGATACTCAATTGTACAGCACAGTCCGGTACAGATGAGAAAGCAGCACATCCTAAAAGCTTAACGGAGAATCAACTGGAAGATCCGAAATATAGGCAAACTTCCAATTGAAGCAATCATCTTTTCCGTTTCGTCAGAACTGATGCTGCGATAAGAAAAAATAGGAATACTAAAAAAGGGAGAAAGAAGAAAGTGCTTATTGGAAACAGGGAGGAAAAGGGGAGATGATAAAAGGGGGAGGACAGAAGAGAAAGAAAGGGGTGGAGAAAGGACTAAAGGATTAAAAGACCGACAAACCTTCATCAATACAGTCGTCATTTGCTTCTACGCAAAAATTAGTGTAAATTATTGAGTAATTGGGCAAGAAAAAAAATTTTTGGCACCAAGGAACGGAAGAAAAGAATTTCTCAGACTTAGAAAAAGAGAAACTCCGAGGGTGGAGGATGGTGAGAGAAAAGGAGCGAATTGGTAAGGGGAAAGAAACGGGTCAAGTAGAAAGGGGAGTAGGAAGATTGTGAAAGATGAGGGAAAAGGGAGAGGTGAAGGTGGTGGGGATAGGAGTGCGAATGAAGGCGCACGGTATACTGTGGAGGGGAGGGCTGGACGAGGCGGTCCAGTCTTGTCGAAAGCCGTCGCCGGAACACCCGCTGCCGCCATCCTCTACAGAATCAATCACAATCGACTACAATTCGACATTTATGACGCGCGCGAGAGGACAGCCGGAGCGCAGGATATCTGAGCGTGGCGGAACGAGGGGAGGCGGGAGGAGAGGGGCGAGGAGCAGGGAGTAAGAGGGGTGGGGAAGAGGGGAATAGAGAGGGACACAGAGGGGAGGTGAGCTCTGGGGAGAGATGGAGCGAAAGGAAGGGTGCTAGAGAGAAAGATACGGTGAGAGAATGAGGGAGAAGGACGCATACACGTACGGGAGAGGGGAAGAGGGTGCACGGGAGATGCGGGGGAGGGCAGCTGAGGGACCGAGCGAGGGAGGAGAGCGGGAGGGCAGAGGGAAGGCCGTACTCACGAAAAAAGCATTACACATGACTGCTAAGCGAACACGGATACATACACGGGGGAACACACAAGAGATTCCCTTCCCACCAATCACATACGGCCGGCGCCCCGAAAAACCCTCCCCCCCTTTCTCTTTCCCACCCACCTCATCCCCAACCCCACCCGCCCCGTCCTCTTCCGGCCCGGCCCATCCATCCCATTCCTAAAAAACGGATTTATTTTATTCCTTTGTATCTTCATCGGTTTTGTTTCGTTTTCCCGTCCGATTCTCTCTCTCCCTTTCCCGAACCTTCAGTTGCCCCTTTCCCTCCCTTTCTCTACTTCTCCCACCCCATCACACAAAAATGCTCTTCCCGTCTCTTGATTTTTTTCTATTTTCCCCTCACTCTCTCCTGCTCTCCGGTCCTTTTCGCGTCCTCCGTCCTCACACGCGTCCGTACCTATCGGAAAACTTTCCCTTTCGCCCTGGCCCACCCCCCCAGACCCCCGTCGCCCCTTTCCATGGGTTCAACTTCTTTTGAACGCCATTTGATAGCGAAGGCAAAGGCGAATGCGGCCCGCGAGTGGAAGCTTCTTCTGTGATGCAGAGTCAAAGTATGGATGCACTTGGATAAGTTCGAAGGAGATCACTACTCTACTCTCCGCTTGATACCCATTTTTTAAGAAGGAATTGATTTGCAAAATAAATTTTTACGGCTTAAACAAGATAATTAGAGTCTGTAGGCAAGGCAAGGAGGAGTGAACTTCGATCAAAACACGCTCGGTGAACGCGACGAAACGAGTTCGAAGGAATGTCACCATCGAGGTGAAGAATTCCGTTTTCCTAACCTGAGGGCGAAGTGCTACTTTGGTGGTAATAATTAAGTATCGGTAAAAATGAAACGCAACACATGTCTAATATTTGATTGGACGAGTGTGTTACAATGATAGTTTATTATTCGGAATCATAAGATCGATGAAAGTGACAAGAAGAAAATAGAATGAAATAGAAACGATAGGTCTGATCCAAGGAGAGTACCAAAAGGATTGGTGAGTGTTCCAACATTTATCTGAATGTGTTAAACATATCTCCTCCTGGATTAAAACTTTTTTTTCCAAAATCTTCATGCGATGAAATAGGATTCAATTTGAGGGTCATGACGCTGAAAACCTACCATATTCGATGTTATGATAGATATTTATACATTCATTTTAATAATAAAATGAGGAACGATAGTAATTTCGACAAATATCCATGGTGTTCTTATTCATCGGAAATTGGGGTAAATTAACGTTATTAAACACTCTTTTTTTTGATACATATAAAATTTTCTCTTGCCTAAAAGTCATCGGGTGGGAGGCGAGAGAGCTAGGTCCTGTTCGGAGGAGAGTAAGGAAGAGGAGGAGGTGGTGTTGTTGGGAATCGGGCGATGGAAACATTAATCGAACAAAGTGAGCTGCAATGGAAGTCTCTGCGTGGTGCACAGAAGGTGGCGCGCATACGTGTGGTGGGGGGAGGATAGGGAAAGAGAAAACGTAGGGTGCGCGGGGCAGGGGAGATGGGGGAGCGAAGGGAAGCGGTAAGAGCATGTTTGTATGTTTGTGTGTGTGCGCGCGTTTGAGTGTGTGTGGTAGTGAGTGCGGGAAATGGCGGAGAGGGCATTTTTCGGGCGGTGGGCCCGGAGTGGGAGGGGAACGGGGGTGGAGCGGGAATGGATGGCGAGCGAAGGGTGAGAGCGGGGAAGAGAGACGGTGTAACGGCAACAGAAAGAAAAATAACGAAATTACGAGACAAAAAACGCTTTGGACGTTTTTTTCCCCGGGGAAAAACGAATTACCGAAAAAAGAAGATATATTTGAAACGACACACACAGAAAACAGGACAGGAGGGAAGGGGTTAGTCGGAGGAGGAGGAAAGAGGGGATAGTCGGGGGGAAAAAATGGGGGTGGGAGTAGGGTGGCGGCGTAGGACGGGTACGTCAACATGAAATCAGGACGGATTTCGCGAAGGGAAGACCGAGGGGAGGGGAGGTGAACGCGAGAGGACGAAGGGAAGCGGGAGGGGGTCGTCGAAGAGCTGGATGGGGGAAGCTGAGGGCAAGGGAGATAGGGTGGGCGGGTGACCGGACCCGTAGATGCGGTGTGGGTGGGCGGGAGAGAGAGGCAGTGAGAAAGAGAGAGAGGTCCGAGTGAACGACGCTGTAGCACCGCGCGGAGAGAGAACCCGCGGAGGAGGGAGGAGGAGGAACGCGTCGGGGGCGGCGGAGAATGGACGACCGGGAAAGAGGGTTCCGTGCTGCAAGGCGCGACCGACACGGGGGGGGCGAGGAGGCTTGCGCGGTGAGGGAGGAATTGGCGTGGCGGGGAGGGCGCAGCGATCGGTCACTCTTCTTCCCCACCCGAACGAATCCCTCCCCACACACCCTCCCCACCAACCATCCCACAGGGTCCCGTCTCCCCCGCCGCACCTCTGGACGGCCGCACAGCGCTCTTTAGGAACCTCGGCATGCAACGGTGGCCGGAGAGTGGGAGAGGAGGCGGAGACGGCGACCGTCGGGGGTGAGAGAGAGAGAAAGAGGTGACGGGGCAAGGAGGGACGGACGGGGGGGGGTGAGGTCGCGCGCGAAAGAGGGAGGAGGAGATGGAAAGAGGAAGGCGCACGGAGAGAGGGGTGGAGGAGGCGGGAGGGTGGGAAAGCGGGATGAGGGGGGGGGAGGGCGAAGAGGCGTGAGCGTCGGAAATTATTTGAGCCTGCGCCCAAAGACTCACTTCTCCTGATTGCGACTCGTCCCTCGTACAAATTGCTTCCCCGAAAAAGTTATTCCGGGGCAAATTAAAACTGTACTTGACTTTCCAATTAAAATCGGAACGCCGGCATCGAATATTGATCAGACGTTGATTGGAAATGAAAATAGGTTTGGGAGATCGTGATGAGGGTCGAAATGAGCGATTAGAGGCGGGAAGGGAAAGAGAGAGAGGAGAAAGGATGCAAGAGGTGGAGGAGACCGTTTGGAGGCGGTAGCCTGTGGAGGAGGAGGAAGAGGTCCGGTCCGGAACGGCACGACGATACAAACGCGAGAGCGGTGAAGGGGAGGCTGGACGTGTGCATGTGTTGTTATTTGTATTTGTGGACTGGGGCATGGGGAGTGAGGGAGAGACTGAGAGTGGTTCTTCTGCTCGCGGTGGTGGAGAGGAGACCGGAGATGGGTTAAGGAAGAGAAAAAAGTAGTAGGAATAGACCTCAGATGGAAGAGAGGGGCACGCTCGAAGGCTGAGGAGAAAAAGAAAGAGGGTAATCGCTGGGATAAAAATAAAATCAGATTGGAAGGGAGGTGAACACAAGTCGTTTTGCGGGAATTGCGGTCTGGTAAGCGCTTATGCGGGGGAGTACGATCGTCGGCTCTTTGCGTGAGCTTAAAAGAGGGAGAGAGAGAAAGGTGATTGTCTCTGGAGAGGGGACGGGACAGGGAATAAGATGCAAGAGTGGAGAGACAAAGGAAGACATTCAGTGGATGCTGATTGGGGTTAGAGACTGGCGTGTGGAAAGGTAATTGTGGGTTAGAGAAAAAGAAAGACCGGGGTTGGGCCACCGCGGAGGTGGGGGAGGATTGAGGGTGCAGTTGAGAGTGCTTGCGGGAGGGGGCAGAGGAAGGAGAGGTGGTGCGGATGGGAGGGGACTGAGGAAGGCTGAGAGAAATGTGGGCGGAGAAGTGGACGGATGGAGGGGCGGGGCGTGGGCGTCAAACGCGTTCACTTGGGGTCACATCATGGCTAGAGTCGCGAATGTCACCTCTTACCGTTTTTAACTTAAGGAAAATGATAATTCCGCGATACACTAAATTCGATATAACGATTTATTTTCCTCAGTACCGAAACAGTGGACTAATACCGATAACCCGAAGCAATACTCTTTTACGCATTTACACTCCAGTCAAGCGGTTTGTGGATCAACATTTCTATTATTGATAACTTTTTTGATCGTGTATATTTACTGATATTGATTCAATTGAATATTGTTTAAAACACAGCTGAAATAATTGAAAAGCGTATGCAGGGAAAATTAAAATATTCCCTGGGAAAATAAACATAGCTGGAAAAAATCAATCACTTTCAGACAGTTGTTTTTCGGGCGACAGAGCGGTGGCCTTAAGGGAAATATGCATATCACACCCTTAGGTTCTTTCACTGCCGTTGAGCAAATCTCACAGGAGGAAAATCCTTTTCTGCTTCTAAGACTCCCTCTCATTATAATTAAATAAAGGCTGACTCGACTCCCGCAAATATTTTCCTGAATTTTAAGGATTGTTAAGACGAGGTTTATGTAAAAAATACAAGATACACTTGGGAAATCATGTTGCTGCCAACGAACAATGGCTGATCCAGTGTATCCTTATTACCTAAAAACCAATTTCTTATTTCATCTGAAAATTCAGCCATGACTGGATAGTCTCTTTTCGGATCATAAATAACCAATCTCTATGCTATTTTTTTCTATCAATACGAATGCTATCTCTTTGGCAGTGTTTAACTTGCAAGGAAATCACGATTTGCATTCGAGAAACACCATAGATGGCTTGACATATTTGCTGGAAATATATTTATTAGTTAAATTAAAATACAACGAGAACGGCTTCTTTAGTTAACCTTAGTGTGTTTAATCTAAACCTACGGCGGGAAACTATAGATTGATCTGAAGATATTAAATTGCTTTTCCCACGACTACAAATGCGGAGTAGGACCGCTCCCATTTTCAAGATTTGCACCTGGTTTATTTTGAGTACGTTAATTTTCAATATTTACAAAATGTCATTTACAAATATACTTGTAATTTAATTGCAGCATCATGCATCGGTTGTAAAAATGCAAAAACAGTCGATATTTAGCCGCTACCATATTTAATGACTACTACAATATTGACCAGGATGCCTCAAAGCATATTTTAATACTTAAAACAAGAATTTTTACACAAAAACCAATGAAAATTATGTAAATTTGTACCTCCAATGAGAATTACACGCATGTGATTGACATGATTTTTTGAAAAACAAAAATTACGGTAAATTCGCCCGTGTGCAAACCTGATGTCCGTATTTGAATCTGGATGCAGGGGAAATTGCTTATTGGCATTCCATTCTTATTTATACGCATGCCATAGGTTCGGAAGGGAGACGTTCAATGTTATGAACTTT
Source organism: Hetaerina americana (assembly GCF_022747635.1). Classification (NCBI taxonomy): domain Eukaryota; kingdom Metazoa; phylum Arthropoda; class Insecta; order Odonata; family Calopterygidae; genus Hetaerina; species Hetaerina americana. The sequence goes on along the minus strand of NW_027286985.1, from coordinate 80,733,917 downwards.
CGAATTTTTGAGGTATTTCGCTCTTAGAGACAGTTTATGATTATTGGATAGTGTGTTGGCTGTTTACATGAAACTTGAACTCATATACAGTCCGGTATCTATTTTTTAGTTGGGTGGAAATCAAAGTTTCAGTATAGAATTAAACTGAGTAAACTCGCTGACAGCTTGATATTTTGGCTATATAGCAAAATTCATGCATTCATCACATGTGGGAGTTTCTCTTGAAGCTAAATGATAAAGTAGACTGGAAAAAAACTCATTCTATCACTAATTAATTCTATTTTTTGGTCTCTTTAGTGGAAAATAATTTATTCCTTCGTAGTTAGATTAGATTTCAGAGCTAACAAACATAAACAGAGATTAAAAAATCAAAGTAATACTAGCTCTGGTGAAAATATAAATTGAGTTAAATTTACAAATCTCCTGGAATGAGCATATTGGTAAAATTGTTGAAACCAAAGATATTCATTTTCGACAAATGCTCTCGCTCTCGGAAGATGACTCAAGTGATATTCAGATGAGCGTGGGGAAGTGAATTGATCTGAAAGAGGTTACAACTAAAAAAATAATATAAAAAAATGAAAGGCTGGACTCGCAGTTTGGAAAGGTGGATAGCCGACTGCGACTACCACAGTATGCAAGAGGTGTTTACGTGCTGAAGAAGGTGGCCCACGAGACGTTTCATTTATTTCTTCATTAGTGAATCACTCTCATCAAACGATTAGTCTCCTAAAGAAGCTGTCGAGGGTGGGAGGTTGATCGTAGGATACCGGTCCTCACCGATACACCTTTCTTTGTTCCTCAGCGGTGAGGTTTAACTCTGACAGTGAGATCGATTTCTCTTAATTTAACTAAAGGAAGTAAACAACACTGATCATGCGTCTCAATGTGTGTTTTACAATGACCCTTAACCCTGAATATCTCAATCTGCTGAGATTTTTACGAAGGTAAAAAAGGAACTTAATTTTACCAATCATAATATATAGATAGCCAATTAACTTATAGAGTGAATTTTCTGGATAATGTTATCTGTAAATTACATGTTTATAAAAACGATTTCTGCTTTTCATTATGAAAACTTGCTCTGTTCTTCAGACAGTGAATAAACTGTACGACGACATATGGTCGACCAGCTTCAGACATCGAGTAATAAAGAATTTTAGGGTCGTATCAAGTTATCTTTTAAGAATAAATGTCATTAAATCAATATAATTCTATATTAAACTTCAGGAGATTCTCTTGATTTCTTCTAAATTAGAGAAATATAGAAATAAAAATAGCAGGAGACGTGTATTTCGTTCAGTCACTCGAGATACCTAAAGGAGGTCCCTCCTTTAAAGCATTCTTTTAGCACCTAATTACCAAATGCCGCTTTTGTTTATTTCTTTGCTTTTTAAATATTGTGACTCCATTAGTACTCCTTTGGAGATTTTTTGTGGAAACGTCGTAAATCATGACACACTGCATTGCAGTAAAATGTGATTTATACATTTGTGACGCTTGAACAAGGGAGTGCTGAAAAACCTTTTAATTATTATTAACGTTAAAAATGATGACAAAAAATAATGAAAACTTTGTCACCCTAGGCCCTTTTAATAAAAATATATCAAGGTTTCTGTACTTGCTTCATTGGATGATATACGAGTTAGGTTTATAATATGGAGAGACATCAACAACCAACCCTCATCGAAAAACATGGACTGCTTCAAACGTATTTTCGTAGCGTACAATAATATAAGAAAAGGGTCAAAAGCATCATTTTAGAGAAATGATTTTTATGATTATTCTCCCAGTTGAACTTAATCCTCAAACGCTACAGAGCAACAAAAAAAAACACAGTTCGGAGGCAGAATGACATTTGATTGGGACGAACATTGCCACCTTCATACCAAAGTCTCATTTGTACGTATTGATTCTTTTAATGGAATCAGAGCGAAAAAAAACGGACCATTCTGCAAAAACTCGGAATTACTAGCCCGCCTGTCGGATCCAATATTTTGATGTCCAGTGACTTATAATCGTTATTCTGAAAAAGTAACGCTACGAACACCACTATTGGTTCAAAATGAAACAACTGCACATGAAATTCCGGAGAAATGAAGTAAATTCGAAGAACACATGCGTCTTTTTATAGCAGGAAAACTAGTGAAATTAAGTTTCATGCTATATTATCGAAAGGTGTTCTATTGAAATACCAATATTTTGTGCCTAATGAAATGAACTCACACTGCGTGCTTTCATGAAGAATACTACGGTGCAATCTATGCCTGTCGGTGCAAGGCTACCAAGAGGAGATATTATACGCACGTGCATACATCACACCTTCATATGTACGCACATCATTGCAAAAACCCCTGTAATAACTTGAGATTTATAGACATATACCTTCATTTAATCTCATAATGCACGGCCTCGTCGCGTGATTTTACGTTACGCGCGACCTATGGGTACCATTAATTGACATCTTAACAGCTAGAAACTAATCCAATGAACTCTCATATCAAAAGTAACTTTCATTACTGAAATAAGTTTGATAGATATAATCATGACTTCCGATCCCATATCATTCAATTATTGAAAAAGCAGTATCAAAAAGAGATCCATATAAATATTTCTACAAATTTATAAATTCCATTTTTAAAATGAATATTTGTTTCTTCATAAGTATTAGGGGTGCTTAAGAAACTGCCTAGGTTTCCGCAGAAATGTAGTGAATTTTATGTCAATAATTTTGTGACATTAATCGTTAACTTTGCACTACATCTATAATTTGCATTGCATCTTTCCACTCTCCATTGCATCTGGAATTTAACCCAGGAAGAATTTTTCGCAGCAATCAGCCACATTTTAAGTTATTTTCCCTAATATTGTTTTAATTTTTATAACATTTCCCCCTTAAATCACTTCAAGGTAAATGTTTATACGTGGTGATATGGAAAAATTTAGATTTTTTTCTGCTAAACCTAAGATGCTCCTGTAGTCCAAGCTCTGGGTGCACGTCGAGGAAGCGTCTATATTCTGAAAGTATTTGCTTCACTAGGCACTATACATGTTTCCAAACAGAAGACATTTGCACATTTACTCCGGACACTGGGAGAGTGAAGGTAAAATCAGGCTGAGAAAACACTGATTTTAAATCTTCTTCTAAAACGTTTAGGAGTAACACGGAATTTTAGGACTATTTAGTACACCAAACATGAGTCACAAATTAGCACCATCTTATTTTTTCTGGAGGTTTCTCGAAATGACCTACAAACTCGGAATATTTCAGCAGAATCGATGCGAAAAAATTGTCTATAAACTTATTTGGAATAATACTTGGAATACTTTCTTCCTATAATTCTAATTTCTGTGACAGCCAGCTGTCTCAAGGATAGTATGGTACCTTAAATTTATACCTAAGACTTTATTTATGAAACTTTTACTAGTTAAATCTGTTTTTTAATAAACAGGACAGCTTTAGCATCGCGGGTATTAATAAAAATCTTAATTGAAGAAAGGCATATTCTGACTCTAATCTCTTGGTGTTTATTTCCAATGTTCAAGACAACTTGCCTAGATGTAAACGGCAAGAAAAAAATCAGAAAAGAAAAGAAATGAAGTTATAGCATGCTATTGCGTAAATTTAAAATATTAGCTAGAATTCTGTCGATATATTTATGGATATCAAGCTGAATTTTTTTGAAGTAAGCGTGAGTTATTTAAAGTGAAAATATACAGTATTCTTCCTCATTCTACCTTTGATATTCGCTTTTAAGTAAATTGCTTTCAAGGAGGAAATATTTATTTCCTTCTCCGTGAGAATAAAAATATGCCAATGATTGAATTTAAAAATTAGATTGAGCTTAGAAATATGACTTCGGAATAAAGAAAATATAGAATATTTGAATAAAATACGCCAAAGATATTGAGCATAGGAGTGAAAATATTAGTGGCAAGCGTCTATTCAGTTCGATATTAATCATAATATCATGCCTAATGCATTTTAAATATAACCCCCTCACCATCATTAAAAAAAATAAACACACTAGAGGGAATTCAGAAAGTAACAGAGTAATGATTAATTTCAATCAAAGGATAATTAATAAAATTGTTTCCCCAAAATATCATTAGATTGAATTTTAATACTCTTTTCCGAAGGTTAATGTTACGCAGAATTGGCAAATTATTTTCTAAAATGTCATCATTAGCTCGTATATGCATCAATAACCACATTTGTGACGGATATCTTAAGTCACATTGCCAAGCCACTGTATTGATGAAGTATCCCATGTAAAAACAAGCTGACGTGGAAAAATCAAAAAACCACGGAGCTCTGAAAAGAGCCACAGAACCGCTCACATGTCACATTTCCACATTTTTGCCAACCCAAATTAGGGATGGGAAGGAAAAAAATAATGGCAGCCCAGACCAAAACGGCGCTGATCTAGAATTACTTCCAAAGCTTTCCATTATTCTTCTCATTTGCGATTGGAAAATGGGATCGAGGGCAAGTCCGGTGGAAAGTTTCGGGCCTGGAGAGGGGTAGGTTTTGGGTATAAGGGGGACTGAGGAGGGCTGTGGAGACGAGGGGAGGGGATGTGGTGGAAAGATGCATCGATAAAACGCCCCGTTCTCGTTTACGCGGATTCGAGAAAGAGATCTCCCCGTCTGCCTGCCCCGGTGTTTCATTGCAGCAATCCGTCTGCGGTACTCGCAGTCACCTCCTACTTTCACCCTCTTACGCCTCCTCCTCCGCTGTGGCTAAAATCCTAACCCTTTCCTCCGAACCCCCGTCACCCCCACCCCCGCAACCGTCCACCTATACCTGCCTAAACACTCACCTCCCCTCTCATGGACCCCAGTTTCCCCCACTCCCCCTTTCGAAAAAAACCCCGCCCTTAAACTCACAATCCCTCCACAAACCACCACCTAACCCCACCCACTCCCGCTTCAGGGCCTCCCTTTTCCCGATGCCACCCCCAGGACGAGTCAACAAAGCTACGGCACCCGCGAATCCTCACCGAACAGGGAACGTGAGAGAGATGGACGAGGGGGAGGGAAGGGTGGGAATGAGTAGGCGGCGGCTTGCATAAAAAATTCAAAAAAATTCCGACCCCCATCCCCCTCTCAAACTTTCCGCCCCCCCATCCAACCTCCTCCCTCCCCCACCGACAATCCAACCCCCCACCACTCCACCCCTCTGCCCTCCGGCCGCGGTATCCGGACCTTCCTCCCGCATTTCCTTCTTCTCCCCAGTCCTACCAAACCCTCTAAAAATCCTCGAACCTCACACCCCGAATTTATTCCTGCTTTGACCGTCTCCTCGCGTCCCCAAACCCCCTTCAACCCCCGCCTTCCCTGCGTCGTCCCTTCGGCAGGTCCCCTTACTCCACTCCCTGCCGCCTCAACCCCCACACCGCGAGTCCCTTGACCATCATCTCCACTCCCCTCGATACGCCGCCGCCTCTTCCCACGTACACACACTCACATACATCCATATATATATATATATATATATATATATATATATATATATATATATATATATATACAGGGTGCATCACCCTTTCTCCACACCCCTTCCTTCCACCCACCACCCACACCTCGCCATTCCTCCTACTCCCCCCCCCCAGGGGGCATCTATCCCAGCGGCGTCGGTGCCCCCGGGCGTCGCCATCCGACACATTAATCAATCGGGCGACACTTGAAGTCCCCCATCTCCACCCCAGGGGCCCTCCCACCCCCGGCCCGCCCGCCTCGACACGCCCAGCCCCCCTATCCCTACCAATCCACCCACGCACGCCCCCTCCTTCTCCTCCGTCGTTCTCCTCTCTCAACCTCCCTCCCTCCTGCTCCCTCACGTCTCTCTCCTCCTCCGCGCTGACCACCCGACTTCCCTCCTCTCCCTCCCCTTTGCCCGAAAGCTCGCACTCCTCCTCCTTCCCCTCCCCGCCCCATTCTCACTTCCCTTATAAATCATTCTTCCGCTGCCCATCAATTGCCGCCCCACCCCACGACTAACAAGCACCCCCACCCCTAGCATCCCTCCACTCCTCCCCACACCAACTCAGCCCCCCACACGCTCAACCTTTCAATCCTTTCCTCCTCCTCTGGTCAGCCTCACTCTACCGCTCCTCTCCGGTCATCCCCTTCTTCCTACCCCTCCTCTTCTCCCTACCCTCAAATCCACTCCACCGCCTACCTCCATTTCCCATTCTAAATTCACCTCCGCCATTTTTTCGCTTCGCATGCGTGCGGAGAAAGTGGACCGGTGGAAAGAATACGCGGGGATCCGACGTTGGGCCGCTGATGTGTCCGGAGGAATTCCCTGATTTATTCATCCCGGACGTGCGTGAGTGCATCGCATCATCGGGGTAAGGAAAATGACGTGGAGAGAAAGGGGTGGGGATATTAAGGGCACCGCTCGTTTGCTGGTGATACCGTGTTGTCCCGAGACCGCTTTTCGGTAGCCGCGATTGGCGGTCAAGAAGCTGGACAAGTCGCAGTAAGGCCGAAGTTGGTGATAGAACCGTTGGAATGATGTAATTTCCACTTTCCTTCTTTTTCTTCAAATTGACCGAGCAGATAACTACCATATCTTTGGGTCAAAATCCTGATATGCTCTTTTAGAAAGGTTTCTTAATTCGTCCCGTGGTAATTTTTAAAGATGTTTGGGTCGAACTGTTTTCTCCACAGATTCCTTCAACTTTACGTGAGGAAAAGTATTTCCTCGTACGGTCACTGTTCTTTCGTTAGTCTAACAAATACTCTATATTTTTGCTACGACTCCTTCCCTAGTTCTTGCATAGAAACACTCGTAAATAAATTCTAATATATTTTTAGATTTGCCACAACCACAACGGAAAGAAGCCTTTTCGAATAACCCAGAGAAAGTATCGTTTATATGACATAAAATAACTGAGGTTAGTACTAAAATTTATGGGGATTGTTCCATTGATAGATTATTAGAGCGGACGACAACCCAACCTAAGACTCTGTGTTCACATGGAAGGTCTTAGTTCTGAGGAAATTTATCCCTGCACGAATGATAATGGATAATAATGAATTAGATATAATAACTCAATATGGTACATTCAACACTAAGTCTCCTATTATGAAGGAAATGACACCTAGTTTATTTCAAGTGTCCCCTTGATCAATCGAAGTGTAAGAGAATTGATGCTAATGGCCGTTAGCAAACTTTTCTCCGGAATCTTATAATTTACACTTGAAGCTATTACGCACAAAACCATTGTTTGAACCCAACGTGTTTGCTCATGTAAAAATGCTTTTATTGTATGCATGATGTTATTAATGTTTATGAAAGCTCGGATTCGGCAGCAGCTGTCGTTATTATACCGCCAATTAAGTCGAAAGCTTGGGCAAATGCTTTCTAACTAAATATTTGGACGCCATCGATTGGCATTTACATTTACCGGCAAGAATGATAGAGCTCGTTCCTTTTTCCCGATACAAGTAGCTTTGGTCAAAGCGCGGCTTTATTAGACCTTATTTAAATATAAAAAAATGGCATCACGTACTCTTATATCTTACTCCATATATGTTCCTTAAGCACAATATCGGAGAAAAGCTAGTATTTCATAAAGTACCATAAACTATATCACACAAACATGTAAATTCGCAGATTTTACCAGTCACAATCGGAATATTAAAACACAATTATTAGTAAGATAGCATCATAGCTCTAAAAGAACAATAAATATGAATGAAAGGATCTTATTCCACATGTTTAGCACACAAAATTTATGGTTAACAAGTTTAATTTTATCAAAAAATATCTATTTTGTACATTTTGTCTTCATTTTTTATTGTTTACATAGTTACAGTTAGAGAAATCGCTAAAATTTAAAAGTATCAATTTTCATCAAGTACCAATTTCGCCGAAAATATTTGAAAACGGCTTGTTAAATATTTTCCGCGTGTTTTGAAGTAAGTTTGAGTTTCAATAAAATTCGTGTTAGTTCATGATCAAGCACACTTAAGAGAAATGAAATACAATCTGTCTAATTTTGTCTTATCTTTATTGTCATGAAAACAGTATTAATTATCATCTTATATCAGTCTATATTTAATGAGTCGCTTTCCTGCGAATAATACATTTTTATGGCTTTAATTTTTCGTCACTCAATTATACTTCCCATATTGATAATGTAAAAACTATTGATAACATCGTCGGAAGAGGAAAGTAAAATCTTTCATATATTAAATTATAAATATTTCCGGAAAGTGAGATGCTAAAGCTTTCTATACGTGTTATTTTCTTTTCCTTGTCTATAATTCCGAATCTATAAACGGCGCTAAGTACTACAGACCCTTAAATACAGTTATAATTAAATACTTCATTGTACAATAGGCAGCATGAAAATTTAGAAAAACGGTTTTTTTGCGGTCTGCGGTAGGCAAGAGAGGCCCCGCTAGGTATTCAGCGTTTTGGTTGTTGTTCATATGTTAATCATATTTTTGATCAGGAAACTTAATTTACTGCCACAAGTCCCATTTGTCTCTGGTGATAAAAAATACAACCGGTGAATGGTGAATTTTTTTTGATAGTACCTATAATATTAGCTATCTGAAATAATACACAATTACCCATTGAATTAGTTGATAAGAGCGTAAATAATGCATAATCTTGCTGTTGAATAAGACACAAGGAATTCGTTACGTAATATGATATTAAAATTTGTATTTCCCTAATTCTGTATCGTGGACAAATGTCGATTTATTCATTCGTACTGTAATAAGCCAATTATCGCAAAAGAACTTTTGTTACAGTGGTAAACGCAAAATTGCGCTTTTTAAAGTGCACTTAAAGTAACTAAACTACGTTGGACTTCCCCTCATCAGTTTATTGCGCACTTACTTTTGAAAGAAATTATATAGAAGAGGTAATAAACGTACGATAGGATAGCAGGATACGTAAAAATACGCCATAAAAATCGCCCCAAATGTATCAAACACGACCTTAAATTGTTTTATCTCGAAATGGGATCATTAAACAAATTTATTGCCTGTATTTTGCTCTCATATGATTTTATAATTCACGTCAATCCATTATCATCGATATTACATCACGAAAATTTTAAGGAGATAATAAATTAAGGTATAATTTTATCATTTTCAATAACCTTAAATAGGAGATATTTTTTGCCATATAAATAAGGAATCTGATTAGAAATAATCATCTAACTGAAAGGTAAATTTTTTCTTGACTTTTTAATTGCTAAGATGGTCAGATATGGAGATATGATTGTTGGGCTACTGATTACGTTTTACCATCTCTCCCGGAATCCCGGGAGTCATCCGGAATTCGGCCTATTTAGACGAGTAACCTACCGAATCCCGGAGTGGTAGGGTACAAAAAACTCCTCAAATATAGGAATATACTAATCAGTATTTCCATTGGAAATGTGTTAATCCAGTTTATTCAATATTTTTAGCCCAAAGTAATAGATATTTAATGAAATAAATTACAATATTTCGCCATTTTAAAAGATTCTTCTTAGACAATGCTAAAACTAAACTCTTGAATATCCATACAATAGTGGTGTAAAAATTTGCACACGGAAAAGGTCTAATGTTAACTGTGGCAGGTGAGATGGCTAATAGTTGGTTGCAAATTGCCATCATACATTTCACCCATCAGTCGCGTTAGCTGTCGGCTAATAATTTTATTAATTCATTCTTTTCTTTAGAAAGAGTTCACCCTGACGAAGAAATTATTCTGTGTAGCTGTGCCACATGGTCAATAATATTTCACTGTTAATGAAATAAGCATTACTCGTAGATATTTTATTTCAATTTCAATTAGCTATTCATCTCTATTCATAATAATACATCTGTTAATTTTAAAATTATCTTTTAACTATCTGTTTCTTTTAAACTTTCCTACATATGTGATTACCAATCACCTACTCATCGCCGCGGAAACCTTCGAACGAACTTTCCTACATATGTTCACTACCTCCAATACGTACCACCTTAGTTTATTGCGCTTGGGTTTTCCACTCAATCTACGATACATGCACGAAATTACTAAGCTTAATTAATCTATTATTTAAAATATTCTACTTAAATACTCCTTGTGAATCAATAAGATCCATCACGATGACGTTTAATGGCGGGTGATTATATAAAAAAGAGATGCAACGATGGCATGAGAGGGGGGATGAGTTTAATGGGGAATTTAAATTACGCACTAAAGTCTGTGCCACGCATTTCCTAAAAAAATAGTTTTGACAAATCATGCATAAATTATAGAATGTAAGATATCTATAAAACTAATAGAGGTGCCTTGGACATTTTCAGCTTATTTCAAAAGTAAAATTCTGATGAGAAAAACAGTCACCTGATGATGATTCGAAGCATTGAAATAATGGTCGTATAATATATATTACACCTTTTCTCTACCATCCTCAGTTTTTGCTCTAACATTCTCATTGGAAAAACAGTGGTTACGGGTGGAAATATAATGTTTAAACATCATCATAATTACACATACAATATTCAAGATGGACGCCACTATATTTTTTCAATTTTTTATTGGGTGATTCCAATATTGAATAAAGACGCGTTTTGAAGAAAAAACCACCTGCTCGTGAGACTACCTGCTGCACAGGAACTGCATCTCCGTGACCTAACTATTGTATTTTTTTTTCATAAGATTTCTCCTCTTACAAGTCAAATTTTAAAATATATCCATGTTGGTGCAATACATTTCTTCTAAGAAGAGCTTTTGGACTTTTAAAAAGATACTAATGAAATAAGTGAATCTCCAGAATTTCGATCAGAGTTCAATTGGAGTTCAGCAGAAAAATTGCCTTGAATTGCCCTCAGTCATCGAGTTTATTCACTTTCTGCTGATAATGCGTCCAAATAAAAATAAAATGGTTATGTGCTAGGAAATATAATACTTTCTATCAAAAACTAAATACAGTAACAACAACATTTTATAGGCTAATCACACATTTCATACGTGACATACAAGTTAAAAATTCATTACATTGGTATTCTTTTGATGTTGAGTTGCTGGTAATGAAAGTTTGCCGAACGTTTTCTGCTTTTATTAAGTGCGCTAAGAAACTCAGACCGTCCTATTATTTGTAATTGATGAATATAAATTGACATTAATACGTGCACCATTGTAATGGTTGCCTCTATTACAAGCTACACAATGTGAGCTCTTAAATTGCGTACTCCTCAAATGATAAATTACTTGATGGAAGTAAAAGATGTTCCCAAATAATTTGTGAAGACATTCAGAAGGCAATGTGTCTTACACTTTGCTATTCATATTTTTTAGGAAATATATTTAAATGTTTATAGCAGAGTTTTAAAATTTTGGAAAGTAGTAATATAAGCTTATTTTATGGAGTTTAATGAGGTTTTGATAAATATTCGTGAAGGGACTTGAAAGAGAGAAAGAATACATTTTGTGGCAAGAAACATCTTGTTCACTGCACAGCGTAAATGAACTTGATAAAATCCAGATCAACGAAGACCTAGAAAATTTCTGCAAAATATGAATAAACTACTGGTCTGATTTCGAAAACTTATTCAAGACATGAATATCCTGTCATTTTGATGAAGGCTTTCGCGGGGTACATGGTTATGAATTTTCCCGTGCTCGGGGTACCTACCGCGTGGTTCTAACTTGAGGACAATCTTTCGTTGGCTCTCCCGCAGGCTTCTTCGTACCCAAAGGGAAACTTCAGACCCAAAGAAGCCTGCAGGGGAGCCAACGAAATATTGCCCTCAAAATGGAAGTAGAGGAAACCCAGAACAAGGGTAGATTCATCACAAATACATCGTCGACGAGAAAAGAAATTACATGGGATGAATTCGAGAATCTTAAAACTACGCTAAGCTTAGAAATTAATCAAGACAAACTCAGCGAGGACTACATTATATTCTTTAGCTTTAGTTAAGGTACGGCTACTAATGTATGAATTGAAAATACATTGTGGCTTGCTCAGTGTCAGATAAGTTCTACAATTTCTTATATAACCTATATTCTAGATGAAGACTTTTTTCAACTATTTACGCGACTCACTGCATTAATGATATCACCTCGGTCCAGGAAAACAGCTTTTCTTTTGGCGATCATATAGGCATTTTTTTCATTTTGGAGGCATGAAAGACCAATTACCTATGATACTAACGGCTGTTAGAACTCAAGATCTGCTGAAAACCATTTGTCGATTCGTCTATTTAACTTTGCCCTTAGTCATAAGTGCGGGTAAGTAAATATTTCGGGTGGGTAACTGAAGAAAACTTAACTTAAAGATATGTAGGTGTAGGGTTAATGCTAGAATTACTTTGCAAGCATACACAATGGACGACAAGTTTTACCCTCTATTCTATTGAACCAATCTGCTTCTTATATTATGCCGACTGAGCTGGACCGTGCAGTATGATAAGGGATCAGAATAATGTCCGCCGCACTAGGAGGAGAAAGTGTTTTGGGTCTAGGATAGTCTTGTGTGTAATCACCCTCTGCCACACACCCTATGGGTGGCTTGCTGGGTACTAAAAAAACGAAAACCTTAAGGAAAATTCTGTAATACTAGACTACGCATGTTAGAAGCACGCTCTCCGGACAGCATTTGCGAAGCTTAGATATTGAGACACTACTGATAACGATCTTGATTAGAATGAATAGATTTTCAGCTCTTTAGGGATATATCTCTACGGAAAATTATCAACTACTTCCACTATGATGGGTCATGAACGAATAATCGTACAACTGAGAATGTTTTGGATAAAATTAAGAAAAATGTAATTTTTTTTGGAAATGTGAATATGAAAAGATGAAATTTTTTAAAATGCTGCTTTTATTCATAAAGGGCTACGGAAATCACTTAATGTGGCGTATTTCTTCGTCGTAGAGATAAAATAAATTATCAACATTCATCATGCACCAGAATTTAAATATAGCTATCAAGATTAAGGTAAAAATTTATACAATTATAATTTCTTTTCATATAGAATTGACAAATTGAGTTCGTTCATTGATTTTTTGGCAGAGAATTTTACATTATCACCAAATAAAATTTTATGGGCAAGTTTAGCGTACAATTTACTATTACAGATAACATTTAACATAAATGTAGATATTAGATGTCTTTTTAAAACTAATAGTTCACATGTTGGCTACTTTGCTAATAATTTCGTAACAATGCTTTTTGCCCTTCAGTACTTGACAGTTCATTTCAATTGTTCCCTTCATGGTTTCCGTATTTTCAATATGCTTTCTTCACCTCCTGTGCCCTCTTGGTAGTATTTTTCACTTTCGGTAAATATTCAAATGCCACAAGGTGCTTCTAAATATTTCCACCATTCTTGTACCTGTTTCTTCTGAATTTATCATACTTACTCCCTCTGTTCCTTCATTAACATTTCTTCCTTTGCCACCTCTCGATTCAGGTTTGTCTATCCTTACACTTCCCTGGTTTCATTTAATGCCTCTTTCCTAAACGGCACGTCTTCGAAGCTACACTACGATTCACTCCATATCTACGTTCTCCTTCACTTTGCCTTTGAGTCTCGTTTATAAATTCGTCATTGTATTTTTCGTTTTCAGACGTAATTATTCGCCATGTATCTATATTGGCCCATCCGTTTTCGTTCACAATGAATTCTTTGTTAATAATTTGTCGGGGTTGGGTTTTTGGCCTTCATCTATAATGTTTACCTTAACTTTCTTATTTATTGAGAATCCATTTTATTAATTTCCCAGTGAATTGGCTTAACCCTATACAACTTGGTGTGATCCTGTAAGCGCCATTGTAATCCTTTGGAAGAGTGACTAGAGTGTTATCATTAAAAAATATTCCAGAAAATTTCATTCCTAATTTACGACTATCGAAGACACTACCATTTGCTCAAATCACTCGTTAAGAAATAGATGTGACAATGGACATACCTGTCTAATTCCCATTTACAATTAATCTTTAGCCACCTTTTATTCGAGATGTACACCCTAATTTGAATGACGGACTTCACGTTACTAACATTTGCGAAACACTTGATTTAATGTACTCCACCACTTGATTTTGTTGAATGCCTATAAATTCACGAAGCAACCTACAACATCTGATCATGCACTAGCAATGCACTTGCACTGCAGCTTACCACTGCATTTTCCTCTCAATCAGCTATCGTCTTTATTCCAACACACATTTTTAAAACACTCCTAATTCCCAGATGAGATTCAATAACCGATGTCCGCCAACATTATCAATTAATTCCTCCAACTTGTGGAAGAAAGTACATTTTCATGATTTTATAGAATCTCTTATTCATATTATTTCTCATGACTAGCCTACTAGCTACTAGATATATAATTTATTGAAACGCCAAATTCGTACGAGGGTCATCCGGAAAGTAGTACCCGTTCGTGCCGCATGAAGTGCTGACGACGCGAGTAGCCGCTGGACGAGGTCAGATAGCTTCAGTGGCTTGTCTGCCTTCTCTGAGCCAAGTTGCGTGACGCTAGCATTACCTGTGTTGTTTCTGTGATTGTTTACAATGTTTAAAAAAATTGAGAACGCCGCCAGTTGTGAAGTGAGGGCAGTGATTAAATTCCTCAATGCAAGAAACGTTCGCCCATGTGATATTCATCGCCAATTAAAGGAGGTGTATGGAGACAATGTAATGGACGAGTCGTCTGTTCGGCGGTGGTGTCGCAACTTCAACATGGGGAGGGGGAACACACACGACGATGAGCGTTCGGGGAGACCGTCTGTCATTACAGACCAACTGGTGAGGAACGAATTCGTGAGGAACGATCGGCGCGTCACAATTGATGACATCTGTGAGCATTTTCCCAATGTTTCTCGAACAATTGTTCATGAAATTGTTAAACACCATCTGCATTATGCAAAAATTTGTGCAAGATGGGTCCCTCGCGTATCTCAATGAGCTGGCGGCGAAGGACTATGCAGCAGGAATACAGAAACTTGTCACACGTTATGACAAATGCCTTAATTTGCTTGGAGATTATGTTGAGAAGTAGTTTAAAGTATCCTCTTTCAAATAAAATTTTTTATGTTTGTTAATATTTACTTTTGTGTCTTTATTTCACGAACGGGTACTACTTTCCGGATGACCCTCGTATGTACCTAAGCTGCCTTGTACGCATTGTTGCAACTATTGGATGAATTGTTTTGATCTTCTGCAATATTGATTCTCATTCTCTTCTTCCTATGTATTTATCTTCCTCCATCATTCTATTCTGGTTGTAAATTGGCTCCTAATATCTCAATGGAAAAATCTCAGAGCATAAAAATCATTCGCCTTGATTTTCACACTCTGAAAATGTTGCATTGAAATGCATATTAGCGGATGACTCCGTTAAAAGTCACTGTTGCGGCATCTCCCGCAGTTTCTTTGGAATTTCCTAATATCTCTATCAACTATTTGATTTTTTTTACTATCAATGAAAATGTTATTACTTGCATTCAAAATTGCATTGAGTTCCGTAAGGCGATATTGAGATGATTTTTTACAGTTATACTAACGGCTACAACTTCTCCCTATGATAAATTATCCTTCATCAGTACCAAGAAGGTACAGAAATCAAGGTTTCTCAGTATATATACTCCTATCTTACCTTCTTTTCTTTCACCGAAAACCGCATCATACAAAGGCATAGCTTAAAAAACACATCCAGATCACCTCTTTAGTAATTCTCTACGGCCATTGCTGAAAATTGTTTTTTTCACCATTATTCTAGCTCCTTTTCATTTTTAGCAGCCAGTATTCTTTCACCCTAGCTATCATCATCCATCACTTAGCCAGTTTGATATATATTTAGCTAAATGTCTTTATAATGAACTTTTTTCAAGTACTACCTTCACAAATTCCTATTCCTTTAGCTCTATGAAATTAGTTTCTGTACAATATGTGATAGATAATATCGCTTTTTCTCAAATGTTTATATATTTCCTCTTATATTATCTTAGTACTGGAAGTTCCAAGGAATAACTGATATAAATACAAATATGAGAATCACGTTATTCCCTGCCATGATACCGTATTTCGGGATGCGGAATGCAAAATACTTGCATAAATTTAAGGCAAAGAGAGAATATGTTAGCAATGTAGCTTGAATAAAAATCACCAGGAATTATTCCAAAAAACATTCACCAACAAAATACTGCCGAAGAAGACTAAAAAAAAACACTTGTTCCAGAGCAGGATTGATTTTTTCATGGGTTAGAGTAAGCGGGGCAACAGGAATCAAGAATACCTGTACAAATTACTTCAAACTCATTTGAAATATGACATTTTTATACCACAATGGTTAACATGAGCGTTGTTTTGATATGTGAGAGACAGAAGCCATCCGATAATCTTAAGCCAAACGGCGAGTCAAATTCACAAATTAGAGAGGGGTAGGCATTTTATTTCACTGTGCCGCCTACGATTTCACGGGGAAACCTGTTGCCCGAAAAATCACACAGATTGGATTAAGCTAAAGGTATCCAGAGGCGTCCACGGGAATCGAACCAGACGCCTCCGGTCAATGGCCAACGCTCTACCCATTAGATTACCAAACCCCAAACAATTAGGTCAATGTCCATGGCACCGACCTAATGCTGCCAGTTTATTTGCGCTATTTATAAAAATGAGAAGCTTCCAGGTGAGTTCCTGAAGAGTATTAAAGAAAAATGGGACAGAGGGCAAATTCTAGGGATTTTAGCTAACTTAAATCTAAGTCATACGCGTCAATTAGAAATAAACTACCTATCTATTCTCTTATGCTATATGCTCCATCGTACCTACTCCATTACAGCTGTGCAAGATGATATCTGATTCTTTACCCTACCAAAACGACCTCCGAGTTAAAATAAAGAAAAAGCAAAATTTCGTCAGACCTTATTTACAGAATAATTCCAGTGAAAGTATAAGAATGATGCTTCCAAGGCTGGCTTTTATCCAGGATAAACATAGTAGGGGTCTGAGAAGAAATCTCTTGTTTTTGTCCACCAATTGAGAGGCAAACAAACGAGGTTTAACGAACTTTCATTTCGTCTGTAGATTTGGGGAAAGTGTTTGATGATGGTTACTGGGACAGCATACTAACTACCCGGAAGGAAAGAGGAGTGATCGCGAGAGAAGAGCGACTGGCAGATTGTGTGAAGAGACTTTGACAGCGATCAAATAAGGCCACGGTGCTGGAGAGACAACACCAAAAAGTAGTCTGTACACGGAGAAAATATAAGCAAGCTATGTTTTGTGGGTGACAAAGCAATATTAGCATGGGTGAAAACAGATTCGCCGAGGCTTTTCTTTCAGTTGAAAAAGCACCACGCCCATTCATCGTCAAAATTCTTCTTTTCGACAAAATTCGTCAAAATCTTATTGTAAATTCAAAGAAACAACAAAAACTGGATAACTCAGCACAAAATCGAAACTGTGGGTTATTTTTTTATATGGGCAGAAGGAATCATTAGAGGAAAAAAGAAAAATACTTTACTGCAGAGATAATATTAACTCATGCAAGGAAATTTTCTTTAAGTTTTCTGTTTTTTTAATAAGTGATTGATCACAACAATATAATCTGAGAAAAATATTTCAATCGCTTTCGACAACTCATAACAAAAATGCAAAATAATTGGGAATTAACAGTACAATAAATATGAAAATGATAAAAATTTAATTAATAAAAGAGTTGATTACTTGGTGGTAAAAGTGCTTTAACTGCGGATAGAGTGCTTACACTTTGGAGTTATTCGGCATGTTAACTCACTGGAAGGTTGCAGAGTTTCATTTTATAAGTTTTGATTTATTTTCTGTTGTTAAGTTTAACTCACAAATGAAGAACAATAAAATATAATAAAACATTTCCACACGAGTAGTAGCCAATTTTAGATTTTAAATTCGACCTATGTTTAGAAGAATTGCGAATTCCATTGCTTATATGACTCTACTCATTACGTATATGTTCGCAGAATTCTTCCATGATATTGGTAGTGATTGGAAAAACCGCGGCCTACAGTTTGCCATTGGTGTATTGTTTGCAAATACATCTATTTATATGCAGGCTTGATGACACTTGCATTTAAAACTGATCACTATACTTCCTTTACTCACGCCGTCCAAAGGGCTTGCAAAAAAACGTAATTCACGTATCATGCATACGTTGGCATATTTGCACCGACTTGGTGACCATGCGTGAAAAAAAAGAATAACATTTTGCGCTATTTTAGACGCCATGCTTGGAAGAATGGCTCAGTCAAGATGAAAGGCTACACAAATAAATAAACGAACAAAACGTATGGAGAAGTAAAAAAAATAAAGATGGTGTAATTGGTGTGGCGAGAAGGAGAAATGATAGACGAGGTTCTTAAAAGACAAGTCTCAAAACGGCGGCGGCGTCGGTGAACAAGTCGATCTTCCTTTCTTTCCATCTGTTTCCACCCTCCCCCTTCCCAGATGCCACAACTCTGGCTCCGGAGCGAAAACGCCGGTAGCGGTAGGAGGATGGGTTGGATGATGAAGTAATGGATAGGAGGAGGATGCAGCAAACATTCGCTCACGAGGAGAGGCTACGGAGGACAGAGTTGGAGGGCGGGGGGTGTGTGAGGGAAAGGGGGAGGCTGAAAGCGCAGCGTCGAAAGGGCCAAAGGGGTCAGAAGGGGGGCCGCGGGGAGGGGCGGGGCAGGTGAGGAGCGCGTGTAGGGCGAGTTGCGGCGCTGCGGGGATGTTGGCGGGAGGAAGGCGGGAAGGACAGAAGGAGGGCGGGCTGATGGGGGGGAGGGATGAGGAGGCCCGTGGCAATCGTGCCTCGAACCCAACCCCCACGCGTTCCCCTTCCCATCTCCTCATGAGCGCATTCGTGGGGTTAACAGTGAGAGAGAGGTGGTTGCCAAGTGAAACAATGAAATATGGAAGTAAATGGCGGGGCGGGAGGGATGTGGGTGGGCTTCGAGCGCGTTGGGAGGAAAGGAGATGGAGGGGAGGTCGACCCACGGAACCAGGGGTTGAAGGCTTTGATAGGAGGAGGAGGAGGAGAAGCTGAGTTAGTGTTTCTGGTTGCCATAGTGCCGCTGGGCTGGGTTAATGGTGACCGATCACGTGACTCGTGCTTAATACGCTGCATTCCCTTTGGCAGCGTGATGGAGAGTGATCTCGCTCGGGCTGACTGAAGGGGAATATAAATTCCTCTGAGGTACGAGAAAGACCCAGAAACGATGCGTCGTGCAGAAAGCGATCCCCAGTATCGGAGGATTTAAATGATTACATTCGTGTATTTCTTCCGATTAGTCATTTACTGTTTGACTAGACGACCGGTAGTAGGAGAAATAAAATGGAAAAAGGGGTGAAAAATCCTCCGTAACCAGTAGATTCTGGATCGAACGACGCACAATAATTTCAAATTATTTTGGATGGCGTCCATTTGAATTATCAAGAAATTTTTATAAGGTTCAGTCAAGGCTATATACGGCTCGTATAGTAATAGCAAATGATATATCCTGTTCTGTCATCCAAATTCACGCTTTGTAAATGCGAATATTGCCCTAAAATACAGCCTCTAAGATGCCATGGCTGACATTAAGTATCTGTTTAAGTAAAGTTTATATAAGGGTTATATATTAGTAAAGTATAGGGAAGTATATATAATGTTATCAGAGAATATATGAGTGTATATTCGTATTAATGGTGTGCGGAAACGGTTATAAATTGTTTAAATCATTGCGTTTTATTTTTCCAGTAAAATGGAAGCCATGGATAAAACGCCCTAAGTAGTTTTTATTAAAGGGAATGACAAATCTGATATTATATGACGATAGTCCGGCAAAAATATTTCTGCGTTTTTATTTTCACATAATGTCTTGCAGACGTTATTTTTTGGGCTCGAATATTTTAAAAATAAAATAATACGAGTAAATTACGACATTAGGGTAACATATATGTATCTAAGGGGAACCCTTTATTCCATTGCATAAAGTTTACACATATGCACTATCACTGAATGGAAAAGGGGATACTTAGCAACGAAAATCTGATAACAACTATAGTCGATAGTGTGCCACGGTAATTTGTGTACCGGTATTTGGATTTCCATTAGGCTTAGGTGTGATTACGCGCAATTTTCTAATTCTCCAAGCTTACACTCTTATAAGAGTAGTTGCCAACTGATTTATTCATTTATCATTTTTCATACGACTCTGATTAATCTTAAAAATATTAAAAATTTACATATACGTGTTGATTTAACGGGCACCTATCTGTTCACTTTTTCATATTTTCATGCCTTACCACAAATACTATAATGCGTGATGCACAAAATCTGTTTGGAATGTCTTGATCAAGTGCATTAATGACAGTCGATTTAATTAATTATTCAGGTAACTAGAGACATTTAAAGAACACTTTAATATTCCTAGAGTTCTTTTGCATATTCTTATTTACCTTTGTTTGTGATCTAGGAATCCAATTATAAGAGTTTCTCGAATCTATTCAGCGTAAGACCAGAGTACTTAATTGAGAGTCGAGGTCATCTCTCACGGTATCCCAGGGGATTTTCATTCCGCAACTGCGCAATGACATCTTAATACCCAATTTCACTGATCTATAAGTATCTTTTACCTATAAGATGATTAACACCAAACCGCATGGTTCAAAGAGCTTGCACATTTACGAAGAGAATACCAATAAATGTTTACTATCATGACACTTTTTGATCCAGAATTCTGCATGGAACATAAAACTAACACTTGAGAAAATTTCTGAGGCTGATAAATATGAAATTAATTCAATATCCTTGTCTATACATTAATAAAAAAGTCTGGACGAGTAATGTCCCCCAAACGCAGCACTTATAAATTTAGTATAACGGCATACGAAAGCAACTATGAATCAGACAAAGATTTTTTGGCGGGGTGTTTATATGTAGATTAATTGCTAATCGTCTTCAGTAATAATCAACCTGAAAATGGTATTAGTAAAAAAACTTGATTTTTTTCAAAATGTTTACGTGAACAAATTCTTTCATTTAATTGCATCGTATCTCATAGCTTAAATATGAATCATGCATATAAACACTGTAGATCCGTGTGGAAAAGCAAATTAAAAGTAGTAGGTTTGGTACATATGTAAAGCTCTTTAAAAAATATTTCAGAGAGCACAAAAAAGGTATTTACATGAAAACACAACATGTTGTTATAGCATAGCCCTCTTCTGATTCCGAGTCACCGATACTATAGGCAAAATATTACACAACGAATCTTTGGCAAAATCATTTCTTTCCAGGGAATTTACCCTGTAAAATTAGTCAGACGCTGGAAGGAGTAATTAAGTAAGCTAGTGACGATGTTCTATCCCTCTTTTGAGCTGTATTTTTCTTCATCCTTAATTTGTGCCTATTAGCTGTTCAGATGCGGCGGTTTCTCAAAGATGAACTAATTGAGCAAAATAAGGGCTTGATAGTAAAGGTAGCGAAACATGTTGTGGGACGTTTTTTCCACGCAAGTGTCTTCAGAAGCAAAGTCACTAAGCTACTGAAACCCCTTACTGCATCGCGAGAGGAGGTTCAACAAGGTTCATCAGCAGGTTAGATAACTACTTTAACATCATCAAATCACTGCGAAATCCTATGATAAACCTAGAGAGATAATGTATTAAATTCATTAAAAATTTCTTTAGGTAGGATAAATGTACGCGAATTAGAAGACTCAGGCAAGTAATTCATGAAAGTACTACTTTGAAGATAAAAAAATCAAAAATACTCCCGAGAAGTGCATTAAAAAAGATTATCACCAAATTAGATGAGCACCACCAAAGTAGCGTTTTAAAAACGCCAAGAAGCTGAGAACTTGTAAAGCAGCAATTAAGATTATCATTAGAGAGCCTCAGTACAAAATTCCATCAAATAGCTAGCCAAACATAAATTTGTCCGGACATTCTCTTGATCAAGAATATTGTTATGCCGACTCAATTTTATTAACTGATAAACGCATTACTTCTACGCATAAAAATTAGTAAAAATACTTGAATTTTGATATTTTGTGTAAAAAATGGGAAATAAATTCAATAAAATGTTTATATCAGAGTAATACAATATCATATGTTAATTGAAGCACATACATATGCGCGAAAAAATATGCATACATAATAAAAAGATGAACAAAGATGGCACTCACTCAAGACTTTAATATTTCAGTGGTCCCAGCCACCTTCATCAGACTGCGAAGAGTAACTTATTGTACTGTGATGAAGATGGCTGAGGTTATCAAATGTGTATTAGACGATAATTAACGCCTATATATATATATATATATATATATATATATATATATATATATATATATAGATGATTTCGTCGAAGTTACACGGAAGTGTTGAATAACATTCTTGGACAGCAACAAACAATACAAGAACACATAAAAGATCCCTCACACGTTATTTCTTGATCATTTCGACGGAATTCATCTCCGTCTTCATCGGAAGGAATAGAAGTAAAGACGGAGCTGAATTCCGTCGAAATGATCAAGAAATAAAGAAATAACGTGTGATAGATCTTTTTATGTGTTCTTATATTGTTTGTGTGTATATATATATATATATATATATATATATATATATATATATATATATATATATATATATATATATATAATACAAAAAATAAACCCGCCATTCGGCGAACCTTTTATCTCATTTTCAGCGCTAATTTTAAATTAAAAATGGTAATTTCCGCGATAAATCCTAGTTCTTTACAACGCTATTATTGTAGGTATTTTTTAAACTTAATTACATTGCTATTGATGGTTTTTAGGACCTAAACATCCGCTATCAGCATACATTCGGCAGAGTTAACGCCCTCCTAAATTTAATTCTAGAATGTACCTCGCTCATAATACAGTTATAGTATAATCAGTAATACAGTTAAATATTTCAATCTGTTGAAATAGAAATCAAACAAAATGAATAGCTACAGGTATAAAGAAGTCATGAAACAATGTTAATTGCTGAACGATTGAAAATAATTCCGAATATGCCTTAAAATGTTTCCTAAAATTTCTTTCAAACGTCGATCTTGTGATAGACGAGGGAAGGGAAAATCAGTATAACAGTAATTAAAAAAAACATGAATATTGGAAGTCCGGGCTAATTATGCTATCGTACATTAAAAAATTCCTTCAGGAAATAAATAATTAAATCGCTGGCCACGTGTCAGTTTTTCCCCGATAAGGCGGAAGATGTATCGGTATTCATTGTGCCCTGGCATACGTCATCGAAATTTGAACAGAGAACACATAGGAAACAAAACATATGCCTGCGAATGGCATTTCTACGGGTCGAGAAATTTAAAAAAAAAACCGGACACAACATCCTGAAATAGTTTCTCCTGCGGTCGATTTCCTGAAATGGCTCCTTCTGCCGTTGATTCCATCATGCATGCGTAGTACCTGAAAGATTCCGATTCAGTGGGGGAAGGGGGGTTGACGTTGCGGCGGTTTTATTTTAAGCCTCCACGGCGTTGAACGTTGAACGGGAGGAAAAAAAAGAGGAGCGCCGAGCGAGAGGCAGTCCCCAGTGAATTTGTTCAAGGGACAGAGGAGAAATGCCGGAGTAAAGTACAGAGAACGCTACGGTGGGGGGGGGGAGGAGAAGCGAGGTGGAAGCACAAAGGGCGAAACAAAGACTCTCCTCTTTTGAAGTGCAGAAGAAAGAGAGGCGGGTGGGCAATCGTACTTGATGACGCACGCGTAGCCAATAATGAGAGTCACAGCCGTCACGCGATAATTTAAACGAAAGAGGAACGGGGAGGTGTTGAGGAGGGGAGGCCGGGGTGCTGGGCCTCGAGAGACGGGAAGGTGGAGAAGGGAAGGTATGAGAGAGGAATGGGAGGGAGGGTGGAGAGAGAGGAATGAAAGCTTACTTGCCTCGCCCATGTGAGGAGGCGATTGCAATTTAAGATCAAAATGATATATCGAACGACTAGGAGCGACGACCGTGGATACTTTAAAATAAAAAGGGAATTAAATGTATAATGGTCAAGTGGGCTCATAAGAAACATAGCTACGTGTCGGGAATGGATGAAAGGGAGTAGTGGGGGGAGGGTAACTAGGGTGGGGATGGGAGACTTGAAGGGATTGGAGGGCTTAGAAGGGAAGAGAATGGATAAAGGAGTGACTGTGGCGATGAAATAGCACGAAACACAAGGAAATTGAGGGAAGGTGAATTTGCAAGACAATTGTGAGACGGTGGAGTGGGGACGATATATAGAAAGAAACAGGCCGATAAAAGAAGGAATCAGTAAAGCAATTATGGATGTACGTGAAATGAGTAAAAAAATACCAACACATTCGTTTTCAGAGTGCATGCAGTCTACATACTGTATATTGTATCTGCAGAATAAAACCGTATGGTTGTGAAAGGCTAATATGCCACGTGCCGAATCCTAAATTATTAATGGGGGAAGACATAAGCAATTATGTGAATAGAATATATTGGCGGCTGAAGAAAATTTTACGTTTCTGATATGTGTAAAAATTGGAAGTTGCCAGATTCGAGTATACGTATACTCGTACTAGTATTCAATGTTAATGAGATGATGCCAACCTCCATGTAACCCTTAAAATTAAATCGACTGTGCAAAACGAAGAAAGAGAAACATAATTAAATCATAATAGAAAATAAAAAAATGGAGAAAATTATTCAATGAGATGGGGAAATGAATGCGTGCAAGAGTTAAGAATTGCGAAGTCGTATATGGAAAAAATATCTAACTACGAAAATGTACAATTGTAACGAAACTCTACAATGGTAACATAGGCAAGATAAATGGTAATTGGTATCGATAAATGATATTCTTAAGGTGGACAAGAATTTACAGATGCATAAAAATAAACCCCAACAAAATTGCAAGGACACACTTTGTCTGCGTCGCAATTATTCCTATTAATCAACCGCAACCAGAAGTAAAATGGAAACAAAATGAGAATACTTGGCAACTAGGTAACTGACTTCTTGATATTGGAAAAGCATAGCAGAGGTAGCAAACGGAATTAGTTTGGGTATTCAATGAGACACGATATAATATCGCATAACATTACTACAAATAGCCGGCGAAATATATATAATCATTACATGACCGGTACTTGAATAAATTGACGTACACTTATCTTAATTCTATGAGAGGGGCTGTAATGTTCAATGTAGTTTGACCTCGGTTAAACGTACACATCTAATTTATGTAGTGATGTAGAAGTATCAAAAAATTATTTTGTATGCTATTATATTTGCCATTCTTAAACAATTGGACAAGTCGAAAATGTATTCCAGCATGCAAGAAATGTATAATTTTACCCTTGTTTCATTGGATAATATAGTTGACGGGGATAATTTGAAATAAATCCACGCAATTTGTATAATATTCTACATAGCTTTTGTTTTCATCCTTTTAACACAAAATATTACTAGCTAATGTCTTAGCAATAAATATTGTATTGGTCACAAGAAAATGCATTACCTATTGAATTACCCCATTATATAAATTATATTTCCAAAATTCAGATTCAAAGCCAAGGGCACTTTTGTTTGGTTTCATGTGAATGATTTTTATTTGCTAACATTACCCTTTCCAGATGATCTCTCTAGTGACAATAATGCTTTACTGTGCTCGAAAGCCTCAGAATGCAATGGGAGAAATAAAGTAAAAGTTGGGAACACACTATACCTTTTATTCCCCAAATTAAAGATGAATAAAGACTTAAATCCTTAAACAAATTCAAATGAGCATCATCTATCCTTAGAACGAGTATAAGTCTATCCCATTGACTTAAATTTTCACTCCGATACCGGACTATTATTAGCACACGTACACATATTGCTTTGAATGCTATCGCCTTCAGTGATGACATTAATGGAGTCGGCCAAAAATGGCTATAAGGAATGAATGCCTCAGAGAAAAAGAATGATGGATATATTTTGTAAATATCAAGAGTCAAAGAAGTTGAAACAGAAGGGCAAAAGTTACAAAGGGACACTGAGAAACTTATAAAAGGACAGCATGCGGATAGGGAGAAAAGAATGGAGCGATAGAGAGTGATGTAGTGAGAGACGGAAGGTGAAGATATTTTTTTTATTCGGAATCGGAATGAGAAGTTGTATAAGCGAGTCGTGAGGGCAGTCGAAGACAGAGGAGAGAGGTAGAGGGGGAGGGAAAAGAGGGAGAGATTTAAAATAGGGAGAGGAGAGGAAATAAGGGGCCCCAATGACGGTGGTGGGAAGGCGGGAGGACCGTAGTGTAGGGCGAGGGGGAGAGGGGGGAGGAAGAAAGACATCGGAAGGGGGAGGAATTTTATGTGATTGGAGTCGGAATGGAAAAGTGGGAGGTAGAGTGGGGAAGGAAAGAATGGACGGGGTTGGAGTAATTGGGAATAATTACAGTCCGTCCGCACGAGGGAAGAAAGGAGAGAGAGAGAGAGGGGGGGAGGGGGAGATTGGAAATCGGCTGGCAAAATGGCAAATTGGAAAGGCAATGGAAAACGCGGCGGTGGCGGCGGCGATCGGAGTGAAGGAATGGAAATCGAATAAGTAGAATAATGGCTATTTTGAAGGAAGAATGAAGGAATTTATTTACTTTTCAGAGGAGGAGGGACACTGTAATAACAATGAAATGGCAGCGGGTTGTCGATGAAAAGAAAATTGCTTGAGGGAAATTGAAGAGTTTGTTTGTGATAAACATTTGCGAGTTTTCTTATAAACATGGAATTCTGTTTACTTGTCGCTAATACAGCTTTAATTGGGTTGTTGGCCTATCGATTGAAAAAAACCAAGTTCCGCGGCAAGGAAATTTGGGATGGTAATGCAGTCATTAGTGAGAAAATGTCATTATGTGATTAAGATGATTTCTTTAATTGCTGGAAAAACCGAAAAATAATTAAGGAGTCAAAATTTTTATACCTCAAATATAATGTTGGATTAAACAAGACAACAGATATCAGAATTAAGTTCGACAAATTTAAAATCATCATATTAAAAATACCAAAATCATGATTAAAAGAAAATTATTTTTACATAATGTCAACTATTAGAAAGCTAACATAATTCCTAGCAATAGATAGCAGTGGAATAGAAATAGGTCAACTGCTACTTGGCTTTCCCACTCAGCAATTCTGAGTCATTTATGGCGCAGCTACTCCCGAAGCGATAACTGAGGTTACGTCGCGACAACGTAAAACTGAGGTTAACATTAAACTCCGTCAATTTTCAGTGCATCTGAAAATACACAACATTTTTTTTTTTATCTTTCAGTCAACCCGATGCTGTTCAACGAAGAAAAATTATGTTTTTCTCCCGGCATGTCGATGAAAAATTTTCTAATTCTAAGAAAGAGAAAATAATTTGCCAATGGAAATCTAGAGTTTCCCCCATTTGCATATATCAGGAGTTTCAATAACTTTTAACAAATATGCTAAATGAAAAAGTCAATAAAGATTGAAAACTAAACTAATAGCAGGTAAAATGTCTTTTATTATTCCTCTCTTAAACATTTTTCTTGGCTACTCATTTCCTATTATTATTAGGTGAGGTACAATGGCAGTGACATTAACTTTATAATTTGAGCATAAACCTTTTGTAGATAAAAAAAGCAACCTGAACTTATAAACCTGCATTAACTGAACTTAGATGGCATTATGAACTTAATTTACTCCGAATAATTTCACCCTCCGAATGACTGCAATTTGAATTTAAATTTTCAAAGTAATAACAAATTTGTTGAATCCTGAATAGCTATCAAAGAAATATTTTTCCAATTCGAGGCTTATCTACCGTCATCGATTGGAAATGTGTACAGAAACAAAATAAATGAATAAAGTGTAAAACTGTATTTTACGATACAATACCGAAGGATATTTATTTTCAACAATGTAAATGGCGTTTAAGATATTTAAAAGTTATTTGAGAGAGGTCTATAAATTATCAAAGCTAACATGAAACCCGAGTACATATTAGTAGATAAAGTAGTCGAAAATATGTGATAGATCCCGTATAGAGCTCTTCCAGGTAAAATAAGTCTTATCAACTCGTTCGAGAATTAAGAGACCCACTTGTTTTCGTATCTTTAATTGTCAACCGAATTGTTACACTCGCTTTTTCCATTCATCTCGGTTGTCTAATATTTCATCCTTTTGTCATAAATTTTGGCTACCCAGCCAATCCATTCCAAATAAATAACAAGGGGATGTCAAGGCTTGCTGTCACCTTAACCCGATACCTAATGAAATCGGGATTTGCACATTCCATACGACCACGTCAAAAATGTCACTGAAGACGATTTATGTTATTTGTCAACGACATCCCGTGAAGAATGAAAAGGAAAGTAAGAAATTCTACCATATTTATCAAATACTAACACTCCGTGAATCTCTTTCAAAACCCAAACAGAGTTATTTGAGTAGCATTATTCCTTCATCTGCTATCTCACCAAAAAATTGCAAATGATGAATACATTTTCTCAACTACAAGCTATCATGACATTCTCCACGTGCGATACCTACGGTTGAATTATGTTCCTCGACATTGGTTCAAGCTGTGATGATGGTAGCAATTTTAAAATTCCGTTATCAATAAGAGGATGGGATGGGTTCTTTCAGATGAAAAGATGATGGTGTTAGTACCAAAAAATATACAGTTCAATTTTAAGAGCATACCTAACCATAAATATTGATCAGGTACTCTCACAATGGGTGTATGCAGATTCTTTTATCTTAAATTTCGTAACAAGTGTTAGTACATCCCCACACTCTCCCAAATCCAAGTCCTGAGCCAGTTCCAAGAATTTCGCTTCCATTCACATATTACTATTCGGCTAGTAGAAGATTTTGATCATTGATAGCAGAAATAATCGCCTGATAATATACTGAAATATATCATAGAAATCTTTTGAATTACCTTAATTTACAATAAGAGCTCCGGCTTAAAAAGTAATAATCTTATTTAATAATTCTACGAGAACTTAGGACTGTGTACTGCTATCTGCATCTTTAAGTACGGAATTTATTACATCTTAGGAAAGTCCATAAACCAGCATCATACCTGCCGAAACACATCCTTCCCGCATTTCGGAGCGTAAGTCTCGGTAATGTAAGCACTGGGCATGTACAAATTAATAAAGAGAGGAGCCTATTACAAACGCACTCCTCCCTATATGAGATTACTGAAAAAAAGCCTTTCTTAGAATACACACCTAGGACATACATGTCGAAATTTACGAAATGGAGTATGGTTACCAATTCATTGAATCACCCCCGTTACCACTTAAATCGATCAGCAAGTGCTTGGTTAACTAGAATATGTGAGAGTAGTACTTGAAATAAATTATACCGAGGCATTTCCTTAATTTTTTCAATGAGGATAAGCCTCATGACTACATACTTCCAACTAACCATCTTAGAAGCAATTATGGCGTTTCTTCACGATTTCATCCTTTGCAAAAGCGATGCGAAACTGTATATATTCCTCTTTGGAAGCATTTCTCATGATTTCGGAACAACCCACTAGAACTGTGTTGGTACTTCCTCGACAAACGACACACTACAAGAGCGTGTAACTCGAGCAGTTGCTTCGTGGTGCCAGTGGATGATACTTAAGGAGGGCGAGCCGCTACTACGAATGGCGATCGGTATACGGGACTCATGCAGTTCCGCACCCCACTCTCAGGGCGCGTTCCAGGCGCCCAAGGGACTGGGGATCGGCACTTAAAATGTCCCGCGAGCTCGGACAATGGCTCCACTGCTAAAGGAAGAAGGCTGCGCGACCACCGTCTCGAACGAGAGAAGGAGAGAGGGAGTGGTCAAGTGGTGGGTGGGAGGGGGTTTGAAGTGTGCGGTTCGGTGGGGTGGAGTCGTGGAGGCGGAGAGATGGGATATTGAGGAGGGACGGGAAGGGGAGGGACCTGAATGTGGGTTTGAGTGCATTAAAAGAGGATAATGAACGCGGGCGCCATACCGATGGGCGCCGTAAAGCCCGTCCGAGAGAGCTCCCACGGCGGCCATAGCCCTCCCTCCCTCCCGCGCTGTCCCATCATGCACCGCGCAGTTACGGCAAGGAGAAAACCAAGCGGACGGCGACCATGGTGATGACCAGGCGATTATTGCGTATGGAGCAATGGAGTGAGAAAGGCGAGTGGAGAGCGGAAGAGGGAGGATGTTATGGGAACATGGTTTGGGATATCTGGGAAGCAGGAGGAATAACTGCTATAGCACGATGGAATGAAAGATGGGAGAACGGATATGTGAAATATATCAATAAAGTTTATTTGAGATCAAATACATTAGTACTAAAATCTCACCACTGTCTCTTAACCTTCGCTTGGTTTTATATCAACTTACATTATTGCCATAACGAAACAATGGTCATAGCGACTCAATTAACGTGAAAGGTAAGAAAATAATATTTTTTACAAAGAGTTCCCGCGAGAATCTATGAAAGAAAAAAAATCACCCAAATAAGATGGTCTAATATTGTCATAAACCACCGATATAAGTTTAAATTCACAATGTGGTGAGTAATAACTCTATTTTGGGAATAATTCAAATAAACTGGATAAAGATGATGGCTGGCCAAATAATTAAATATAAAAGCCATATCAATCAATACATTGTGTTATTACTGTCACACGAACTATGCAACAGGAAGCAATAAAAATAAATCGATAAAATTTGGAGACCATCATGAAAAATTTGTAAACTAATGATAATTGAAAAGCTCGAGTTAAGAAAGAAACTTAATCTACTTAGTTAAAAAACTAAACTGATACAAAGGAAATTTATATCCGCCCTAAAAAACATGCAATTGGTGTCGTTATGCCTAATTGATTCTCATTTTAAATAAAGCGTTATTTATAACCAAAGAGTTCAAATAAGGCCGCAGGATGATAGCAATAGAATTGAAAATACTACAGAATATAAATAGTAATTTAGAAAATAAAATAAGGTACTGAAAATTATTGCTAACGCTGCCAAGAGGAATTAAATTGTTTCTACGCCCATCAAAAGAAGTGTCACATACAATTGCTAAGTTTGACGCTAAACGTTAAATTGCTAGGTTTGACGCTAAACGTGGTTAATTACATTATAATCGATAAAGGGTCGTACAGGGTTTTAAGCTCATAAATGAAATACTTAGAAAATATTCCAATTGAAAATTGATGACTAACGATTCTAAGGATTTTTTATTTGTTACATGGTGTGTTTATTTTTACTGAAAATGTAATGTGTCAGGAATGCGTAAAACTGAGGTAAGTAAGGATATTTAAAATGCCACTATCCTGCAGATTCTATTGAATAATGAATAAGATTAACAAGAGGAGGTATGAAGGGAAGAAGGAGAGGAGGTTTCATAATGACAGCGGTAGGGACGCTTAAGCAAGCGGTGCGGGGGACGGAAGAATTCAGGAATGGACAAGAGCTTTATATATATATATATAAATATATACGGCGGGGGATAGTAAAAATCCTCCCTTCCTGGGTCCACCGCTTATATTGGATAGGTAAGGGGGGATGAAGATGAGGAGGAGGAGGCCGTGTCCGAAAAGCGGGGGCCGATATACTGAGGGAGGTGGGCATGCCAAGAGGGTGGGTCGGTGGATGGCGGGAGAAGGGGGCGGGGGAGGATGAGAGAGAACGAGCCCTCTCGAAATAATGAATTACGCACAACGGCGCGCGGCCAAAGATAAAATTTTACGGTTTTGGGTTTTGCCGAATTCGGCGCAAATGACGGACAGGAGGAGGGCGGGGAGGGGAAGGTGGAGAATTTGGAATGGTGTAAAAAAAATTGGTGTTTCGGCGGGGTTGGCGGGGGTGGTGGCGGGGCGCGGTGAACGCCGGGAGATTTTCGAGGGGGCAGGGAGGGTAGGGAAAACGCCGTCACGGAGTCGGGAGTCTGGCGGTGGCTATATTCGTGGCCGTTCTATCTTCCTCTCTCGCCCCCTCCAGCCCCCATTTCTCCTCTTCGCCCATTCCCCCAACACCAGCCTTCCCCTTTTCGTTGCGTAAAAATTCGGGGCGGGTGAGGGTAAAGAGAGGGGAGGAAAAAAATTTAAAATTTAAAAAACAAAAGCCAATCGCATTTGAATTTCACCTCTCGATCCGCCTCCTCGCTCATGAAAAAATCACTGCGGAACCCTTTTCTAAACAACAAGAGCAAAGGGGTGGGTGAGAGAGAGGGAGAGAAAGAGCTGGTCGGCGAGGAGGAAGGGGCACGAAATGGATAAAAGAGGAAAGAGCCACGAGTAATATGATCCCCAGAATCGCGTGACGTCACCCGCATCTGTATTTGTGATGTCTCGTTTTATTTTTCTCGGAATGTTTTTTTTTCGGTCAGTCGGTTCACGGTGGAACGAATAAAATCTATGATCGGGCGATTTTATTTCCTTCACATAGATTAGATACAACGGTCAAAGGAGACGGATACGTATCCATTGGAATACCATTTTAAAAGAGGCCATAACCATTACAGGAAATATGACGCTTTGGCCATTTTAATGGATACGAATTGGGGAAAGAAGATCGGAGGCGGCAAAAATCGTTTTCCCGACACTTGGAAAGGCCTTGCATCTCGGAGAGATTGTTTGATTTGGAAAACAAATCGGCAATGACGTAACTTATTTTAGAAAACCTGAGAAATCGATGCAGGGTTATTTATTCCAACGTTGTTATGTAACTAAACGTATAATTTCTTTAACCTCTATTTTCCTAGGAAGTATTGCTCTGACAGCATATCGAACACTTTTCAGGTTCAATACACAAAGCATTTACTGAGTTAAAAAAATTAAGTTTCATACAAGATATTGTAACAAACAAGAGCAGACTCGTGAGTTACAAGTGCCGTTCCCAGTGACCAAATATAAAGTTTGTATCCGGCACACTCGTTACGTTACATATCGGCGGTATCGGTATATGTGTATAAACGATCTATATTATTTATTATCTTTATTTTGCACTGGCTTCTCTGAGAATGTTTATCTTACAACATTTAGCAGATACAGAGAAATATCTTTCTCCCGAAGGGCTTTCTTTCTTGAAACTCATAGTTAATCCTGTCACTATTCAAATAATGCCAATGTCATCTCACAAACCTTGGTGAAAATAAGAAATAATTAATTTGCTTATGTTTGTTGATAACCTAACGAAACTTTAGATATTGCATTTGCATACTGACCGTTGTGAGGATTGAGATTTTCTGTATTTTTGACTTTTTATGGTCACGGAATGATTCTGGTCTCGAATATATTGGTGCAAAATTTACCGCAATTACTCTAGCCACCATAATTCAAGGAACTACTCATGCACTTATTATTTGAAAGTGGTAAGGTAAAGAGTAATTGGGCGTACTTAAGGCAGTGACATAAAATAAATCCAGAATCCAAATGATTTTTTGCAAGTGGTCAAACAATTGATAAATAAACGTGCATCCGAATGAATAGACAATGTTTGATTGCTAGAAGCTCATTTAAAAATAATTCAAACATTAATCTCCCCAATTAGATCGCACCAAAAAGGATTCAACACTCATATCCCTCATGTTGGAACACAATACACCTTAAGTTACGGTGTAAGAATACTCAGAAAGTTTGGAGGCTTGGCACCCCACACCTAAGAAAATTACCTCTGCTCAATGTTTTGTAACATATTCGCATAAAATTCATGATTGGTGCGACTTTCTGACACTAAACCCCCTTTCGAAAAACGGTGATGTTTGAACACTTGTCATTTTTGTATTATCTGACGTGAGCGTCATTTACACAACAGCGCCGCCTTTTTTTCAGCGCAATTGCCGACGGTTTGAGGGAGTGAACAGTGGGAGGAGGGTGACGGAGTTAAGACCTTCATAATCTCCCATGTTACGCGGCTTAGACGTCTCTGAGAATTTTTAAGGAGGGAAAAATGATGCCCCTAACCCGCCCAGACCTCCGCCACCCAGCGCTGTAAAAACACCGACGCCGAATATCCCCTCTGGCATGACGTGGACGACGCCGAACGGGGAAAATGACCGTTTCGTAAATGACGTCCTCACGCGGTAAGGGTAAAACCAAACACGGAAAGAACTAAACTGCCGATTATTTGCGTGGGTGGAGTTGATGAAAGCGGGAGACAATACCCCTCTTGTTATTTCCCCCCAATATTAAATATCTCTGCTTTGCGAATACCTTCTAACTAGTTCTTACCGATGCCGAATACCGATGAATCGGAGGTTCATCGGAACATCCTGGGCACCGTATAGGCATGACAAATAGATTCAAAATATTTAATAATCAATAATTAAATAATAATAAATTTTCTAGAAATGAGAGATGAGTGTTGTAGATTTTTACCACCAGAATTCTCACATTATTAACAAATTAGCCCTGCTCCCTCAAAATCTAAATTTGACCTCTCTGAACAGAAAACCAATAAGAATAAAAAAATATAAGAAACAGGTGAAAAAATCTAATCAACAGAGCTTTGGAGAGCAAGTAAATATCCCGATGTATACAATAATAAGATATAAGAATATACTACGAAATTACATTTGTCGAGACTGACATTAACGGAAAATCGCCATCGCAAACTCTTTCGAAATGTTGAGGGATATACGTAATTTACAAGGTACTCACTAGAAAGGTAAGAATTCAATAAGATCATTCCATCGAAAACACACTTAAGGACTCCCTGGAACAATCGTTGCTGAACCATCTGAACAGCAATTGAAAGATAGAGATTAACAGCATAACCACGCCACATTTATTCTTCGCTTGAAAATTATTAACAATTGCGAAACAATAATTAATAATGCAAATCAAAATCCATCGATTACCATGAAGCACCAAGAAACAAATTATTAAATTGCTTCCACAAAGCAAGGGTACTTATATGCAATCAATAGAACAATTGGATCAATCTTCCGGTAAAATCAATGATGTATGTGTCATTTGCCTATTTAGATATTTCTTATATTTCACTCAAATATTCAAAGCGGTATCTAGACAATTTCTAACGACATTAAATTCAGTGATATAAGACGAACC
The DNA here is from genome assembly GCF_022747635.1 of Hetaerina americana. Taxonomy (NCBI): domain Eukaryota; kingdom Metazoa; phylum Arthropoda; class Insecta; order Odonata; family Calopterygidae; genus Hetaerina; species Hetaerina americana. Next base: position 80,698,888 of record NW_027286985.1, on the reverse strand, counting down.
GTTAAATTTACAGATCTTCAATTCCATGATTCAGGGGTAGTGCAGAATTTTGGCTAATAAACGAATTTTTTATGCAAAATTTTAGTTGTGTCCCACATCTATCTTCTGTGTAAATTATCTTTTTTTGCGCTCGAACATTGATTCCAACCCTAAACATTGGGGGCAGCAAGTTGAAAAAGCCTCCGTACTTAGCTCATAATGGAGGACTCATTCCAGTGATAAGTCGGAAAAATAAAATGTTGAACTTTATTAATCAATTTTTAATTTCAAATATATATTTAATATTAAATATATATTTATAAAAATATATTTTTAATATCTCGGGTTTAATAAAATCGATTCCACTTAAACTGTTTATTACCCATTCCAAGTCAATTCCACGGCATCCTTGTTAGTTCATTGGTATAGCTATCTTTATCTATTGTGTTTTTCATCCTCTAGTTGTCCTATCATCAATTTCATTTTAAATTATTTTCCGAAACATTTTCTCATTGCACGAAAAATGGTGTATCTAAGTGGCAATTTCATTTAAAATTATTGCATAGACCTGGAGGTAGTAAGGGCTAACTTATTAAGACCAACTGTCCTAGACTACTATTAACCAACAATTGATTTAGTAACGAGGGGTTAATTCCTGGAAGGGGGGGCAAACATTTATAATTGATACAATTTTAAGCTGCTAATGTTCTATATATCGCCCACTAGGAAAACTCAGAATTTGGTGGTAGAATATATTTGGTTACATTACTCTATTTTAATTAAAGTGGTCCCAGCTGTTCGCAATTCTTGCGGGGAAGTATTCCATCTTAGGCATCTCATTACTCGGAGCTATCCCTTATAATGGCACATAGGGTGGTTATTAATTGCTACAGACGTATCAATATCTAGTTTCTTTGGTGGAATTTAACTATTGTAAATATACATTTAAAATAATTTTTTAATGAAAAGTAGGCCATTTGCATCAAAACATTTTGGCATTATACATATAAATGTTGCCAAGTGTTTTTGCTGGTCCATTATTTCGAAACTCTGACTGGTTCGCGGATTATAACGACTACCGCACGTTTCACTTCCACCTGGATACGCCGTAGCCGCAGTCTTGTCTTCTTCCCCTGTTTCCCTTCCCCCGCTACCAATTCAGTGTCATAATCAACAGTGACGATCATTTACCCCAAACCCTAACGATCCAAACTAGGGTTCCACAAGCGGTCATCTTGCTGTCTCGATCGCCTATGCCCTATTCTCAATGACCCTCGGTTTCATGAGCTTGCACCCTTGATTTGCGATAATAGGCAAGTATTTGGAAGAGAATCCGACACACCCCACCAAGGCTTTCTATGATTCTTATCTTAAGCTGCATGTGTAAACCCACCAATGAAACTTCGAAAAACTTAAGTACATATTACCCAAATAAAGCTGTAGTTGATTGGAATATTCCTGGTTTCCTCTTTCCCCCAGATCTATCGTCCCCGCTAGGCTGTTACGCTCTAATATGTAATACAAATGCAACATATTACGGAGTAGCATAGCAACTGGACTGGTTTTAATTCTTAGGGTCAGAAATTGGCACTCTATTGAATATAGGGGAAATCTGTAAAGTTTACTGACACTATATGGTATGCTCATTTTTTAATGAAGAAATTAATCTTTTGAATTATCTACAGGCTAATTTTCTAGTCATAAATGTATAATTTAGTATGTTTGAAACGAGTTGCCAGAAACTGAATACATGTAATGGAACTATACAGGTTACCTGTATACAAGGTTATAGGCTTGCACAGGGTGAATCAGAACGAATTTCCTGATTTGACGGGTAAATTGTAAAAAAACCTACCAAGATAATTAAAAATGGTTGTTATTTCTTTAAGTTAAAATAAATTTTTTTTCATTGGGTTTTAAAAATTATTTCATCCACGTGGTGACCTTGGTGAGCGATGCACACGTTGAGTCGTTCAAAAAGGTTTTCGAAAACTCTTCTCAGCTTATCTTGCGTTATTCCAGCGATGGCATCTGTAATTGCCTCCTTATGAGCTTCCAACATTGAACTTGATTAACCTCAGCTTCGAGATATTCCCGAAAAAAAATCACTTGGGCTCAAATCTGGGGAGCGAGGGGGCTATGGAACGTCCCCTCGTAAGGCGACCAGGCGGCCGGGATATTGTTCTTGCGGGATTTGGCGTGAACGACGAGCGGTGTGAGCCGTGGCACCTTCCTGTTGGAACCAAAAAGCTTTTGTGTCATATTCCTTACCATACTCTTCAATTTCGGGGAGTAAAAAGTCCTCCAGAATCTCACAATATTGCACAGAGTTCACATTAGCCGTTGAACCTCGAGATTCAAAAAAGTAAGGCCCAATAATGCCTATGGAGGACACAGTTCACCAAACTGTTACTTTGCGGCTATAAAGAGGTCTTGGATGAAGTTCGCGAGGGTCGTTAGTCACCCGGTATCGAAAATTTTGCTTATTTACTGAGCCGGATAAGTTAAAACGCGCTTCATCGCTAGGCCAAAGCGTCATCTGCGTCGCGAACACAATATTATTGTTCTTAAAGAACGTTTCTACGACAAAGCCTCGATGCTTATCAGACCACTACATGGTAATTATTAAAAATAGCGTTGTTTCTTCAGTTAGCGCCACTACATACACATCGTTAATTTACTTGCGCGCTCTTCAGAGATTTTTTAAAACTAAGGAGTCAAATCTGCTTCACCCTGTCAAACTGAAAGGTCATTTGGCCTCATTCTGAGATGAGATGAACAGAAAGAAATAGCTATGTTTTATTGTAAAGTGAAAATCTTGATTTTCCTTAGGATATACTACTTAATATTGAGTCATAATCGAAAACTTAAGGTAGTATTAGCACGATTAATATAATGTAACGGAGGACGAGAGTACATAGAAAATTTCGCTTGCATTTAATGGCTCGATTGAACTTCAAAGTGTATTTGTCCCTATAGAGCAGAAAAAAGATGGTTTACAAGGCTAGAAAAGGGGAGGCAATCATTTTCAAAGGAAGGTGGACCTGAAACTCCAGTCGCTGCTCTTACGGAAGCAACAGAAAAACTGCCGCTGTGGTGAGAAAAGAAAATATCTTGCCTTTTTCCATGTGCAGGGCGCTCTTCATCCTCTAAATTATCCATATCTCACATTAGGCGACTGTATTTTGCTCCGCAATGTGAAGAAAGGCTGTGGAAAGCGTTTTCCGTCACCTGAAGCAGGTGTCTGCGAACTGAAACTGCTTTATTTGTGCAATTTATTTATTTATGTAACCTGCAACCCACCGCTAGGGTGTGTGGCAGGGGGTGAATACACACCGGGCTTATTTTTCCCCGAACATGACCCTACCGGGCTCGGACAATGTTGTTATGATCCTATTCCGTTCGTGTAAAAAATGACGTCTTAAATCTATCTGTTCCACACTTAATCTCTCCTATTTTATTGACATGATCTGTCATACCACAGTACGATTGGGATAATAATACATTTTCAAAATCACTGCTAAAGAGACGCCCTTCCAATTTATGCAAGAGCTTCATTCTGTAATTTCTGTAATCTGTTTCAATATGCGATGGCTGCCGCTGACTCAACACCCTGGTAAAATACTGGAAGGAAAATTCGTTGCATGTTAAGATAACAAAATAGCATGCTTGCATAATGAATTAAGAGAGTAAAAAAGTATGATCTCTTATTTGTACGGCCTCCGTACAGTCAAAACCACTAATGTGAAAAATGTCTTTTTCTTAGAATTTGCATCATTATAAAAATTGGCATCGAAAATAAAAGTCAACAACTTTTGAAAGGGATGGGAAATTATACGTATATGCGTATATACCCTAGTTGTTTTGCAGAACCACAAATGTATCTTTAGCGATGATGTTGAAAATGTATTATTAGTAAATTGAGTAGTTTCAGGTGTGATGTGATGTTATTCGAATACAACAAAGAAAGAATAGTAACAATTTTCCCCTAGATAAGTTTAATAGTACGGCTGGGTTTCAATATATTACACCATCTTCAGGTCTGAAGATGGTGTAATATATTAATATATATAATATAATGTTATATATATATATATATATATATATATATATATATATAATATATCAATACATGGTCCCGGTATTATTAAACTTATTTAGGGGAAAATTGTTACTATTCTTTCTTTGTTATATCTTGTTAGTTCAATCGTACTTCGAGCATCGTACATCGAACAGACAGATTTCAGATGTAATTTTTACCACGAACGATAAAAAATCAGAAGAACGTTGTCCAAACGCGCAAGGAGAGAAAAATATTTTGGGTCAAAAGTAGTCTCGTGAGTAAGCACCCCCTGACACACACCATATCGGTGACTTGCCTGGTACTATGAGAATAAATAAATGAATAAAAAATAAATGAATGAATAAAACTCATTTTAACTAAATGCATTACTGAAAATGTATACTATGCATGGGCAAAAATAATTGTTTTAAATTGGCGCAGGGAAATTATATTTCAGTTTTCAGAAAATAAACCCAGGGCTGATTAAGCATATCTGAACCTTAGAGGGAAACTAAAATAGAAAAACTATGGACATAAATTGTGAAAAGAAGACAATGTAAAACCAGTATTTATCTACATGAGGGAAATGAAAAATCAAATGCTTTTTATTTTCCTAATACTTACTTTAAAAGTATGCAACAATTCCCAACGTTGTAAATACAATAAAATGTCATATATCGAATTTTTGCAGAACGCGCGCTAAAAATTTCACGTGGGAGAACAGCACGTAGTTCATTGATTCGGCGACAGGGGCCTCGCCAGAGTGAACTCCAAGCGCAATCCTATTTAGAGATTGTCATGGAAATAGTTCTCTAAAGAGACGAATACCAGAGTCATGAGTGAAGGAAAATGGTCTTGATATCTACCATCAAGAGTACTTCTTTCAAACTACATATGCTTGTATGCACGTTATATTTCATTTAAAATAATGAAGATTATTCCGATCAAGATTTGGGTAGTCGCAGGAACCATTTGATTTGCCCTTTTCAGAAGTAACATATTTATTTCTCCTCCTAGATTGTTGTCTTTGCCGCCGTCACTTATAATGACAATGGCTCCAAACAATTCTTAAACCCGATCCCCCATTTTGGTTTACTGTCTTAGTGCATACGAGCCTCCTTTGGTGGGTTTTCTATGGGTGAGAGAGAGTTTTCGTCTTACCGCCTGGAGTAGAGTAAAATAATGTATGCATTTCCAGTAACCAGGCTACTTCCACTCTTCCCTTTTGTTCGCACGGTTTCTACTATGAGGTGTTCGATTCACCTATTTTCAAATATTTGCTTCATTGTATCAATTAAAAATTAAATAAGACACTTTGAACATTTTCATGTATCCAGTAACTAATTGGATCCTGGAGAGGATAGAGGAACCTGCATGAAAAGCAGGGCACCAGTGTCACATTTTTGCTACGTCATATCACCTATTGCCCTAATGAGATCTGATATTCGTGTTAATAACACTATGCAATGGTTCCGCAATAGATTTGATAAGCAAACATTTTTTTCACCAGCAAATAGCTCTCCTTCAATGCCTTGTTTTACCTTTAAATGTATTTCAAGTTCTCCGACTCGAGAAGTTGGTACTTTCAAAAACCTCTGTTTTTCATTACGTACAGCATATTAAGGAACATAACGCTGAATATTATGTAATTAGAGAATAAATTAGAGTAGGTTTTACATAGAATAGAAAACAAATTTCACAAACTTATGCAGTATTTTGGAAAAAAATGGGCGTAGCAGTAGTAGAAAGGATATTAGGGGATCAATTACATTACTGAAAGGGATTTACATACAGAAAGAGATTTGCTGTAGTTAAAGACATAGAGAAGGCATAATGATTAGTATAGAGCTTAGTGCCATATTAATCCAAAACCTGGCCTTTGAGGCTGAAGAATAGTTTATATTTTTTTAGAAAATTGATAGGCTCTTGGTAATTAGGCAATCAGGAAAATTTTTGGATAAAGAGGAAGTGAAAAGACCAATATTTACACGCGCGATGGGAGAGGAGATGAAATTGTCAGTGAAATTCGAAGTAGGTAGAAATAGTGAACAGAGAAGATATTTTGAGGTAGTGAGCTATTTAGGCAGTAATAGTAAAATTAATAATGATTAATCGGGGATGGGGAAAAAAGAAAAAGAGTTTTTTCTTGGATGCCATGAATGAGTACATAAAGTATGAAGAACTGATGTTGCTTCAAAGCCTACGACAAATTAATGTAAGTAACGATCAAGTAAGTAATTATTGTTAAAGGTAGTCCAAACATTCTTTGATCAGAAGAATTCTAATGACGATGCAAAAATTAGCTTACATGGTGCATTATAAAAAAATGATCGGTGGACCATAAAAATGGAGTTAGCCATAACTATAATTGCTCTCACGTAACTATGCGAATATGAATTATTGAATGGAAGGGAAAAATTATATAAAGAGTGGGAAAACTAATTTGAGCACCCTTGTGATTTCAAATTCAAACTTACGAGTATAAAAGCTATTTCTCATAGATAGCCAACCATATTCAGGGCTTGCCAAAGTAACGATTATTCTACGCTGAAAGGTCATATGGAGAAGCACTCTAGAAGCTAAAGTTATCGCGCAGAAAGTATTTATATTCGGAATTTAATATAACTGGCCTAATGCTTCTAAATTTATATTTCAAAGTTGACTTTTAGTTTAACAAAAAATAGAAGCAATTGATAGTTTTTACAATTCATGAATGCGTTCGAATATGCATACTTTCTCGATGGGCAATGGACATTTTCAACAGCAGTGGTAACTCATTTTTCAGGAAATCAGTTCAAAACCTTGATCTCAAAATGGCGCTTAGAGGCTTGGCGTGATATCGCTACCTCAGCAAAAAACTATTTAATAATAATTAAAAGTCTGCTAGCAGGACGCCAGAACTATTCTAAGAACATGGATTCCAATTAACATACCTATGATGGAGATCAAAACGAATTTATGAAATTGCAATGGGTGTGCACGGATATACTTCCCATTCGCCAGGTCGAAATCACTACGATGGGAAATACTAATTTTGTACGTGTAGAATTAAAACACACAAGGGTTTATTAAATGTGGTGACCATCAATCCTGCCCAACAACTGGCTATCAATTCCCATCCAGAAACCAAAGAGCAAAAGATTATGTTGCACCAAAAACCGCTGATCACTTGATCACTAAACACGCTGATACCTAAAATCACTGACAAATGCCTAGATTTCTAACAAATAATTACTCCTCAGATAAATAAACTTCAAATACCGGCAATCATAGCACAAATAACTTCTGAAATAAATAGGAGACGAAATTCTTGAAGAAAGTTGTAAAATTATCATAAATAAACAGGACCGACGATTTCGAACATCAATCATAACTATTTTAGCAAATATGTTGAATGGAATTAGACTGAATCTCGCATAACGGTCTCCCTATAAAACAAGATGCATTTTAGCGTGTGATAACTGAAGAAGGTGACAACTTTGAAGACCTAAATGGATATACACATATATGCATAGAAAAAGAGGCCGGTTTAAGTGTAATTGTGCAATTGGCCAATGAAGGTGACAGTATTTTTCCATGTGACTGTCTCCCGCGTGATCTATACCTCTTACTATTGATCTTTATAATTTTTAACTTTAATTTTTTAGTACTCTGCAAACTAGGGTGTTTGGATCTTGTAGTACGTATATCTCAAAGTGTCTACCTCAATGAATTTTACTAATAAATATGTAATGGCCACGTTATTTCTACTAAAATGTTCTGAAATGGTATGTTCATTATATCAATGAGAGAGATGCAAGCGTTCACGTCAGGCTCCCAGAGGCAAAATTGACGTAACTACGCAACAAGGCCAGAGTTATTTCTGATAGAATTTCAGAATCTACCTCTGAATCTATAACATTAAATAATTTATGAAAAAATAATTACATTTGTTTAAAGGTCATATTAATCAGCTTTCATTTTATAAACAACTAATTTGACGTGCCGTCATGTATTAATAATTGAAGTTAGCATTACCTGTATAGACTGAGCAAGGTCCATATGAAGTATATCCATCACCATTTAACGCTATATCTGTATCGGAAAAGAACCAGCATTTGACGAATCCATAACATTAATCAACCGCATTTTAACAAAAGAAACACTTATGAAGAGTATGTATTTGACCTATTACAACGGATAACTATGCCATGCTGTCGGCTTTTCATGATATTCAAAATCAAGTAAAATAATCTTTATATGTGCTAATCTCTGCTAATCCACCTGGTACTTACGCGGAGGAAAATTTTCAGTATTAGTATTCTCATAAGTGACCATCATTGGCGTGTCATTTTAACTATGGATTAGCTTAAGAAAAGTTTCGATTTCTTTCGCTTTTATTCCCGTAAGAACAGATATTCAAGTGATAAAGGATAGTAGTTATAATCAGGGGCATATTTCTCAAAGCTACAAGTTATTTAACAATTCTTAGCAATTTTCGCACTCAGATAAGGTAATAAATGGTTAATCACTTGTGGTTATTTTACAGACAATATACTATATTTTATTTAAAGCTATTTTCATATGAATTTTAAACCAAATTGTAATTTCGAGAAACAGGTTTCTTATCCGAAGAACAATAATATCTTTAAAAGCAAAAGTGCTGAGAAAATAGCCACATTTAGCATAGTTAGAAAATTAGCCGTTTAATAAGATTCCGAAAAATTAGTTGTATCATCAACATGCGTTTAAATAATTATGTAACTTGCTTTCTTTCTTAACGGCTATGGCAAAGTCAAAGACATGGTAGATTTCGTTAAAGCGTTTGAATTGAGATAGAGGGTGAATCGGAGAAAACTAATGAATATATTATAGAAAAAAGGATTAGAATGAAGGTTTAGGCATCTTATAAGCAATTTGATAATGTCTCAGAGAGAGTAACGGATGGAGAGTCAGGATAAGCATCTTTTGGAGGAGTAGTAGAATAAGGGTGTCCATTATCACTTGTGCAGTTCAACGTATACTATATGTGGAGGAAATGATTAAAGAGGCAGGGAAATAACTGGAGCTAGGAGTGAAAATCGGTGGGGAATTCACAAAAATCAGTTAGTTTAGAGGATGATCAAGCTGTGGTTTGTCATTCAGCCAAGGGGTTGAAAGCACTGCTGAGCCTGTTGAAAAGTCAGTGCGATAGGCAGGGGATGAGAATACAAGTAAGCTAAACAAAAGGTATGTACCTTTTGAGAAAGAGAAAGGCTAAGTGAAACATTAAAATAGGAGGACAAAGCAGGTGGAACAGTTTCTTCAAAACTTTAATTTGAAGCGTGGTTTTGTATGGCGCCGGAACATAGTCATTGAAGAAAGACGATGGCGTATATTGGATGTTTTTGAAATGTGGGGGTGGAGAAGGATATAAAAGGTGAAATTGACGAAAATGGAAACAAACGCGAAACTACACAACTATTGATGGGTGAGAAGAAAGAATTGTAAGGAGAAATCTACATGAGGCTGGAAATATTGATGCAGATCGTTTTGATTAGCAATGTAAGGTTGAAAACTGTGATAGAGGGGAGAGCGTTAGGTAAACGAGGAAGAGGTGTAGCACGCGTAGGATAAGCATGTTTGACGGATGGAAAGGAGATAAGGAATTGAAGACAGACTAATAGTAGTGTTGGATACTAGTTTGTGTATTTTTAGGAGAGGTAAGGAAATATACCCTTCCAATGGTGGAGTCCATCCAATGACTTCTTAACCGGTAGAATACCAACGGTAATAATAATTAGAATAAGCACTCACCATTCAAAAATGCTACCCACATTACCATCGTCGAATTTCGTATGACATCATACCGCTGATCTATTATCCAAAATATAATTTGCTAAAAATAAAAAAAAAGATTGATCGCACTCAATTTCATGCACAGTCTTAAGCGCACTATAGTCAACTTGCATCTCTTTACCACTGCGACGCGATCAGGTCTCATGATTGGCCATACTGTTGAAGTAAGCTGACAAGGGGATAAAATATTACTTCATAATCACAATTCGGTCTCTCTCTGCAACACTGCAGATGGTTTAGTTGAAATATTGACCACCTGCGATCAACCAAAGATAGGGATTTTTACATTTAGCGAGTATATTCTACAGCAAGCTATATTAAAGCAAACACAGACTTGGAGTCCAAAAGATAAAAAATGGAATTAGAAAAATACGGACACCCAACATGTGCAAAGGGCAAGCCTGAAAAATTACCACCCACTCCTAGCAAGAGAGACTCGAAGCAGAAACTGTAAGAAATAGCTGAGCATTCTCCATGTCGTTAACATTGCGAAAACCATCTCCAAATCTCTCCCCCTACAATCTACTGCAAAAATATTGTTGTATTTTTAGACTTTCGGCACGTATTCCCATGCATACGAATAATTGTGCAAAAAATACTATTCACGAATGCTAAACCAAAAGACGAGTTAATCTGCATGTAGCGCTTCAGAGACTTCATCTCTCCAGCAATGGCAACACAGGGTTGAGGGTACATCCGAATCAGGGTAAAGTTTTATTCTACCATGATATTTAAGTGATTATATGCTCATCTAATTCCAATGAAGAATTTTTACCTCTAACCAGAAAATATTTCCAAATGTGACTGAAGTTTTCATGGGAAAATATGAATTTTCTTATGCACTTAATACTCTGAATAATCGATATTATTACTTCTCGAAATATTACTACGACCATAGGTTTTTAGTCAGAGGCTGTATAGTAAATACTCCAAACATGAAATAACAGTGATCAACTAAAAAGTTTGTTTGATAGGTGAGGGTAATTATCACCTCAGCCCTAATTAAATTCACACATATGGTAAAATGGCTATTCATTTTTCTGTACCGACTGATATTTCTCATGAAAATTCTGGGACACAGAAAATCTCACTATTTGGGTTTAGCTGAATGTACTCAAAGGCATCACCCGGATTTGAAGTTCGGACCGGGATCAGAGGCCGAATGTTCTACCCACTAGTGTTTGTATACGGGGCCACCACCACTTTCCTTGGGTACGAGAAACACCTACGCCAGGAATCATTTTACTAAGGCGTCACCTCACTTTGTTGTCTCCCCTAAGTAAATGGCTCGGTGGCTAAACCAGGCGCCATTCATCCGAGCCTCACCTCGTGCACGGATGCCGTGCGCTGATTTAATGGGCCATAATGTTAAGTGTTCAGGGTGGGAAATGACCTCCGCAGACGGAGAATCTAAAACGTTACTTCCATTGAGATCCTCATATATACGGTCGAATGGAAGCATCATGGTTAACTGAGAGGATTGAGTAACAATGATATCGCTGGACCCTTACTCTTTCACGCAAGTCAATGGTAACGCGAATAGGATATAATATTTCCTCGACTATCTCTGCACCGCTAACCTTTCAATGGAAGACATATACCGCTTAGAATCCTGCTATAAACTTTACTGTACTCGTTTATCTCGGAATTCTGCTTTGAGCTACTCAAAAACACAAGGATAATATCAAAGAAATATGTAAATTTTATTAAAAAACTGATATTTAAAAAAATCTAAAATCCCTATCTGAAAACACATCGTTAACCCGTAACTTTTGAAGTAAATGCGTATTAAAACTTATAGGGGTAATGCCGTTATCAATTATTTCCCACGCCCTATTTCACACGAAATACAAACACCAACGCCAATCAGTCTGTGCAATAATTTTCCCGGAAAATACACTTGTTGGTCAAGTAAAATTGAAAGTGGCTATCAAATTTTTGGGTTCAGTCATACATTAAATCGGAATTACCTATATAAGTATATGATTTAAATTCAAACTACCGTGGTTTTAAGCTCCCTGCCTGAACTGACCAAACCAGATATATTTTGTAGTTCTGAAAATGGTATTCATAAAATGTTCCAAAATATGTACTAGAAAGGTTTAAAAAAATACCAGTGCATACGATTTCTACATCATTTTCAAAGCCCCACACTTAGCAATATACCAGAAATATTAAAATATTTGTACTGTACTACTTATAAATGGCCATGGACCATACGGAAACGGTTATATATTGATCTACTAGGTTAACAAATAATATTCCAAAGTCTTATTTTAAGTTAAAGTTCAGTTAGTTAATACGCTAAAGTTTCTAGTCGTGGCTGCAACAAGGATTCACTCGTGCCAGTGAAAAAAATTCGTTGCACACCCGTGACATTCCACCTAGCGCTAACTTATCCATACTTCACACGCCCATCAAAAACACTCACATGACTTCTACGTGTACTTTGCCACCCTCTCCCCTCAGTGGAACCTATTCCATCCCTCTCCGGAACTATCCCACAAAGCCAAACACAGTTTACGCTCTCCTTCACTTTTCCTAGACCACCACATCCACCACCCTCCCTTTCGTTTCGACTATCCATTTCCACACCTTTATTCAACCCCTTACATTCCCTCCATTTATTCCCACTTCGACGACGGTCTGAACCTCACACCCTTGCTATTCCCCACCCCGTCCTCTTTCCGTCCAACCTTTCGGCCACCGGGCATCATTTGAAAAAGGTCCCACCCTCTCCATACTCCACCTCTTCATCTCCTTCCCTTTTACTCGCTACTTCTTCCCCTCCTCTCGTTCACCCACATGGACACCGGAGTCCCTCTCGACCCCCTCTCCACCACCCTCCCTCAAGCTGGCAAGGGAAACGGACGGACACACACAATCCTCCCCCTCTCTGCCCCACCCACCCGGTTACCCTCCCACATATTCTCCCTACCGCCCCTCGCCGGCAAATCCAACTTCCCTTCGTCCCTGCCCCCTTCTCTCCCTCCCACCATCCCTCCCCTCTCTCTTTCTCTCTCTGCCTCATAGAAAGGCAATTTGGACGGCCTCCAGGAGTCTTTCAATCCAGGAACTGCTGCTCATTAAAATATGCAAATGTGTGTGAGCGGCACGGAGAAGCGATATGTTTACGACCATGTGACTAATGCGGTGGAAATATTAATGTGGACGTGTGGGGGGCCGCTGAGAGCGTGTGAGTATGTGTGTGTTTTTGAATGCGAGCTCGTCCCTCTCTAATCCTTTCCCTACTGGTTCCTCACCATCCCAAAAAACTTCCTTCCACTGTGATATCCTACTAACCCTTTTCTCCAAACGCCTAACCTCCTAGGTCACTCCATCGCTTGCCTTCCAGTTCTTACTTCACACTCCGGCTTCACAAATGAACAGTCGGAATTTCCGCTATTGGGATGGAAGCGCTTGGAAGGAAACCGCATACCCCGGCGCAAGTGCAGTTTCCGATCCATGGTGCATTTCCGAACGTTAGATTTTCAGACTAACCGAGGGCTAACTCGAGAGAGGCAGAGAGCTTACGAAGAAGGTCGCCACCGATAGCAAGATCCTCGAAATCGAATCCTTCGGAATAGTAATCACCGAATAGCATGTGTTAGCTAATTGAACGAGAATCTTAAATACGATATTCTATGTTTTGGATGGCCAACCTAAGCTCGTAATCATGATAGAGGAGGGAGTGAAGAGGATAAATGTGTGTACTGATTGAATAAATGATGGAGGAACGAAAACGTTGTATTCCGTATGGTATATCAGTGTGCATAAATATATCCGGTATCTTATTTCAACACATATGAAATTCTGAAGAGCACGCACGCTCACTTACACCATATCTTTGCTTTGTCTTTCAGATCATTCTGACATGGTGGAGCGAAAATTTTTCGGTCATCAGTCAAAATCCACATCGCGGGCGACGGCTTTTCATCTCAACTTGTTCTCAGGTCACCTTGGGGTGTGATAGCTGTCCCTTTTTCAACGGACTCCCCACACTTGATGAAGAGTTCCAAAGGAAGGGGAGATTTGTGAAAGATATCCAGATCTTAGCCATAAAGCCTTACGAATTAGAAATGGAAAAATGCCAACTTTCATCGAATTCATGGAGTGTGATAGCGTACTAAATGAAATCAACTGCAATGGGATTTAGTTTGAACGGTAAGCGCGCGCCTAATAAAAATATTATTCAAGAGCCTTTATTAAATGGTCAGTAATGTAAAAAAGAGAGAACTTAATCATAAAATAACAAATTATATAAAGGAGCATTTAAATGAAGTACTTTATCACTGGTTAGCTTTTCAAAGGAGAAGAAAATACGTGCTCTTAAATAAAATATTGACAAAGTGCGAATTCATTCAAGAAGAAAATAGAGCTGTGACCACCAACTGAAAAAAAGAATACCAAACTGCTTTGATTCCCAAGCAATATAATGAAAATCGAATTAAAAAATTACAGCAATAAACAATTGAACTGAATAATCGTTCTGCGTCACTCAATTCGTCATCAAAACAAAATTAAGGTCTGTTATCCCAGACCATATTAATCTAAGAACCTTATTTTAAACGAAAATTCTTTTGTCAGAATAATTCACATTTACCCAGGAGTAACTACTTCTTAGACTAGTATTCAAAGCCCTCCAAAACACATCCTCACAGCGACTCTCGTAGATGTAGGTACAGGAGAATACAATAAAGCGTCACACAAAAATCAAATTTTTTGCAAAGCATATTTAAGCAGCGAAAATAGAAAACGAGTAGCGTAGCATAACTGGCATATATTTCTACGGCTTTACGTTTTAAACGGTGGCAGAAACGGAATTTTTTTAAATAAGTAAAGTATATACAATAAAATCATTTTGTGGGTCTAATGCATACATGTAATTATGGGTGATAATTAGACGTGAAGGAACATCATTAGGATTTTTGTAAACACTGAACTTTGTGAATAGAGAAGAAAAAAATCAATGGGAATGGCAATTAAAAGATTAAAAATTAATGCTGTCTGAGGCCCAATTTGGATAATCCCTTTCGGTAGCAAGAGTAAATCCTAATTTCAAGCAATGAGACGAAATAAACAGAGCTCAAATTTAGTTAAAACCTGGGTCAGAGACAAAATTGTATGCGAACTTCTATGACTATTTCCATCTTTGAGCTATGTATACAGATCTATATAATGCGTGCCTAAGTCCTGACAGGGCTTGTAGGCCAAGTCAAAAGGCCTATTTGCATTTTCCCCTAATAGGTTTCCTGACTTTTGGCAGGTTCAAGTGTGGCAACTTGAAATGTTTGGTGTTATTTAAAATATTTTCCATCACAAAGCGGCGCTGTAAAGTTATGTGATGTGACTCCTGTCCTAAAGAATCTTCGCCACCAATATGAGCGTAATAAGTGAAATAGCTGGTTCCAGCACGAACGAAGAGTGAGACAGCATTCAACTATCAACGCTTACCAGCATATTTTTCTACCTTATCGCTACATTGCGCATACATTTTAAGGCGTAGAATTTTGAGCACTTCTTGAGTTAAAAATAATACTGACTGCTGCGAAACTTTCGAGTATTGTCACTATTATTGCAAAAGTATAGGCTTTCCAAATGACTGTCTTTGAATACTTCTTGTTTATCCTGTCTATCTAAGTATGTTTGGATGGATATTATGTTTGCATGAATAACTAGTGTGGAAAAACTAAAGGGGAAGCAAAAATATCGAAATATCCCTTTCAGTTTGTATCCTACTTTTTATAGTGTGAATATATATTATAAATAATAAATAACTTTACATAAATATAGCAACCGGTGATTATGATAAATTGAAAAGTTCCTATTCAATGTATATGAAATGACAAATTTAAAAGCCTATCAGGGTTCCCTCCTTCATTTTCTAATCCGCAGTTTTAACTCCTGCCATTGACTTCGTTTTCACATCTGGAAATGGCAAAGTGATTATAATTTATAGTAATCTAACATCTATTTGCGCAATGTTTTACCGGCAAAAGTTTCAAACAGAAGTGATCGCGCTGGTCTGCAAATCACAAACCACAAACTAAATCGCTGCCGGGAGACAATTTTGATCCTATACTTATTTAAGACACATGAATTATATTTTCAAATTTCTTGAGAAAGCCTATCATGCGTTGTTAATAGAATAGCATAGAAAGTAGAACGTATATTTTCTGCCGCGTCAAAGCTTGAATTTAATAGCTCGAGAACGGTAAAGAGGGGCTATACATGTATAATCTAAAAGAATTTTTTATGAGTTGTTAGCTGAGAAACTTCAGGGCCACGAGTGACGGCAAACATTTTCTCGTTGGTGCAATCGATTTTACCTGCCACCTCCTCGAATTAATATAACCTCAAGGAATCATCTCCCCAGTAACTTCCCTGACTTTTCCTATAGGCCCCACGTAAAACCATTATGATTTATTTTCTCGGCTTAACCCTTCGGTTGACGTTGACACTATCCAAGTTCCTCTGAATTCTCCAACATTAGCCACCATTCATTCTGACCCATGGCAATGAAGAGGTATGGGTTAGCTACTATTTATCCATCTTTTCAACCCCAGCCGTCGTCGATCGCTGAATATGGTTTTTGCTTCTCTGAGCTGCAAAAGGTTGGCTGGCAGTTATGATCTTGAATTCGTATTGGTATCACACCAGAAGATGTAGGTCTGATTACTTTCGGCTGAGAGAACACATCATCACAGGGCTCACCCATGTGATGAATATGTGGTCTTGATTTGGTATTCGGAAAGGGTTGGTTTATAAATTGGTGGTAGCTACATTAAAAAGTCTCAATATTTTCATGCAAACATTTTACATGCCCAGTAATTACAATAGAAATTGCGAATTATTCAAGAAGAAAGCATAACTGAATGCATGCCACGCTCAATCAGTGTTATTTTTATTTTTAAATTGCGTATGTTACTACAGACTCTATAATACAAGTAAATCAAGCACAGCGCCCCTCATTGAGAGGTTGTCTCCATAATATAATTCAATAAAAGTTAAAGCGAAATCACAGGATTCTAAACTTACTATGGCTAAAACTTTGCCATATGCAGAGCAGAAATTGGCAAAGGTTAAAAAATATCTTCCAATGAATCCTTGTGCACGGTTGTTTTGTGTATAAAGAGCCTTCAACTGCACCAACAAACAGCAAAAAACGGTTGGTAATTATAATGAAGCGGATAGGTATTTAAAGACCATGTTTTGTTACCATAAACGATCTCGTCATACCTCTTTGTCACAGCTAATGTTAGACTAATTATATTAAATAATATTTACTTGAGCCGTTGAATGTTTTAACTTAAACCTTAAACCTTTTACGGCTTAAAGAAATATTATTTAATATAATCAGTCTAACAAGAAGCCGTAAGAAGCTCAATTTATTTATCCAACCGCTAATGTTGCCACTATTATCCAATTAATGTCTTTAAATTGATATCTTTGCTTCAAGAAAAAAGTCAAACGCGGCTTAATCCAGTGGATACGGTATGTGCGGTAGGATTCATCTCCTCGAGCAAAAATGTCCGCAGTAGAAAAAATATTACGATTTGGTGAATTACCATTCGATAAGGTACAATGCTTAACATGAGTTTCATCTTCCCGGTCTTTTAACCCAAAGGATTCTCCCAATCTATCTTTTCAAAAAAAGTAAGCACTATAATCGTAGGTCTTTCAAAACCAAAAGTAAGCAACATCATTTTACTTATTGGATTCAAACTCTCATCTCACAATTTTCGTATTATTTTTGAATGTATGACTCTTTTTCCAATTGTCTCACCAAGGGAAGTAGAAATTTAAAAAAGTTGCACAGATCTGTTGACAGAATATTACCAATTTTATATAATCCCTTACCATAAAATAATTTGTTGCCTGCTGCTTGACATTCCTTTGCAATTTCTATTTTGGCAAACTTCTGTGACTCAGAACGTGAACAGTGAATCTCTTGGAGAAGCTTTCAATGAAATTCTTTCTCCTATTTCAATTGTTTTAACCCTCATGCGTTGATGATTCATTCTGACCATTTATCTAAGAATTTTCCAGAGGGATTCTCACCCCCTCGGAGATCACTAGAGCTAATTTGACCGACAATGTTACCCTAATATTTCAGAGGACGCTGAGTGGTCACAATCTTTGATGCAGCGTATGACGATGGGTGAGCCACTATTTTTCAACATTTTTAACAAGCTCAATAAATGAGGACTGGATTTCAAGCGATGAAAAAATATTCCTCCGATGGAAATGCATGCCAGAGGAAAAAATGATTCTGCGGGAACCGAACCCCACACCTCGGAGTAGAGTGAATCCAAACAAAGGCAAAAGTGGTCATTCCAAATCCACCCGTGGTTGGTAACGTTCTCTCGTATCCTGATAGAGGTGTCTGTAACAGAGCGCCGTGGACACACGAGGGGTCGGGGGAGACGTAATTAGAGAGTGGGAGTAAGGTTATGGAAGGGCAAAGGAGTCCACAGGGGAGAGAGGAGGGAGGAGCGAGAGAGTTCCGCGACGTGGGTGAGCGGAAGCGGCGTCATAATCCTGCCGCTAAATAGCATCTTGGCAACTCGGTTTCCTGAGCACCCACGAAGAAATTCGCGCCTATTAAGAGAGCCGAGATGGGCCTGCACGGGTAAACAAAAGTGGGCTTAAATGATCAAAGGAATGGGGTACTGCTACTCTTATTTATTAGCGGAATGGCATCTTCAAAGAACACTATCAGGCACTACTACGTAAGATTTTAATTCAATAGAAATCTAACTTATTTGCGCGCCCATTGAAAATCTGGTGACATCTTCCTCTTCTCGTTATAACAAACTGAAACCCATACAAATTCATATTGCAATTTTTTCTCTACAACTAAAAATGACGTTATTCCTTTTCCGTCTCTTGAGGTCGCTCCCCGCGTTGCCATGGTTGTGCGCATGGCTAGCTTTTCAGTATATGCGTTATGTCGCGGTTTGTCTTATTCATAAGGCTAATTAATTTGCGGCCCTATATTTTTTCATATCGACTGTCAATTTTATTAATCCCCGAAAACATTTCTTTCTTACAACTATCAATACTATATCTACGTATTTGTCCCAATTTTCTTCATTGCTGATGCCTTACTATTTGTGTACATTTTTGCAAGAATATTTTAACGTACCACATAATTCCTAAAAAATCAATTGTGTGTCAAGGTTTGCCACTTGGCCATATTTTTTGTTTGGTGATCATTCTACAATTCCTCTTCTACTCTTAAAATAACTTCACTCATTGCTCGTCACCTTTCCCAATGATACTTTTCTAATCCGTAAGAGTACACCCCTTAACAGGAATATTTTCACGAACTGCTTCCTCGACTAAAAGCAAATTGTTTTTAGCACTGTTACTTATTCTTCAAGACACGCCACGTATTGAGGATTTTTTCGTTTTGATTTTGTCACCCATCGAATTTATATCATTTAATTCATTTCTCTCATCGGTATAGAGTAAATATACTTTTTTCATCCACTCTTCTTAAATTCTCATCTCACGCTGCATCTAATCTCAGCTTCCCCCATCCATTTAAACGCAAAACGTAGCAAAATAATAATAATGTAGAACAACTAAACAGTTAAGAGAGTGCAGCGAACGTGAGGAGTTTCATTTACAATCAACCTACGCATGGCAATTTATTCACAAACTAATTAATCCCAAATTTCTTGTATTTTTTTGTGATTATGACAGATATCTTTAAGTTTTGCGCCGCCACATGCCACCAATTGCCGAATTCATAACAATGAATGGTTCTTTGGATTTTTTTTTGATTTTCCCAGTTACGGAAAAAAATGAAGCCCTTGTCCGGAAAAAAATCGCTTTTAATAACTTTGCCGCTGCCATGTGGTGTGCTGTAAAGTGCACAATGCTCGTTGATGATTTAATACTGCACTGAAAGGTGATGGCGCAGACCACCGGTTTCAAAATATCTGAAAAAGTAAATCTAATGAGAGCGAAGAGAAACGTTTCATTAGCGCCACTTCCGACGCCAGGTGCGACTGAAGCAAGCTTTTGTTTTCCAACTAATGTCGCGTTCAGCTCGTGAGTTTTTCATTTTTTCGTCTTCCCATTGGTTGCAGCAACGCGCACATTAAGTGCAAGCTCAAAACAATAGACCGCTTTCATCTTTTATGGATAAATTACCTACTTTCATGCGAGCCAATAACTCGGTCGGAGTTATGGTGTGTACCCAACTCTATTCAATGGGGTAAGAACTTCATCCGCTGATCGTGTTGAAATGGCATAAGAGCAAGCAGGTAGCGAATCTTTCAACATCATCTGCAGTTAGTGCTCCTCGATTCTCAAATATATCCACGCGGTTTTAATTTTAACAGTATTTTCCTCATTTTAAATAATTAAGCAGAAATGAGTAAAAGAGCGATGAAGATATTCTTGTCGTTTTATCCAAGAATAGGCTTTTCTTTTAAAAATGCAGCTTCACATAATTGTGCCCTCAAAAACAAAACCTAATTTTTCTGATTCTGATATCAAATGAGAAAAAGTTTTGTGTGTGTAGTTAGTTGTTGTTACACTTCATTTAAACTTATATGAAGAAGTGGAAAAGAAACCAATAACTTATAAAATATGTATTAACATTGGCGCAAAAAACACGTTTGTAGATATTAAGTTGGACTCGCTAATTTCTATATTCGAACAAAGCTGAAGAAATGTGTCGACTCTTACCTATCATTTGGTGATCCTAGCATTCGTAATCAGTCAAAACCAATGTTTAAACCATAAAAATTAAGGGAAGATCAGAAACTCCACACGTCGATTAAATAGTTTACCCTTAGATCTCCCATATAACATTTTCTAATTCATTTACGGCAAACATGCGCACATATACCCTCTTCTTGAAATTTATTTTAGGTTGAGGCAATAAGTTTAGGAGACTATATTTCATATAACGACAATACACAATGTCCTTCGATGTTATATCAAACAGGCTTAAGCTAAAAATTAAATGGAAAATATTTATCTTTGTCATAATGACAGGTCAATGAATTTTAATGAACCATCTTCTCCATTTACCTCTATCGCTAACCCAATCTACACTCACGATATTTTCTTTTCCTCAGCATCTTAAAGTTTTATAACCTTTGCGCTGTAATCCTTCTTCCACATCTCCTATTAGGTACTCACACAGCCACATAGTTAAGTACTAACTTCTTTGTGTATGGCGTGTATAGTTGATTTAATCTTCGCCGTCATTTCTCAAATTTTCTCAAAACAAGTAATTTAAAACAAAATAACGGTAATTGATAGCGTTACTTCTTGAAGAGTACAATCCAACGTGGTATAGTATCTTACTATAATTACGGGAAGAAAAGCAGTAGGAACAAGATAAACGATATTAGAACCACGACAGATTTTAGAGAGAAGGATAAATGTTAACAGAAATACATATGCGGCCTTTATTGATTTAGAAAAGGCCTTTAACAAAGTTGACTGGGGACTTCTATTCCAAATATTGACAACAAACGAACTTCATTGGGAAGATAAAAGAATTATTTTAAATTTGTTCAAGACAGAAAACTGAAGTTGATATTGGATGTAGATATTCAAATGGATGCAGGAAAGTTGCAAAAATAAAAAAGAGGCGTGACACATGGTTGTCCCCTAAACCCCTTCCTATTTAATTTATTCATCGAGGAAGTAATTACAAAAATGAAAGAAAGAGCTTAAGGTATTAAATTGAGTGGAAGAAGAATTCACAGTATCCGATTAACCGATGATATAGCAATAATTGCAATCTCTAACAAAGGACCCGAAAAAGATACTCAAAATGCTATCCAGAGACCTAGAAGATTTGAAATTGTAAATAAAAAATAAGACCAAGATAATGGTAATAGAAAAAGGAAAAGAAATTGTAAAAACAGGCATAAAAATAGACAGCACTATGGTTGATTAGGTTGAAAATAATACTCCCCATGTGGTTTTTGCCACCTGGGGAATATTATTAATAGCAAAAATACATGTGAGATTGATATTCAGAGAAGAATAGCCTTGGCAAATCAAGCGTTTCAAAACAAGGACAATTTACTTGTCAATAACCATATAATCATAGAAATCAGGAAAAATTTCATCAAGAGATTCGTTTGGAGTGTATTTTTATACCGATGTGAGACATGAACAATCAGGAAAACGGAAAGAAAAAAGCTTGAGGCAATGGAAATGTGGACATGGAAGAAACGAAGAAACGATTGTTGGGTAGAAAGATAAAGTGATGAAATAGTGTTAGCAGATGTGAAAGAAAATAGATCACACTAATATCTACTAAGACATAACCAATCGTGAGATCAGTATAAGTTCCTATACCAAAAAAGGTAAAGGCTACATCATGGGAAGGCTACAGAACAATGTTTGATATCCCACGCAGCTAAAGTGGTATTCAGGATCAAGGATGGAGAGTAGGGCAATTGATTACTTAGGGGATGATCAGTTTGAGTTTAGGAAGGGGAGAGGCGCGCGTGGTGCCATTGCAGTAATGATATCACTAATCGAGAAAATGTATAATACAACTAAGACGTATTTGCCTGTTTCGTAGATTTCGAAAAGACATTTGATAAGAGTAAATTGGGAAAAAATGATGAAGATATTTCAGAAAATAGGAATAGATTAGAGGGAAAGGAGGCTAATCCGCAACCTGTACATGTCTCAGACTGCTCAGGTGAGGGTGGGAAACGGGGAGTCCGGATGGGCAGTGTTAGGAAGAGGTGTTAGGTAGGGTTGCCCTTAATCACCGTTGCTGTTCAACCTGTATGCAGAGGAAATGATCAAAGAGGCATGGGAAGAACTTGAGGTAGGAATGAAAGTGGGCGGGGAATTCGTAAAATCAGTTAGGTTCGCTGATGACCAAGCTTTAGTTTGTCAGTCAGCCAAGGGGCTGCAAGCATTGCTGAGTGAATTGGAAATTCAGTGCGACAGGTATGGGATGAGAATCAACATTAATAAAACAAAGGTTATACGATTTTCCAGAAAGAAAAAAGCTAAGCTAAACATTAAAATAGGAGGGAAAAAACTGGAGTAGATAGAACAGTTTACGTATCTCGGAAGTGTTTTGGACTAACATGGTCAATTAGTAGGGACGTAAGGAGAAGAATTGCACTAGGCAAAGAGGATTTCACAAGGAGGAGGGAGTTGATGAGAGGGACGTTGAGTAAGGATGTTAAGAAAAAAATCATAAGGACTTTGATATGGAGCGTAGTGGTGTAGGGCACGGAAACATGGCCATTGAAGCAGGATGATAGGTATAGATTTGAGGCTTTTGAAATGTGGGTTTGGAGAGGAATGGACAAATTTAAGTGGACAGAAAGGAAAACAAATGAGGAGTTGATAGGTATGGTGGGGGAAGAGAGGGCATTGCTGGGAGAAATCCTGAGGAGACAGAACAAATGGGTGCATATCATATTGATTGCAAGTTGGATGTTGAAGACTGTGAGAAGAATGCTAGGAAAATAAGGAGGGGGCATAGGGTAGGGATGTTGGACGGAATGAAGGAAGGAAGGAAGTATACGGAGATGAATAAGGGTATGTTGTTGACTAGGTTGTTCGGTTTTGTTTTCTTAGAAGTGACAAGATATATATTTTGTAGTTTTATTCTTTTAAAACCTAAATTAGCTGGCAGATTACCCATAATTATAATAACCTATTCCTTGAGAACATATTTGAAGAAAAAGTTGTAAGATAGAAACCAAGAGGACTTCCCAGCGCTGCTTCCTTTAAGAACATGACGCGCGAGATAGACTTCATATCGTATGCTAGCCTGAAGGAAGCAGTAGTGAATAGTGAGGCGTGGCTATTGCGACAAGGTACTGCCTTTAATTTCTGATAATGAAAGTCACATGTGCCGTTCTATAACTATTTATTACTGCCAAAACTTGTTATGCTGGCAAAAATGACTGAACATACAGGTATTACTCTCTATAATAGATTCCAGGGGGATTACATATTTGCTGAGTATACACCTTACATGACATAGACACTGGAAACCAAAATGCATTGCGATTTTAAATTTATATAAGATTTTTGAGCTCAAAATTTCAAATTAACTACATGAAATTACAGCAAATGAAATAAATTAAAACACCACAAGGTCATATGAGCTAAAATGTTCATAAACTCTATTTAGCCATTAAATCTATTAATTCTTTAGAGTATTGCTTTAAAAATGAGTGAATATGAATTAACTGTATTATATTATTCCAAATTCTTTAAACATAATCTGATGACTGTAGGCATATCTCAAAATCAAAAAGGGAAACCATTGAAAAAGAAAAACATTTATGGAGCTCACTGATGAAATTGTAACTTTTCAGTTGAAATTAAGTATTCAATGGGCAGATGTTCCGATATTGAAAAAGGAGGGCCAATCTACATTCAATTTCCCGAAGAGCGTTATGTTTTCAAACGGTGACCTATGAAACAAACTGCGATTGATAACTCTCAATCCGTAAAGAATTAATCTTAACATAGATATCACCAATGTCGTGAAGTATTGCGTCACTCTCCTTTCCATTGTTTAATACGTTATTCATGCCGTTTAAATAGTTGATAAAACTTCAATCCTATGTGGAAGTGCAATAAGGCAGTGATGTTGCAAGTCTCCATCATACAAAAAGAGGTAAAATGGGGAGAACTTAAGTACATGCGGACGTGTATTCAGTGGTGAAACAACTGGAAATACAAAAAAAGCTCTTTATCCTTCCCTTCACGATTACAATCCTGCCCATAGTGATGCTTTTTTGCCAATTCAACGAACGAGCTTGTAGTGATGAAAACTGATCACCCTTTGAAATTTCTCTACTGGCTAACTGATTGAATTAAATTAATGAATAAAATAACTGTAATTAAGTAAATGACAAATTATCCTGACACATCGGCACATAATCTATTTTATAGTAAATAACTAATTCCTTGGAAGATTATTAGCATTAATTCCGGGGCTTTTATAAATAAAATATATCACTTTCCATGTTCTTTCATCGTTTGCGAAAAACATTGAACTGTTTCCATTTTCAATGCCATTACTTTTGCATTGAATGCCCAGCCGAGTGTCTCGATCCGACAGCAAAGCTTTGGAAAATTGTTTCTCAAACTTGTGTTGGCAACTACGATATGGCCCAGGTGGTTTCCCGAATTCAGATTTCCTACATTCCTTAGCGAAATATTTTAGTGCACCAAACATACCATACACACTCTTAAAAAGTGTGCCCGAATGTTGTTATCACTAATTTTTACGGCAGCATAAAACTTCCGCAAGCCGCCGCAAGGGTGTGCGCCGAATTAATATTTATTTTATTGATCTTCAAGTAAATATATTCAGGTGCATGGGTTCGATTATCTTATGACTGTGTATCTTCTGAGGGAAATACGAATACCTGTATCCGTCGTTGATGGCGTCTGTCCCCTTGCATACTCTCTTCGTGAATGAAGGGGATCTTTACCTGATTCCTTCAATATAGCCTCCACAATTTTCTCGTAGATAGTTTTAACGTATCCAGCAAATTTTCTATTAACATTTTCCAATTATTTCATTAACATGCTCTCCCATGAAATTGCCGAATATTCCATGTAGTTTAACTAAAGAGCCATAACATCTCCATACATAAAAATTTTCTCTCTATCCTTTCCACCATTTGGTGACGGTCCACATTTCTTTTATTCCAAAGCTTCAGTGCTTCACATTTTATGATACATAATTCTAAACCTTATTCCTTACCCCATTCCGATATCTCATCTAAATCGCTTAAGGGTGGCCCCAAAAATACCGGTTACCTTGTTGATATGTAAATCACTGAGTCGTTTGCAAATAATTAAAGTTTACTGCCAACGTAGAAACATAAAGGACGTATTTGGGATCATGGAAATATATTTACTATTAACGTCTTCACAATAATTTGTGCAGACATTTTTATTAGAAATGTATTCAGGAAAGAACCAGTCTAAATATAACTACTCCTGATGACGTCATTTTGACGAAAGGTATTCGAACCGTAGCTCATATCCAAGTACGATAAATTTTAAAGTAATTATTGCTTACTAAATGTAAAACATTACGAGCACGCATCATCGCTAACGAATCAAATGCACATTAAAATAATGTTACATCCACCTCTTTCCACAGCCCAACTCCTATTTTTAGGGTTTAAATCTTAATTATCCACGATTTAGAGCATGAACAATATGAAATTAGTTTATTACTGGACTTGCTAAAACCATAAAAATTTTCTTTTTATGCCACAGTTAAATCTTTGCTACCTTGCTTCAATCTTTCGGTGGAAATGTCATCCCAACCCGATGAGAAAGGGACTTCACTCGACGGATAATTATGACTTTAATTAAGGCAAGGACGTGCTGCGAATTGTTAACACTGCAGGCACCCCAAATGCTAAGCTAGAAATTAGTAGGTTTAAAAGTGGTTGTCTCATTTCATTGATTCCTTCGTTGAATAATTAAACCATTTCTTTAAATGATGGATTACAGAGCATTAATTAATACGTATGTGTATCATTTTTTCATTATGGCGTCTTCGGGCGTAAAGATCAAGAAATATTTTGCGAAAAGGAAATTTTTTCCAATTACTGGCAGTAAAATTATTCCTATTTTTAGGTGTATGAAGTTTTTCATGTTTGAATAGGGTTCTATTGAAATAATGGCAGTCAAAAACGTCACAGCCATTGGAGTACA
This sequence comes from Hetaerina americana, assembly GCF_022747635.1. Taxonomy (NCBI): domain Eukaryota; kingdom Metazoa; phylum Arthropoda; class Insecta; order Odonata; family Calopterygidae; genus Hetaerina; species Hetaerina americana. Next base: position 80,672,319 of record NW_027286985.1, on the reverse strand, counting down.
CAAATACATGTAAATAGTAAAGCTACAACATTAGGTTTATTTAGTGGTATTGCATAGCAATCAATCACAATAATAATATTAATAATCGCATTAAAACTCTGGTTAACGCTTGCAATGAGTATTTCTATTTTCCCACATAATTATATGGAAAATAATTTGCTTAAGACCCTAATTATATATGAAAAGTGTTGAGACCAGGGTTGAGGCCTTTAAGGACAGATCAATCAAAATTGAAGTACTAAGGAAAAGAATTCTTGGTGCAATCAACTATGGAGTTTACCAAAATCTTCATTGATCCGGAATGGATCAATTTCTCCAGGTAGGTGCAAGTAATTTTTCAGTTGGTAAAATTAAAGTGGTCCATTAAAGATGCTTCACATGATTTTATTTAACTAAGTGGATCAAACGTCATTTCATAGACAATTTCACCGGTCGGTTGTGACTTAATAAAAGTGCTGCCTCCAACAACTGTGAGGTTAATTGATAATTAAATCATTTTCACAATGGTGGTCGGTTTGCTTAAGGGGATTGCGGTGATTAGATACGTTATTTGAGTAATTCCTGCATCACAGTCCCTTTCACCCTGGAAACAAGAGCCTCCCCCTTTCCTTCCTTTCTTTTCCCCATCAGTCTTGATTCGTATCTGCTGTGCGATTTTTCCACATCCTCCCCCTCTTCCGTCCCTACCCCCTATCCACCTTCCTCCGGGCCTCATTACCTTTCCGGACCGTCGTCATGACCCTCCCCTCCTCAACCCTTTCCACCCCTCTTCACTCATCCAATCAGCACGAAGAGAAAAAACCTAGCCTCCCCGTTACTTTTTACCTCCCTAATATGCATGTACGTATGAGCGTATACATATATACATTTTTAATTTTCGCCTTTTTATAAATCCGAGTGAAATTAAATTTCGTCCCCGGGTAAAAAAAAATTACGGCAATCGAAACTTTAGTATCAAACGTATGAAGTAATTAATGCTTAATTCCAGGCGCCACACTCGTATTTAATTACTCCACTGTCGTGACACGGGCATACAATTGATAGCTTTTTTACGGAAAAAAATTCGCTTTAATTATTTTCATTTTTTCAAATATATTTTTACCTCCCTCTCGGAAAAGAGACGCGAAGGTGGACCATGGGGTGGGCGGGTGGACGAGATAGAGAGAGAGAGGGAGAAGGGCCGGCAGGAGTGATTCAAATTGGCTTTCTGCTGCGGTGCCCGGAACACAGGCCAGCGGGTTCAAAAAAAATATATATATACGTAACACCGCTCTTAGGACGAATCAAAATGCAAGTCGGGAGGCATGGGAAGGGGTGAGAGAAGAGAAATATATTTTTTTCTTTAGGGTGGGAGGTTATTCATCTAAAGCGGGGGGTAGGGTCAGTAGTAGCAGCAGTAGTTCCAAAGCGAAAAAAGCGGTGGGACGGCCAGGGATCGGTATAGAGGTGGAAGAGGAAGGCGAGAGGGGAGGAGGTGCTCGAATAACTTGAAAAGGCGTCGGGTGATAGAATCCCGGGGGTAGAACGGGGTTGGGAGCATTTAAGAGGATTCGGGAGATTTTCATGTGAGTGGGCGGCGGCGTGTGAGGAGAATGGAGATCACATCGACAGTGGCGCGACGCAGCGGAGAAGGAGCGGGCTGCAAGGGTGACAGCGTCGCTCCATCTAACGGGGAAAGCGCGAATCCCACGCCTTCCCTCACGTTACGATTTCCACGCTCGGTAATGGCATTGTCAGATCCCATGATGATTTAATCCGATCGAAAAATCATCTAATGCGTGAGTTAGATGGTGACACTATAATCTGTTAAGTTTTAATTACAGCTTCATCTACCGTCAGGCAATTTCTCTATAGAATGCAGCATACTACTTTTTCATAATGCTGTTTTCTGAGCTTGACTTATAACTTCTTCCCAAATTACTATGACTTCCCGAATAACTTTCATCCTTTCCTCCGGCCTTCCGCATGCCTCACTCGCTAAATCCTCAACCCATGAGTACAAAAGCAAAGTTGCTTTGGGACACTAATGTAATGTTTCAAGGTGAATTGACATATTTGAGAGTTCTCACCTCATATTTTAAACATTTGCTTACAATTATGAGTAAATACTTTCCTCCAACTATTTGGCCTATTGCTACATTAGATTTCACCTTTGTTTATTTTCATCGATTTTTTATTTATTCGGCTGTTTTTTAATGCACTCGTACGACTTTGAAGACCTACTTTTTTAATAAGTGTAATTCAGGGCAAGAAATTCATTGATCTATAAAGTAGCTGCTCCTAAAACAATCTTTCCCATGCCTTGAATACTTTTTCTAATTCAGCTTTCATCGTCGGCTGGGGTCTAATCTTTAAGAGAAATTACAAATTTTAACGAAATTTTGAACGCATATCATTAAACTTCTATTATATTCCTTCAATAGTACATTCCACATATGTTATGGAATTTAAGAAAATTAAAGATTTTCTATTACGCAAAATTAGTTTTTAATAGCTTCCTTCGAAAAGTAGTATTGCATTGCATACCAAAATTTACTCATTCAATTTAATCAAGTTCATGATTATAACTTAACTTCAATATTTTCTCAGTTTTTTCAAATATTTTAAATTAAGGAAGACCATGGATTGCTAACTACATATGTGCCTTGGATAATGCACATTGATTTTGAGTGGTGCTTTAAAAGGAAAATTTGAATATAAAACTTACTCCACATGATATAAAGTTTGACTACTATAAAATAGCTGTGGACACTGTCACATGGCTACCATCCTCAGTTTTGCCGCTGACTAGGAGAAGCAACTTTAAACGATTTAAACGGTTAGCGTCCCTTCAGCTGCCTAATTATAAGCTATGAAAGGTAATTTTTCCGAAAACTTACCTTAAAAGTCAAGCTTTCCTTTCAGGCATGTTATTGCATGTAAGGTTTGCCTTTCCCCTATTTGGCATTACTTTGCTCATAGACATTATCGTTTAAGTTCCCCAAATATGGATCGCATAAGCCAAAAACATTCTCGTGAGCTGAACGTTTATGAAATGCTTTCAGGAATGCATGTGTCCTGTGCCATAACCCTGAAATACGATTGCGCAAAAATTGTTTTCAGGTTATTCTGTTGATTCAATCTAAAACTATGGACCATCACTATTAAGATCCGACTCACGATAAGAGTGGCTGTCAGGCCCCTTAACATGGAGCTGGTACATAAACTGACCTCGTTTTAAGAAATTAAGACTCTTAGAGCACAAGAAATGTAGTCATTTTAATATATGTGATGTCTACTATGATAACTTTTCGCAGTAAAACCAAATTTAATCGCTTTTAGTATTTGTAACCCTTCATACAAAGCCGTGGGTATTTTTTCACAAAATAACAATAACAGAGTATGCTAAGTCTAGTCTTCCATGCCAGAAAGTCATATGCATGCATTGGATTATTCGTTTCACTATGAAAATTGTTTCATTTTTGACCGTGCTAATTAAATTATATCTTTCAAATTACAGGAGGCATTTCAAAGGATTGAAATGTAGCAGCATTTTTTATGCCTGGCAGAAAATAGCACGCAAATAATATTTGGTTATCGTTGACCCATTCACTAAGCGGAAACTAAAATAATTGATTTGCTTTGACCTGAATAGAGATATCCAGATGGCATAAGCTTTTGCAAATTCCTGTTCTTTCTGGAAAATATACACGGATTTATAACAGTGAAGGTTCCATATTTCATGGTGAATCACCGACATTAATTTAAAACACTAAAAAATTAATATCTATCAATACAATTAGTTGGATTTAGATTAGGTCTACTTAAAATCAAATTATTTATTTGAATAAAAGAGAAATATTAAATATTCTGTTAACACTTATTAAGAGAGAATATTTTCAAGAAACGTTTTTCCAGACGTGATAATTTTCTAAATATTCGGGTCACTTAACAATGCTATCAACTTAGAATTTCAATCAACTATTTATGAGCACTAATTTTTTTACGTAATTGGATTCCTTGCGAAAATAGTAAAAATAAATGACGCCCGCATAAAAAAGAGCACAAAGCGGAGAATTGATACTCATAAAAATTCTCGGACGTCATTAATGGTTTCCTTAAAAACATATTAATGCTCCCTCTTGGTAAAACGCTATTTTGCCTTTAAAAGTTTTATGCTCCACATTTCCACAGCACTTTGATTTAATCATCTGCAATTAGTTTTCTTTAATTATTATCATTAACCATCAAAGAAAGGTGATGATAGCCGTAAGATCTTCCCGGAAGGTGGAGGGATGGGGAAACGGAGACTTGAAATGATATATTTAAGGGCAGTAAAAAAAATCGCGCTTACAGAATGGTAACGCTTAGAATTGCAAATGATAATGAGCAAAAAAAATTCAGGTAAGATAAATTTTATTCAAGGGTAAGAAATTTGGCACTGCACTGCCCGCAATATACTGATGATACTCGATCAGCTACGTCGGCCAGAAACTATTTCATACTTCATCGCGACCGGTTAGGCAGGTTTTTACATACACACATACATGTATTTCTATTCTGAAACCTCGACGGAAAATCTTCTAAAATGTATCGATTATCCGTATTTAGATCATCCAGGAATTATTTAATACTCTCCTCATGAAAGAGTTATTCCACGTATTTGAAGAAAAAACCATCTTAGGAGTTTCCTAGGAATTCAGAGTTAATTTTGTGGGATTAAACGACTTGATTGGCGTTTTCTAGCAGAGAAGAGAGGATTCGACAGTTTAACATTGCAGTAACAGAGAAGTTAGTCATCTTGATTCCGATCTACGTCGTCCAGCAGTTAATTTTTCGGATAAAATTAGTGCTTGGTAAAAATTTGAATCACTTCCCACCCTGAGGGCTCTGGTTTGATTCACGGTGGTCACGGATATTTTTCTGCATGACTGTTCTATGGGTAGCACTTCAAGTACAGTCCTCTGACCGTCGGACGAGACGGACCCCTTAGCGTCGTTCGTTATGATTAGACTCATTCCGACACCATATTTTTTTGCTAACGTTATTCGCCCGTTAAAGATCATATCTATTGCAATATTAGCCAAGGATTTCGTGGAATACCAACCCTAACCTAGTAGACTACTGCTAATAACAGCCAGAATATATATTTAAATGAAAATAGATACACTTCACTCCTCTTTTTCCCCATGGTTGATTTAAATACTATATCATCTTCACGGGTTATCAATCTAAGTATTGGATTTTAGCAGCTCTCCAGACTACTTTGTCTCTTCATTCGCTAATAGTTTCGTGCACCGACATAATTGGTTACCTGAGGCTGGTAAAAAAACAGTAATAGTGTGATTTATTCAATTGCCAATAAGCATAAGAACAACTATATGATGAACCTTTTCTGACCCGATCAATGACTATAATCCGAGTAGTAGTCGTGGGTAATTTACAAAGATTCTTTTTCGAGTATAGACCTATAAAAGTGATGAACAGAATATTTCTTTCTTCGATTAATTTAAGAAATAACAATTTAAATCAGTCATTGGTTCACAAGTATTTTAAACTAGTATAATATACTTCAATGGCTTCAACGGTGCGTACACAGTTGAGTACATTTTACTAAAGGGGAATGGTGGAACCACGGTTAAATAAATTAAATAAGTGCTTGCGAAACCTTGATATCACGCGCTATGATTAGGCTATTTAATTTTCACAGAGTCGTTCACATACTTCGTCAGAATTCGTGGCGAAAATTTAATTAAACGGGAATAAGAAGAGCGACAAAACGGAAGAAGAAAAAATACTCGGTGAGTGTGATAAAGAGAATCATTGGGGAAAAGCAAAGGATAAAGCCACGACAGATTTAAGGAAGAGAAATAGCGGAAACATCTCGTAGTAGGGAGCCAGAACAGGGTTCAGAGAACCAGTAAGTAAGATGGAGGGAGTTGTCCAAGGATTCAATTTATTCCCCTCCCCCACGCTGCCATTAGACGGGCGGGAAGGACATAGCGGGAGAGGGCAATTCCTTGGCATTATTTCACATTAATGCCTTCTCCTCTCGTTTAAGGACGAAAACGGGACGCAATAAAATCCAACGCGAATAATTTACACAAAGAATAATGTGGTTGTAATTATCGGCGTTCTGCATGACTAATTTTCCCCAGCCCTCTCCGACTCTTACTTGCGATACAGCTTGCGTCACGAGCGTCGCCTTTTATACGCCTTGCGATTTTAATGCCCATGCTTTAAAATAATGACTGCGTAATTATTCCCCTTCCCCTCCCTTCTCTCCTCCCTCCTCCCCCTCCCTAATAATTAATTCGGAATCATGAGCGCCGCAGCACCCCTCTTTCCCTTACTGTCCCACTCTCCCGATCCCCACCCGTTTTCCCCTCTCACGGGAGAAAGACGAGTGATTACATTTTTCGCCGAATTCGGCACGCAGTTTCTTTTCCTTTTATTGCCTTGTAATGCCACCCAGTGGATGCCGCGAAGTCAACGGTTGAAAGCATCGTAGAGCGTCGATTAGATTCACCACGGGTATGACTCGCTTTGAGTAGGACCGCGGGAAACAGGTCTTCTCGAGAGATTTTAATGCCTTAATACTGCCTCAATATGAGGGTTAGTAGAGAGCTTGTAGAGACCCCGCACTTTTCCTCCAGCACCATTCAATTTTCGGGCGTTTGACTTGGGAAGGACGCGGAGTTAATCGAAAGAATTCTGGCGAGATCTGAATGATCCAGACCCCTATGCAGAGCACCTGTCTGCTTGCGCGCGCAAGCAGGTATACTCCAAGGCTATCAAAAACAACAGTTTCAATCTATTTATATCTGATTGAAAGATAAAACAAAAAGCACCACAATTTTCATGACATTCAAGCCACCTTGTTCCCCATGATAACAATCTCTTGCACGAGTTCAAACACGATTACAGCTGAAAGGAGTGTTTATTTGAGACAGGTTATGAATGTTGAGGGAACAGATGCATAATACCACAATTCCACATCTTTTGCAAAAATAATAAGTACTCAACCATAAGGAGCAAATACACGTGGACTCAAAAAATATATACATACAACACCCTAACCCCATAAAGTAAATCAATTATCCCCCATTTTCCGAAAATAAAGTTCACCATAAAATTCAGCTGAAGTACACTAAATACGTCCTTGGCTGCTATTGATATTATATCCATTATTCAATCTCAGGGATGCGCCCTGAGCTTCTCGGAACAACCCGATACGATAAAGTCCTTCGAAGAATGGATGAAGATACTTTTCTAAATAAGACTAAGGTAGTAGAAGAATAAAGTTGATCGAGTACGCCAGTAATGGAAAGAATAACGGAAGGTAAAAGCTCCTGAGGAAATCTAATTAAGAATCAAGAGAATTATGTGAATTCATGGAAGGTTCCAATGAGAACCTGGACATTTCAGGAAGAGAACAAGCTACCTTAGGATGTAATAATCAACTAATCCTAGAACTTCCAATACTTAAGATTATAACACTGATACGAATAGCAGTATCCAGGGAGAAAAGATATTTTTTAAATTGCCTTACCTTCTGCTTGCTTGGTTCCTGGCGTAAATCTCCTGCAGACGCATAAACCCGACAGCTTCATATGAGTGCGTAAAAACTATTTGACGTTCGTATTTAAATGTAACTAGTTTATTATCGCGCATTTTCTACCCTTAAATTCTAGTTAACATTAACCAAAAAGTAATAGGTCGGACAACAATGGACTATTGGGGGCACTGAGATAAAGTCAGAATGGTATTTTTACGATAAATAAATGCGACAAAATAATCGTTGAGATATTTGTAGTATCATGAGGAATCAAGCAACAGAATAATAAGACATCGTGCAGTCCTTATACTCAAAGAGTAATTGTGACCAGTAGAAAACAGCAGTAGTGGTGAGACTTCAAAATTGTTGTCCTTTTAGATATTCTTACTTTCATTTTATTTACAATCGCAAAACATAAGCTTACATTTTTATGGGCTAGCATACTCCTATTGAATTCAAAAAGTTGTTAATGGGCAAATGTCAATGTAAAGTTAAAGAGACCATAAAACCATGTTTCACTATTCCTCATAGTTATAATTTTATAGACACAATACGATTTTGCGTGATCATGCACACGAATCATGTGGCTACAAAACGCTGACTGTATAATGTATGAGCTTCCGTCTAGAGTGAGTTACCACGCGACGCGGCTATAAATAACGTGGAATACCTCTTAAAGGCCCTTGATATTTGCTTCTCAGTGTAATGCAAGCTTCTGTCCGTTCAATGTAGGAGGCGAGAGCCAGGATCATTAAATTAACATCATCCTTCAGTACAGAGACGAAAATGGAGACCGCAGCCGTTGCGTTAGTCAGCAGTTTATCGGCCACTCTAAGCCTACCGGAAATGAAATCGTGAATCGTCGTTCCATGAATTTTCTTCGTTTTCTGAAATTCAATTACAAATGTGATGCTCAACAAAAGATTAATAGGGAACAGAAATTCGAATTCGTAATCAAGTTGTGGTTGGAGAGATTTAGAAATGACGGGAAATTCACTGAAATAAGTTGATAAGCTCAAATAAAATTACTTCACCACAAATATACCTAATTAAAAGTATTAGCTATATCTTATAATGTGGCAAGTAGTAACACTTTATAATCGAGGCATTAGTTCAATGGTTTGAACACAAGCAAACGTTTTTCATATATGCCTCGATCTCCGTTGGACGAAAGAAGTTCAAGAATGAAAGTATTAAAGAGCAAATTCTAAAATAAAGATGCTGAGCAATCATCCAGATTTGCATGACCTTCCTGGAGGAATCGGAATTTTGAAAATATACCAAATAATTTTTCTCAAACTTGTGGGTTTTTTTCCATCTACAAACCTTTAGTTAATAATACATTGTGCGAATTAAACAAAGCTGTATTTTTCTTTCCGACTTAAATGATATCATATTTTATTAACTTTAAAAATCCGATTAATTTTATCAATTTCCTCAAAATATACTTAGGAATATGTACTAAAATACATTTGTCAAATATAATTAATTTTGTACGCACGCCCTATGAAACATATCATATGATCATATCTTTAGTTGCGTAGAAATAAATTTTGTCCATTCAGATGCCTAGAAAAATCACCCATAGCCTAAGGATGAGTGATGGTCGAGAAAAGTATTTCCGTAGACGACAACACACTATGATTATAGCAACGCAATAATCGCTAAACGGTTGAGTAACAAAATAGTCATCAGTGAAAACTGACTCCGTGAAGAGTTAAAATGCCAAGATTAGTAAATTGAAGTAAATTAATTCAATTATAGCTCGATGTCCCATAGAAAAATTCGCCTTCAAACTAACTTTTATCTTAAAAGTCTACGCTTGTAATTAGAAAAGGTTCCATAATTTCAATTTGGGCCTAACAACTTAATACTTAGTTTATTAAAAATAAAACCAAAATAGTTAATATAATTCAGGGAATTAATCCACAGGAGATATTACAATCGTACATATTTAGCGTGGGGGAACATTGAGCAGATCGTCCAAGGGTATGAGTCAGACATACCTGTATGCTATGACTTCACGCGGAAATGGGAGTACAATTTTTTTAAATTTACTCGATACCACTATGCGCCAGGAGAAATTTGCATAGCGATTCGAGTTGAATTAGTTAGTGAAAATAGATTATACTGTAAAACACTAGAGTATTTATTACCAAGTCTAATTAATTACATTTAATGTCAAGGCACTTAAGTATAAGAGCTAGAAATTGTAAGTGAAATTAAAACAAAAGTTACAAATGGCTATCATGATCCATTAATAACATATATTTCGTACTTATAGTGATCATTAATTCTTAAATAATTCCCTTCAATTTTACCATATGTGATCGTTGTGATTTCACTGCACTATAGTAATTTATCACTGCAATCTTCAGCTGTACTGCGTTAAAATGTCACTTTGTGGCAAGAGTTGTAGTTTAAATAGGCCATTAGATGAATAAATAATAATGAAGTATATTAAACTGCCATAGAATAAATACTACGTGGGAAATATGAAAAAAATAATAAGTTTAATCAATACTCTTGCCTTTGGTTTAATGCTATGCTGAGATCTATTCGCAGTGAGGGTAGAGAAAAAAACTTTGCTACTACACATAAAAAGATTCATGATATTACACCACCATGGTTTCAATGCTGCCCATCATCATTAGGCTGATAATAATTCGCAGCATTGAAACCATGGTCGTGTAATATAATGAACCTTTTAATGTGGAATAGCAATTTTTTCACTTATCATGAAGGAATTCCCTTTAGTTAAGCCTGAAACTATTAGGTTTAGCCATTCGTAGTTTATTATTATTGTTACTTAACCTTAGCTTTTTAAATAATCATTATATTAGGATGGGGAAAGTGACGAGCTGTTTTTAAGGATGAGGACGTGCCATAAAGGTTGCCGAAGTGTTAAAAGTGTCTGTCTGCTAACCTTATAAATGCTGTCATGACTTGCCTTGAAGAAGTGAAATGTCATAATCGCAACCCCTTGCGTACATTATGCCGTTCCTTTTCGTTTCCCATTTGATAATTGTGTGTTCCTCAATTAATATTTATGGCTGTATTGTTGCCTATTAGACCTGCTTAGATTTTAATTGATTTCATCGGGGTTCTCAGAGATTTGTGCTACTGAGTGATAAGATGAATAGGAGAGACTGACTCATTTCCAGCTAGGAGTTAAACGTTGAAAAGAGTCATTTGCTCATCCAAATTTCTAAAGTCAGCTAAAGAATAGAATGAATTGATTGCAAGTCTCACCCCAAAGCACTTATCACGCCCAGACTGCTAAACATACAGTGTTTACAAGTTAAAATGGACTTTAATCGGCAAAAAATAGCAGTGGAGAAAAATATTCATAATGTCCCCGGTCTGTAAAATCTAATACTTGTATTCATCACTTCTCAGGGTGTGGAAACTGGAAATCACTCCGAATCGATTTTATCCTCGGAGGGAAAATTATAAGCCATCACCACGAAGATGATTGTGGCATTTGCGCTGAAGTGATCCCACGACGAACAAATAGAAGAAAGACAATATCGGGCATGGAATTTGCTGCGTCCAATTCAAGGACAGGGAAATATCTCAACACACTTATCAAAGGAGAATGTTCGGAGGAACGGGGGCGAACTGTGAGAGAGAGTGAGAGAAGAAATTTTCATTCTCCTTGTAGCTCGGGGATAAAAAGGCAGACAGAGATGGAGACAAGAAGTTGAGGGGGCAGCTCTACTCTACTCAACTCGGTGAGAGAGAGTCTCGCATAATGGCCACTCATTAGAAAGTTGCCCGGGCCACTCCCTGCCCCATCTCGCAATCGGCGGGATGGAACGACGAATCTATTGCACGGTGACTCAAGTTCCCCCCCCCCCTCCACTTCCTTAGACGTCTCCGACGCATTTAGCCGCCGCCCATCGTGGGCATTCATCGGAACGGATTCTATGTACATCCAGCGCTGTCCCGTAAACCGTCGCACCAATGAGTTTCGGGGTGTGGGTGAATATAGGCCTTCGAAATATGAAAAAATTATAATGCCGTCATGATTTAAAATAAATCAGGTGGGATATTGTATAATTGCAAACTGGTGCCTATCTTCTAATTGGAGCACTTATGAGCTTCAGGTGATTAACTGGAAGTTGGTATGGGTTTAAGTGGTTAAAAAGAGTAAAATGTCTACATTTAATGGAATCAAAATTTATAAAGTGTTTATCTTCAGATTGGATAACCTTTTAATGTTTTCTTGAAGGAACTGCTAATAGAAGTCAAATATCGCGTTACTTTGAGTGATTGTAATCCTGAATAGTTTAATGAACGAAAGAAGAATTCAACTCGTCACTTATCCGCTCTATTTTTATATCCATACGTTTGAAATCTTCATTACTTAATGTATTCCCTTTTCAAAATGATAAATATCAAACTACTGCAGAAAATATGGCTCATAAAAATTATCATAAATCAGTCATTTTTGCTAACTCTATTTTTATGGCTACATAAAAGTTTGGTGACATCAATGAATTCTCTAAGATAGAAAATTACTCACGAAGACCTTCTGTCTTCCTTTTTATACCATATTATATCACTTATCGTATAAGAATTCGTTTCTGAGCAATCTATCAGTTAAGAATGTTTGATGAGTTTAACAGTGGAATGCTTACAAAGTTTATTTTCTTGTAATCAAAGTATTTTACTTGCACCTTATCTTATTCTCTTACCATATAGGTTATCGGGATTAAAACTAAATACATTTAAATTTTCATATTTTTATACGCTCTAGAAACCCTCGAGTAAGAAATGCAATGGAATTGTAACTTCGGAAGGACTGGCAGGTCTCATAAAAAAAGCACTGTCATAATGGTAATGCCCATCAGAATTGCTTTGTTATGAAGGAATGCGGAAGAGACAGAAGTCGCGGAGCCGTGGATGATAGGTTTTTGGAATGAGTAATTGCTCAAGAATTTAGATTACGTGAAAGTGGGTTGCCACAAACAGCTTAGTGATCACAGGCATTCGTTACTTCCGTTATAGGCACACAACATATCATTACTACAACGGCCGGAGTCGAAAACCTTACCTGTTCTATAGACTAAATTTTATATCGCTTTTTTGTGCTTCGATATGATAAAATCTGCCGAAGTGTATACAACTATAGCCCTTTGGTCATTTTTCTACATGTGATCAGAGAAGAAACAGAGGTGAAAATTAACCGGTGAGAGCATTGCCGATTTTAAACACTCAAATACTAAGAAATTTTATTCTGCATGCACATAACCACCTGAAATGCAAACTTTTAGCGGTGACGACATAAAACGTTAGTGGATAGGATAGGTATTTAACATTAATCACAATTTGCATTACCCTATCCTTACTAGTCACTTCTTAAAACACTAAATGTAATTGCTCGAATTAAATTGAAATATGAAGAGAAAATAGTAATATAATGCATGCACTACAGTACAACGCTTGTGAGGGCCTGGAGAGAGGAATGAAGTTGGCGAGGAACTGATCAAATCAGAATTAGATTAGTAAGATTTGCGGATGATGAAACTTTAATTAGCCAGTGAAACCATGGACTACCATTCTTGCTGAACACTTACAGAACCAGTCTGTTAGTTATAGGATACGAATAACTCAGAAAAACCTAAAGTGATAAGGTTCTCCTGAATTAAGAGGGCTAAAATAGATATTAAAGTCGGGGGAATACATAAGATTAGATATACACAGAATCTATTTAGGAAGTTAGACTTAAAGCGTTTCAGATGTGAGAGTGGAGGATGGAGAGAGTGAAATGGATGGAGGAAAAAATACAAACGAGGAAGTCAAAGGAACTGAATGGAATGAGAGAATGTTGCTGGGAAAAATAAGAAGTAGGCAGAACAAAATGGCTGGTAAACACAATGAGCAGAAGTGGAATGTTGAAGACTAGTAGAGGGCAATACCGGATAAATGATGCAGAGGCAGAAAAAGAATAGTCATGTTGGACGGAATAAAAAGAGGAAGGGTGTACGTGGAGTTGGATGTGGTAATGCCATCTAGAGTTTAGAATTGATTCAATGTCGTGTTAGGTGGCGCTCAAAATATAGCGATGCTTCTTAGGTGGAGGATCTATCAAAAACTACACTAATCAGTAGGCTACTTATAATAATTTCGTTCCGTGTAAGCATAAATTACAATTTAGGATTCTTATACTAAGAGTCAGCATGAATATGCTGACTTAAAATGTTATACCACCGGGCGATTGTACTTATAATCAACCACTTTTACGCAAAATATGGGACAATTTTCTAAAACGAACAGATTAATGCTCTTTCAACAGCTTGATGTTTTTCTCACATTTTACTACAATTTATTAATATCTAAGATCTTAACGAGATAGGTTTTGGCTAACAGATAAATGTAAGTGCTGAAGACAGATTTCTTGGATTCTCCATGTAGAAACACTTATCTTGTCGATATCCATGAGAAGAAGAGTTTTATTACATAATAAAAAGCCCCACTACATGCCCTTTTTTGTCCAAACAAAACTCTTGAATAAACATTCCTTCCGGATTTTTTAACCCAGGGAGTGAACCCCAACTTGGCTCCTGATGCAAGATACTGGTTTCCGTTCCCCAGAGGGATAAAAACTTTCACGGTACAATTTAGCACCGATTTTCAAAATGAACTCGTTTATGTGCATACCTGTATACGACCGGTGGCATTCTCGGCGTAACCATTCGTCTTAATTAATCTTCTATTTTTCTCTTCGGCGGTGAGTACTAACATTACGACAACTCACTTCAATGAACGAAAAAATCCAAGTAATATCGACTTGGAATTAATCATATTTGATCAATTATGTCTTCTGGCCACGTGGAACTATTTCGGCCAGCTAGGGTTCAGTATTTTCACTTCTTTCACATCCCAATCTGAATCCATTCAACTTTCAATTTGACTTCATCTAAAATCATATTGCTACTTTCTTATTTACGATGCGTGCAAATTCAACTCCAATTGACAGATATAACTACCACCTCATTGAAGACCATTCCACAATTAGCAAAGAGAAAAAACTAATACTTTGCAGCAAAATGAATTTATAAACCTGTGAGTAGAGATTGAAAATTAGCCCTCGACGAAGTCAAAAATAATTAATCGACTCTGCTGAAATAACATTTTTCCAAAATGAAATTTTTTTAAAAAATGTAAAGGAATTTGAGGAGATGAGATGAGGTTACAGAGTTGGCAAATGAATAGAGATCTTACTACGTGTATGCAGAAGAAAATGGATAAAATCTATTAAGAGAAGCAATAACTGAGAAAAATGTTATTTTTAATTGCAAGACAGAATGACAAATAAATAGACTAGGTGTACCGAAAATAGGTTAAAAAATGAAGGCACATGAATGAATACTCTTAAACATGACATATAAATTGATCATGGCAGAAACAATTATTTTTTAAGTGTGAAGAAAAGAGTGAGCACTGTACATAAGAGAGGTCTGTTACGAATATGACGAAAGGTATGACATTACTCTGTGTATGTAATCATCTATACCACATAAAATGAATAGTGAAATACAGATATGTGGCAAATGATTATTTTATTCTCGACCACAGAATTTCTCGGTTCAATCAATATTTTATTATTTAAATGTCGCTCCTCCTAACTCCTCTTACCCAATTAACATCATATAAAAATCAGATGTAATTATGAAGATAAAATTTGCAAAGCCATAGAAGACTAAAGGAAAATAATTTTTTTTTAATTTAGTGCAAAAACATTTATATGTATGTTACATTGTTAACTTCATGTAAAGTGCATAATTTTAATTGATTTTGACTCCCGAAATACATCAGCGATAGTCGTTGTAAGTTGAAACGTGTTCAGCTTGCCAACACCTTCTTATGGTGATGAAATGCATTTCCATGGTGTTCCTTCACATTGTGGGGCAGAGAATAGCCACAACATCTGAAAAAATATATGCGTTCACCCTTTACTGAACATCTTTCTTTCAGCAAGCTACGATGAGGTTTTGTGATTTTCTGGATATAACTAATTGAAACTACACAAATAAGAAGTAAAATCTTGCATTAGAATGAAGCCAAAAAATCTTATTCGGATACCAAAAAGCACTATCTTCTTAAACGGTAAGTACTATCAATCAGTGGGTATTATCGCCGATATATCAACAGTTGACTAAGCTTTACATCCTCATGAGATCCCAAAGTGTATCATTTGAATAATGCACACTCACTCCTACTAAGATGCTCCTTTCTATTTTTCACTCCAAACCAATTCCTGAGGACGCTAGACGCAAAATCAGAAACCGTGTGAAGAAAAGAGGTGACGTGAAAACATTCAATATATCTCCACTCTCCAGCCATCGTCATCCAGGTGAACGAAAGAGCTATTCTTTCCTTTTCAGAGTCCCCTTTTGGACTACAGCACGTGTCGATGGTCAATTGGTGGGTACTGCAAGGCCTCGGAGCAGAGCGGAACTGCGCCCTTTTAGTAGTGGATGAAAACACTATGGCGCAGCGGTGAATGTGCGTGCGCGCGTGGAAGCGTTCCCTGTTTGTGCACCGCCGGGGTACAAAATACGCTTCGAAATTTAGCCATAAAGGTTTTGAGTCCGCCTCCCTCAGTGATTGGCACCTGCTCCCGGTTTGCGCTTAAAGCTCCGAACGGCGCGGCGCCCATTCCGCCCACACACCGGCGGGCTCGCGTGAAAATCCCGTTCGCACACACCTATGTAAGTAGGAATTCCGTCCCCCACCCTCAAAATCTCCCCCTAACACCTTCCTCCCTCCCCGCCACGACTCTCCACCCATACGATTCTCGGCATTCTCCCCGTAAATGCTCCCCGATCCTCCCACCCTTTACCCTATCTATCTCTCTCCACTCGAACTTCCCTGGACAATTCTTGTGCTGCCCATATCCTAAAAACATCGTTCCACCCCTGCATCCTCCAATCCTCAACACGCACGGCTTCTTTAAAGAAAATATTTTTCAGTCTAGAAAACCCTCCCCCCATCCCAACCTGTTTCCTACCACGCGACTGCAAATTGACAGAATTCGCTACAGCCCAAGTCCCTTTCCACCAACACCACCTAATACCTATACCCATGAAAAAAAATAATAATAATACTTCGGTGCAACCGCCAGCATCACCATCTCTTCATCTCTCTATCGCCTCTTCAAAGTATTTCTCCGATCCCCTTTTAAACACCTTTTTTTATTTTTACCTTCCCTCCCTCCCTCCTATTTTGTTTTTATAAAAAAATCAACCCTCCGGGTCTCCCACCATCCACCCTCGCATTTCCACATCATCCGCGTTCCCCATGCACACGCCACCCTTCTCCCCATCATCCACACATCTCCTCAAACATCCACCCCATTCCGTCCTCTCTCCTACGCCCCTCCCCCGACCACCTTCCCGCCACCCGCAGGGCAACCGTGTAGCAGTCACTGCAGACCGGTCATGCATCAGGAAATATACGCGAACTTCACGTATGAGGCGAAAAAAATATGTATAATGTATGAAAAAAATATTATATATATGAATGTCGGTCCAGACTCGCAAGCATGTGTGTGTTAGAGAGAGAGAGAGGACTATGTATACGTGTTTGTGTGTGTGTGAATATATATATATATATAGGAGTATCTTATATATGTGTAGGTATGTAGGTCTACATATATATAAAGTTTTTGGGATAAGAGAGGAAGTGGAGTAGGGATGTAGAGAGGAACCAGGAAGAAAAAAGGAGGCGGTTGAAGGGGAAAAAATTGGAAAGGGCTTGGTTTGAATTTTTGAAATGGGGAGAAAGGGGGAGAGGGGAGCAATGTGAAGAGGCGAAGGGTGGTAGCGAGGGAGTGAGGTTTGAGGGTTCACATGTGGGATGTAGGATGGGGTGAAGAGGTGGGAAAAAAAGAGGGGTTTTGGGGTGGCGTGGCCGTGGAGAGTTGAAGAGGCGGGGGGAGGGGAAATAAAAGAAGCGAGGATAAATAATTGGCAGCGGCCTTTCACATATATATGTATTTCTCTGCATACATATATTTCCCTCTGAAATATAATTTGCGAGGGAGTGTAACACGATTGAAGCGGGAGAGGAAATTGTTGGAGGAGGCTGAGGAAAAGGGAAATATTTTATTACTTAGCTTTTCTCTCTGAATCCTTTTGCACGACGGTGTGTCTGTCGATCTGTGTGCGTGTGGGTAGGGGAGCGAGCAGGCGTGAGGGGTACGAGAGGGGGTCGGAACGACACCGAAACCGAACCCTAAACCTTTTCCTCTCTTTCTCTTTTCTCACCCCCAGAGCAAAAAAAAAATTCAACCATCCCCCTCTCCGTACCCTCTAAAAAAATAATAAAATAAATACATACCTCCAACCTTTTAGAACTCTCTCATTTCCCATTCTGGATATTCCCCTCACCCTCTCTCTTCTTCGTTACTAATTGACTCCCTTGCTCCTCTTACCTTCGTCTATCGGTCCCCTCCCCCATCGCCAAGTGACCGCTTCCTACCCAGGTCCCCCCCTTTTACTAATGTACTTAAATGGTCTAAGTAAGCCACGCGAGTTCCGACCAATGACCAACGGCCCTTTCAATTTCACTACTCGTCTAATACCGCTCCTGCCAAAATCCATAATACCCCTCTTACTGGTATATTTTTTCTTAGGAAAGCTGTCTCAAAAACTCAAAAATCTCGAGGGCTTTAGAAAGATAAGTGCGACAAGTTCAACCGCGGGAAGTTCCCTGAAATGCAATTGTCCGAAATGAAATTTACCGAGCTAGCACTTCAATGAATTGCGGATTATCTTATTGCTTCAATACCTGTCGACTGCTAGAGGTTGAGATGATAAAAGCAAACTGTTTTGCCTACTATATACCCTAGACTGTGTGATAAGAGATATACAGCAACGAATTACCTTTTTCAATCGCAGTATCCCATTTTTGATTTTTTGTATGCCGTCAATGTCTTTGATGTTAATCCATCAAATGGGTTCCCGCTTGAAACCACGATGCGACAGCGTATTGAACTTTCACCGACTAACTCAAAGGTTGTTTGTCGGAAATCCGCCTTCGGCAATGACATTGAAGTTGAGTTGCAAACTATTCTCATAATGCTATCGTTGCCTTATAAACTCGACTCTCGCGAAATCAAAAATTACTAATTGCGATTATTGATTAAGCAGCTGAGAGCTACACTTTACATGCATGTAGTATTCTGCTAACAACTTGTTTAACTCAAATTAAACACTTTATTACAATGTGTTCATTTTCTACGAATGCACGGAAGATATACCTCGACCAATTAATTATCAGTTTGAAGTTACTGAAGAAAATACCTCAGTACATTCATAAATGAGTGTTTAAGTGATTTGTTGAGATTTAAGACTGTTGAAGGTTAATAGGACATTGTTTAGGGCAAAAAGTATTGATACCAACAAGTTGTGAACTCCGTCAGCCTGATATGTCATTTATTAGAACTCTCTAATTCCATTGTCTTTTTTGTATAAACATTGTACGCATAAACATTGTGAAACGAGTCGTATTAAAAATTATCTCATCTTCGTCAAGACTTAGAATGGAATCAAAAAAATGCCATTCTAAAATACATAAGTATTTTAGTTTGTGCTGTTTCACGTCCGTTTCCACTAATGGCGGTTAGACTTAAATGTTTCAACATCGGACTGGATCTTTCCTACGAATTTCCTCTAGTTACACACTAAGTACCAGGGCCCGGAATCCGTTCAAAGAGTATGCGATTGCGACGAGACCATCTGCCTTGAGGAAGGGAATTCGCCACAAATAAAAACTCCGCCGCTCCAGGCGGTCGCTTGTGTGGCAGATCAGCCTCTGACTCCCCCCCGATTTTCAAAATGAAACCAAAATCACCTGCCAGACGGCGATCAGTAGGTGTCATTCAAGGTGCATCAAAAGGCTGGAAAACTTAAACACGACGCCTCCAGTTACATGCCTCTCTCTCCCTCCGCGGCGATTTATGACAGCAAATCAGACAGAAATGCAGGTTGTTCGGTACTTCAAAAATATTAATTGATTCTTGTAGCTTTAAAAAATGTTAAGGCTGACCTTTGATTTTATATTTGGACAATTAATATCTTTCACAACATAAAAGAGTAAGCAAATACTCTGCCCTGGGTGCATGATTGATGCTAACACGTGCAAGAGAAAAATTACAACTCATAACAATATCACATGATCTGCTTATGGTGCAAGCAATGGTGATAATTTGTCTTAAAAGTTCTTTCGGCGAATTCCATCCCATCTTAGACATCCCAAGGCATCTGTTGCCAAAATTTAATTTTATTATTGTAATTTTCATTACATTAGAACAAAAGTAATCTCTTCGGGATTCAATTGAAATTAATTGAGCTAAAGTCGAACACAATTCCAAAAATAGGTTGCCTTTGCGGTAAACCATTATCGACTTATCTAATTTATTATTTCAGCGTTATTTTGTTGATTTTAGTGAAAAAATGGACGCAAACACTAGTTTATTTGTTCAAAACACAATATTGCATTTTTATGTGCAGGCAAATATAAACATAATCAGTACAAAAACAGTCGCACAGTATAATTTTGATAAAGTCATAATTTAGACAGCTAAAAGAAAAATTAGGAATGGACCCAACAAAACACATGAAATCTCATTGTTTAGTCTTTTAATCGAACGAGAAAAAATACAAAGCGGAAGAACAAATTTGCTCAAGACCACACGTGCAATTTTTAAATAAATGTAAATGATATACAGAAGATAATATTACCATCAGTCAACATTATGGCAAATTTTATATACCACCGTCCTACAACTCACAAAATAAAAGATAAATTCCGAAGTTGATAGATTATATGCGAAATGTTTGATTCGGGTGGAAATTACGGGTGTTGATAACGTGGTTTTTAAATCAAAATTTAACCGCTCGGATTGATGGCATTTTAATTTGAATTTTTCTTGTATTACTGGGCTCTTTTTTGGTTTAAGAAGCCAAAGAAAAACTTCGATTCAGCGCAATATCCTCAATGATGATTGTTTTTAGTTCGGGAAGCCATATTGGAAGGATTTTCTTGGAAGAAGGTGTTAACGGACCCCAAGTTTCATTTTATTTCCCTGCAAAACACAGTGGGTACTTATTAAGGGAAGGAAAATTCCTTTACCACTTCATCACGTGCTATGCAAAACGGAACGATCGCTTTTGGAAGGCGATCATTTAGGAGTTTTCTTAGTCGTAATTGAAGTATTTACATCAATTTGTACGAGCTTAAGATCTGGAAAAAATTAATTTCGTGTGTTAATAAATAAAATTTGCTCACCATTCGATAACTTACGGACAAAACGGTATGTATGAATATATTTTGCATTGCCACTCAAGAATATTAATGTAAAAGAATTATTATTTTAACGTCATCCACCTATAGTGTTTGCCACCTTATTGTCACACAACTTTGATATAGATTGTAGGCTTGTACCACTCAGAAACATTGTCTTTGAATCAAGATAATAGCGATAGAGTGGAGAAAGTTTTAAATGTTGGTGGGGAGAATGATGAAAAAGATGAAATGGACAGAAAAGTAATCAAACGAAAATTATAAATCATGTTAGGGGAGGTGAGAGATGTGTCAGCTCCAATAGAAATCAGGAAGGTGAATTGCGGAGAATTTTGATCGGCAATGGAATGCTGAAGACAATGATAGATTGGAGAGCGTCAAATAAATGAGTTAGGAATAGCAAAATAATAGGCATGCTGGGCGGAATAAAGGGAGAAAGGCAGAATTATGCGGAATTAAAGAACGGTCTATTTTAGTGTCGGGTGTTAGATTATTTTTTCGTAAAAGAGTCAGAGAAATGTACTGTGGTTCAGTCTGTGTCCTGGAAGTCGTTACCGCACGTTTTCCGCACTTATCGGTTCGCTTACTTTCTTAAAATGTTTTAAAAGTATTCCATTACAAATGAGCTAGCTGGTTAGCTCGTTTATAATTGAAATATCGTCAGCGCCAAATGTAGCGATTATCTGTCGCTATATCCTGTTAGTGAATTAGTGTACCGATAAGATCCATTACAGTCAAATTTTCCTTATGAATAGGTCAAAGACAGATTACGAACGGATTCCTGAGTAACTCAGAATGAACTGAGAAAATTCAGGAATAACGATGCAGTGAAGTTGTAGCCAGAGGTAGCATACTCCACCCACACGGGCCTCCAAATACTTAATCAAATAGTTAAAACAGGCATAGCATAAGGAACGCTTTTAGGGACACGGAGTTTGATTTTATATAGAGAAAGAAACATTTTCAGTTGAATTTTTTTTGTTTTTCCACCCATCAACAGTGGAAGAGACACAAACAAAAGGCATCACTGGAATGTGATATCGTGGCTTAATACCTCCGATAATTTCTACAAGTACTCTACCTTACGCCAATTCAATACCACCGTAAGAGTGAAATGCTTTAAAAATATGGTTTCATTTTAAATCACAATAAATCCTCATGAAACAATGCCTTTGTATTTTTTTGAAGACGCAATATATTGTGAATGATTTGTCTAACAAATTTTCACACCGCATACTTTACATATAAGCATTGCAGTGAATTATGATTGAATGGCACTTGTATTTGCATCATACAAGTGAGATCGGGACCTTAAGCTTCAGGTTTCAAAGGCCACAAAATACGATGGTTTTTTTTAAGTACTTAACATGTGATTTCAAGCTGATCGTTCGTATGTAGCCGTTCATTTTTATGAAGGCATACAAAGATTTCGTCATGACAAGAGTCTCACCCACTGTTCGTAGTGTGCAAGTCACGCTTATACATTCTTATGCTAAAATGTTCCTCTCACCAAATATTGTAGTACTCAGTTGAAAGGGATAAGCAGCACGATTATTTATGAATAAATTTTGTTCTTTACGGACTCCGTTCTCTTTGCCAAGAAAGCAGTCGTAACTTTATAATTATTCTCGATCGAAAATATGAAGAGGAAAATAAGATCCCAATAGTGGATGCTGAAATAAATTTACAGATTGTTCTCATCTTCATAATTTTGAAGATAAACGACGAAAGATATAATCGGGCTATAAAAATGGAGTAAGAAAGGGGCAAGTCCAGGAACGTGACAACCCATTCCGGGATAATAAAAGTCTGAGTCATTGGCAAGGTGGTCTCAGGCCGGTACTGACGCCTTGCCGAATTCGCTTCGGAATGTAGCTGCCCCACGCCATTTCACTGCATTCATTCCCGCCTATGAGGAGTGCCTACCACGCGGGAAACTTTAAATGATATATATATATATATATATGTATATATATATATATATATATATATATATATATATATATACACACATACATACATATATACATACATACATATAAATATATATACATATGTATATGTATATATATATATATATACATATACATATTTATATGTATATATAAGCTGCTAATTATCCCTCCTTTAGAGGAACGTTTTCATGATTCCCATTCTCCACAATGTTGCGTTACAGCCCTGTGATGGATTTACCTGTTTTACAGACTTTCACATTATGATGACTTCAAGGCAAAGATTATACTTTTAATTAATCTTAAAACAGTGCGTAGTAATAAATTTTCGGAAAAAGAGTAATTCCCGAACTCCTATTGCATCAGGACACCGAAATTGAATGTGTAGACTCATTTAAATACCTAGGCGTTAGCCCTCACTAACGATCTCTCCTGGGTGAAACACATACGCGTAATATGTGGAAAAGCAAATAAAGAATGAGGATTTAATAGAAGAGTACTGGGTAAACGTAATGAAAAGGTCAAAGAGAAATGTTATCTTTCGCTGGTTAGGCCTAATTTAGAATATTCTGCTAGTATATGGGATCCTCACGAAATTGGATTGATTGCCGAATTAGATCGCGTGCAGTGTTGAGTAGTTAGATTTGTAAAACGCTTTTATGATAAACTTAGTAGCGTATCCAAAATATTAGAGCAGCTAGGCTGGGAATCAGTAACGGAGCGAAGATTAAATTTACAAATTGAATATCTTGCATAAATTGGAAGAATGTCTCTTTAGCAGTGTTGTTGAAAATGTATTATTACCACCATCGCACTACAGTAGGAGAGATCATGTCAATAACATTAGAGAGATTAAGTTTACAACAGATTGATTTGAGATGCCATTTTTTCCACGAGCGAGAAGGGATTAGAATAAAATTCCCCGACCGCGGGAAGGTCACATTCGGGTGAAAATTAGTCTAGTATGTATTCACCCACTGCCAAACACCTTAGCGGTGGCATGCAGTATACTAAAATAAATTCAAAAAATAAATAAATTATACGGATAAAGCTCTCTGCAATTTTTAATTTAATAATTCATTGTAAATCAAATACTGTTATACAAATATTTAATAGGAAAAACTCCTGTAACCGTAAATAATTTGGTTTATTTAAAATCGTAGGAGTTTTTTGCCATTTATATTCATTTAGACAGGTCGTAATAACTCATCCGTTCGTAGTTCATTGCCGTTTTATCGGAATTTTAACTCGGAAAAATAGCGTACCGGTAGTATAGACGTGCATAATAGAAATTCAAAAGGAACCAACGCAATGTCGCAGTTTATCTCAGATATTTTTACACCCCCACAATAAGAAAAAAAAATTTAAGGTGGTTTACTCTCCGAAACCATGGACAGACATGGTGACAACAGGCGTTAGGCGAGATACCTGTATACCTGGCATCCTTGGAGTCAGTCGGACACTGCACCCTCGTCAGGGCTGAGTGATTCGGGCAGCCTGAGTTATTCAGGCTATGGCCATGTCATATGTATTGCTTAGTTCTGTAGTAATCATATTGTTTTTTTTAAATACTGAGCATTTAAAAAGGTGTCACAATTGAATCGCCACTTGGTATTTCAAAGTTTTATAAAGTAAAAAGCATTTTAAAATTTTAGAAGCTCAGGTTTTAGTTATCTATTATAATTTGTAATTCGTTGACACATTACGATACTCATTATTTTGAACGGAGCTTTCAGAAGAGTTCTTTAAAAAAAGACCATAA
Source organism: Hetaerina americana (assembly GCF_022747635.1). Classification (NCBI taxonomy): domain Eukaryota; kingdom Metazoa; phylum Arthropoda; class Insecta; order Odonata; family Calopterygidae; genus Hetaerina; species Hetaerina americana. Next base: position 80,647,751 of record NW_027286985.1, on the reverse strand, counting down.
AATACTTAGAACTATGATGAATACCAGCAAAATAGTGGGTACATAAGTACTGCAAGTATGCATACTATGTATCCAAATGAAACTATTATATACCTGTGAACAATTACATTTAATCTCTCAAAAAATAGATAAATCGATTTTTAATATCTCACATCTAATATATTAATTTATATTTCACAAATGGAGCTCAGTAGATGGGTAATTTCAGTGATTTGAACATCCCCAGGGAAACGACAAATAGTTTTGGTAACTGAGTTTGGTAGTGTTGAATAATTTCACCGGTATTTTTTACACAAATACGTTTACGTGATACTCTCAGATATAAATTATTAAAGAGATGTGTAACTGCAATGGTTAGATTCTTAGAATGGTAATCTCTATGGAAGCAGCAACTGCGGACAAGGAAGCTAACTTTAGAAATATTAGTCTGGAAATGAATGACAAACTCCGAAGTCTCCAGGAGACTTTTCTATCATCTTGAAAGTTTTAAAACTTTTTAATTCTGTTTCCTACCCGAATCTGAAGAAATTGGAAGAATTGAAGTCAGAGAAAGAAGAATAGGGAGTGAAAGAGAGGAATGAGTCCAATGCTCTGCGGAGTATAACTCATGTTTCTCCTAAATAATCAATGAATAAAATTAGCGCTTTTTACAATTTGGGCCTAAACTTTTGTTATACGTGCAAGTGGACAGGTTATCAAGTACATAAGTACACCAAGTTCTTTCTTAATTAAGTAATAATTGCATTATCCATTATCGGTTGAAAAGTCGGCGTCTTTATCAAGCAAGGCGGCTAAGAAATATCCGGAAGTTCTTTGAGAAGCACGCAGGACATAAAATTTGAGAATATTGCCCATCTTATTGGCGTGAAGGAAACTTCTCGAGTTTCTCCGCTCCAGTCTACCAAACATTCATGAGTGGAGCACGGAAAGTGGTCTAAAACGTCACATCACCATCTCTTAAATGTTCTTTTACCATGCTAAGAGAACTTAACTCCATTTCTGCGAAGACTTTTATGAGCGACAACTCCTGATGTGGTTTTCTTTGCTGTAACTTTCATATTTTTCGAGATATAAAAATTACTTGCAAAATTATTTACTTGGCGAAAAAAATTATTACCAAGCTCGGTGAAATGCAGAAAGTTGTTCATTGAGAAATTTTCAAGCGAATGGAGGTCATTGGATCTGGTAATAATATATACGTGCAGAAGCCTAAACATTCTCCTTTACAGTTTCACTCTTTTTACTCGTTTTTTGCCATTAATCTTCCACTTTGCCAGCATCTTCCATTATAAAAACATAGATAACCGAATATAAAAGAATGAAATTTGGCAGGAAAAGTAAGTCAACTTAGCTCGGCTTGACGTAGCTGGCAAAATGAAAATCATACAATTCGAATACCAATCAAACCTCGATCCCAAGGCTGAACTCGATTGAAGGCTGAGACGACTGGCGCTCATAGGCTCCCAACACGTGATCAATAAGAACATCTCGGCCCATGAGCGCGCTTGTTGAGTGTACGGAAAGTGGCCCAATTTCGTAAATTTCACTCCAAAATCGGTGTTCATTTTTCGTCCAATTTCCTTAATCTGCCGCAGTGCTATTTCCATTTCTAATTCACAATATAGTCATAAGTAAAAGGTATATGTCATTGTCACTCACTGTAAGAAACACAGGTTTACCAGATTCAGAATACCCCACGCACTTTCTTTCTAGTCTCCTTTCTTTCCCTGAAAGATATTGTCTATTATTCCTACTGTAAAATGTTGGCCTCTAGTTCACAACTTAAACGGTATAGAGATAGTTAATAGGACAATAAGCGCATTAATTGTTCTGGAAATCAGCATTTGCTTATTTTAGATAACTTCTTCTCAAAGGTTTTCTTTTCATTTAATTGAGATAGTTACAATTTACTTTATGGTTGATTTTTAGGCAATAAACTGTTAACTTTATTGTTTTAAAAATTATACCAAAAATTTCGTTTTGCCTGAGATTGTTTGCTATCAACTACATTCATATTATCGGAGTGATCACTTATTATGTAACATAATTTGATACATAAGTGAATCGGCTTTGAGAGAACTAAAGTCATCATATGTAATTCCATAATCACCATAAATATTTGTTCTCATCATGTAAGCCACTAATGAGACAATAAACTACCACAGTTCTGAATTCTGCATTAATCTATAGATAAATTTGAATCTACGCAATGGATTATGCATTTCACCTTAAAAGTTTATACTTTTAGACCAGAAACGCTAAATTAAATTTCCTTATTCCGCATTGGATAGAATCGCAAGAGTGAGTAGTTTTTAATTCCAGATTATGCTGCCAATTATCTACGTATTAATTCTGCATGATCAGATACGAGCCAGTATTTCTCAGCTCTTCTTGTTTCTACAGAACGGGTTAATTTAAGTATTGAGAAGACATTTGAAGAGCTACTTCTTAAGAGGTCTGCTTTGCTCACCACCCAGCACCTGGCGATTTATTGAATTCCATCAACACATCCATTAGGCTTTCTTAATTACATACTAAAAGCTTCCAATTCACGACACCTGCGTTTTGGATGAAGTGTAATAGCAAAATATAACATATATAAAAAAGAGGAAAGGGACACGAAGGGATTGAAAAGCTAAACAAAACATTTGAAAATAGCGTGAAACATATTCTAAAAACAATCACCAAAAGAAGAAATGAAGGATTTATCTAAGATTTAGATCTGTTAAACTCTGAAAGTGCTATGGTAGAAATAGGGTGAGGGGTGAATCGGTTTTCTGCAGAAAACTAAGGTTCTATAAAACATATATAGTGATTTCGTGAGAAGAGGAAGACGCTGCTTGATCTAACTTCTTCGGGTCTCAAAAAGGGACATTCCTGAATGGTTAAATAGCAAAGTAAATGACATGTACAATAGATGAATTATTCATAATTTTGTAGTTCAATTGTCAAATTTAAACTCTTAGTTCTAAACTGAACTATCTAACTGGCAGAAAATAGACATTTATCACACTTCTCGTCACACGGTTATAACAACTGCTCTAGCACCAGATTAAGCAAGTAAGATGGAAGCTTATAATATGTGAAGCAATGCCAGAGATTTAAGAAATATATTTACAGTCGAACTCGGACGCCAATCGCTGACCCTAACATGTCACTCCTGTGTTTCGCTGACCCAAGCATGTTCAGCATTCCATGCAGTGATTACACACCTACAAACTTCAGAGCTGATAACATTTAAAATCAACTGTAGATGATCAATTGTAGTAAATCAAATAACTACGGATGATGCTGCGACAGTAAGTTTTAACGAAGTCATCCGCTGGTAGGCATTAATATGCAGATGCTTCAAAGCGTAAAAATCATCCCGATCAAGGCGAATGATTGATACACTTTGAAAAGTCTGCATGGTTGGTAAGGTTAACGTTCTTTGTGGTGGTTTTGTGTAAAGTTTAATTAGGCTATACATCGTACGGTTCCCGGTTCAAACCCGGCTGATGACTCTGGATACCCTCAACCAAATCCAAACTTTCCTGTGTAACAGTAGTTCCTTAGAGCAGTACAGCCAAAATAATTAAAGAAACTGGACTCCCTTCACTGTGAATATGTGAATTGGTTTACGGATCGTAACTAAACAACTCCCAGATATCAAATTAATCCTGGGATTGAGGACCATCCTACGCCTACGATGATATTTCTCACTTCTGCAATACAAAATTGCTACTCTAATATACGATATTCTATCTATCTATACGATATGCTATCTAATATACGTGCGTCAGCGTTGTTTACAACATTAATTCTCGAACACGGATTATTTCTGCTCAACGCAAGAAGGGACCGATGAGCCCGAATATCAAATCAAGAAATTATCTTTTTTAAGTTTACTGAAGAGTACGTGGGGCCTTATTTGTAGATAACGAGTCCGCCTCGAATGGCAAAGGGCAGAGAATAATGTTCATCACGCAAGCAAGTTTTCATTTCCGAGCAGCGAGGCAACGGAACTTGAGGGGATAATCCGAGTACAAGGGTACCTTTCCATGACAAAAAAATCGATCATCACTTTTCACAGCAGAAAAATCCGCGAAAACTCATCGGGTGAAGGTAAGAGGGGAAGGGGAAAGTGTGGAAATGGAGGAATGGGGAATGGGGAAAAATGTAATCGGGATGGATCGAGTGAATTTTTTTTCCGGAACGGTCCAGAATTTTATGCTGGCATTGAAAAATCATCCATTTTCTTTTTCTGTCTGTGGGATAATTCTATCTAGTCACAGGAATGTGTGGATGGTCGGAGTGGAGGAAGGTGATGAGAAATCATCTCGCAAAAACGATGGCCAAAATATAACCGAGAAAGGTCCTCTTGACGATTTTTATCTGCGGAATAGGTCGTAGGGCGGCACATGGATGATGATACGAATTTCGAGTGAATTGATTAGAATATCTCCGGGGCATGTGAGGATAAAATGAAATATGTACTTAATTGAGAGGGGTCGCTTTGTATAAGTGGTTCAAACAACGAGGAGTGCTGGTGGTTGCTTTTTCAGAAATACATTTCCAGAATCGAAGGAGAGGGACTGGAGGTGTCACTCCTTGGGGCTTATGGAATGGGGTCACAAAATACCTCTACCTCTTTTTTATAGTCGTGTCTCGAAACTACGGCAGAGGAAACTTTCGAGCCCAATACATTCGAGCCGTTGTTCTGTTTTTAATTATTATTGTAAAAATCGAAATTTTTATCCAAAATCTCATATTAGTTTACAACCAGTCGAAATGAGGCAACAGTATAAAATTCACTCACTTTATAAAGTACACAATTATATCAATATAGTTTAACCATTGGAAAGAAAAAATAATTTTAAATACATAAATCTAGTGTCAGCATTGAAAAATACGCGTGGTCCAGGAAACAGTCACTTCACTGTTATACTTCTGGACCTCTTGCAATAGTTTGCTACATTATTCCTCGGGAGAGTTATATATGTACCTAATTATTCTCTGATCGTAATCCTAAAAACCTAATCCCTGAATATCAACTCCATATTCGCATGTTGACTAAAATAAATACCACAACACGAACGTAAAGCTATTTGGGCCAGAAACAGTAAAAGGTTGATCAAAATTGAGCTTCCCATGAAAATGATCTTTGGGTCCAGAACAATTAATAATCAAAAATAAAGATTCGAAATGAACCAAATATTAAAATTATAGCATTAAAATATAAAATTAAAGTAACCCATTATCTCGTTAATAAAATCCTCAGCATATTTTTTTTCGAGATTTTTCAATGTCCTCCGTGGGTATTGAATATGTTCAAATATTCTTGAGCGAACCTAAACTTGGATCAGCTTATAAGCATTTTAAGAACATACTGGCTTCAGGAAAAATAATGATTTCAACATTTTAAGATATTATTATTAGGTAATCTACCGGTTAAGGTAGGTTTTTGGATGGACAAAGCTACTAAATAAAACATTTTGTGACTCCTAACAAAACACAAAATCAAGCATCCTACTCTATATCAGGTCCCTCTTCATCTTCGAGGACTTTCTGCCTCCCTTCATCCCGTCCAACATCCCTATCCTGTTCCTTCCCTTTCCTCGTTTGCCTAGCATTCTCCCCTCAATTACAGTCTTCAACATCCCACCGCCGGCCAATACCCCCTTCATCCACTTTTCCTGCCTCCAAAGGATTTCTCCCAACAAACCCCTCTCTTCACCCACCATACCAAGTACTTCCTCATTTGTTTTCTTCTCTGTCCATTTCACCTTCTCCATTCTTCTCCACACCCACATTTCAAAAGCCTCCAGTCTGCGTCTATCCTCCTGCTTCAATAACCATGTTTCCGTGCCCTACACCACTACGCTCCATTTAAAAGTTTTTACAAGTATTTTCTTAACATCCTTACTCAACGTCCCTGTCATCAGCTCCCTCCTCCTTGTGAAAGCCTCTTTGCCTACCGCAATTCTTCTCCTTACGTCCCTACTACTTTGACCGTGTTGGTCCAAAACACTACCGAGGTACCTGAACTGTTCTCCCTGTTCTAGTTTTTGCCCTCTCATTTTAATGTTTAGCTTAGCCTTTTTCCATCTAGAAAATCGCATAACCTTTGTTTTATTAATATTGATTTTCATCCCATACCTGTCGCACTGAATTTCCAATTCACTCAGCAATGCTTGCAACCCCTTGGTTAACTGACAAACTAAAGCTTGGTCATCAGCAAACATAACTGATTTTACGTATCCCCCCCCCACTTTCATTCATACCTCCAGTTCTTCCCATGCCTCTTTAATCATTTCCTCTGCATACAGGTTGAACAGCGATGGTGATAATGGGCAACCCTGCCTTACACCTCTTCCTAACACTGCCCAACCGGACTCCCCGTTTTCCACTCGTACCTGAGCAGTCTGAGACATGTACAGGTTGCGGATTAGCCTCCTAACCCTCCAATTTTATGCAGAATACTCATTAGTTTTTCCCCATGCACTCTATCAAACGCTTTTTCGAAATCAACGAAACAGGCAAATACCTCCTGGTTGTGTTCTATATTCCTCTCGATTAATAATCTCATTACTGCAATGGCATCAAGCGTACCTTTCCCCTTCCTAAACCCAAACTGATCATCCCCTAGGTAATCATTTGCCCAACTCTCTATCCTTTTGTTTATGATCCTGAGAACAACTTTAGCTGCGTGGGATATCAAACTTATTGTCCTGTAGTCCTCACATGATGTAGCCTTTACCTTTTCATCAAAATTAATTGAAAACACTATGGTCAAACGAAATAAAGAAAATATATGTCATAAATCGTCTTTTGAAATACAATATGATTCTCTTCAAAGGAATCTGGGTCATTTCACGATTAAAATCAGAAATTAACCAAATTTTCAGCCATTCTTCTGTCATGTAAGTGCCAAAAAAATTCTATGAACCCCAATAGCTTATATTTTCTCCCATAGTATAACTTCATCAGGGTTATTTCAGGAATTATAGTTGGTTTCAATAAGTGCATCAGAAAATGTAACAAACTCTGTAGCCCTATCAGTTTACAAAACATTGCAAGATTGGAAAATAACAATGGTACAATGGTACGTTTGTGAGAGACCAGTTGCCCAATGTGGGTTCGCTAACTCCATGGAAATAGATGAATGATCAATCTGAAGAACTGATGCGAGAAGGGCAAACATTTGAAAAGAATGGGATTCCCCTTCAAAATGCATACCTACATACTACCGCGACCCATATGAGTATATGAATGTATGTATAATATGTATGTATGGACGCATACACGTACATGTGAGCATTAATACCGTGGAAAATAGAAATGAAGGCAAGGTCCACAGATGATAGGAGTTTGATTTTAGTTAGCATTGGAACATTATGTATTGTAAGAAATTATCGATGGTAGGGTATAAATTACCGGTGATAGCATAGTTATTCTGCAAAAAGAAGTTCAGCCCCGGGAGAAATGTGTCCGGCACAGGGTGGGTCCCAGACATCACTTACCAGAGGTCTGGTCGTGGCTAACGTCGCTCCTGTCGCGGCTCAACCCCGGGCGACGAGTGCTTCGCCCTTTCCCGCGACGCCTCGTCCGACTGATCGAAGAGCGAGGACGCGGCATGTCGTCGCATCCCTCCCACCTGACATCGTCCAGAGAGAAAGAGCCAGCCGTGGTCTGCAAGAAGTGGGTGAATAGGCGACGTTCCACGCGGGGCCTTCTTCGAGGGAGCACCGATGCGGGCCGTCACGGGGCAGGAGGTGGCCTCGGGGGAGGACTGGGGGTCATCTGCCCATGGGGTGCGGTCGCAAAAAATCCGGGGAGATATTTAGATATGGTCCGCCTCTAGAGGAGCGCTGGGAAGATCGGCGACACCATGGCTGTCCTCAAAGAAAGGGCGATGGGGACTGGGATTTTTGACACCGGAAAACTTGTACGTGCATGTGACGACTTCCGAGGTCGGTGGCGCTTCCTTTATTGTCAATGACATAGGGGTCGAGGGGCGAGCTGTTGGGGACGGGAAACAATCACAATCAGACGCATCCTCCTCAACTGTCACCAAAGGTTCTCGGGGTGTAGGGGGCAGAGGTTCAAAGATTGCGAGTTGAGGGCGGGTAAAAAAGGGACGAAATATGATTCCTCCTCATTTGACGGGGTCACGGAGACGGGGGCCAGAGGTCAATAGAGACTAGGCTGGGTGGTGGAGACATGAGCTACTTGTAGATCGGAATTCGGGACCAGGATCTTGGGGTCGTCAGTCCTATCCTTTTACGGATCCCTTTATTCCGTTGGCGATTTTCGCTCCCGCTGAAATTTCCCTCCAAGTGCAGGGAGATGCGGGTGAGCGACAGGAGCAGCCGGGACCGCCCCCCCGATTAGTAGCAGCCACCGCGCCCTCTCCTGTACAACCACCTCGGGCTCGTCCATCTCCACGGGGGCTTTCAGGTTGGAGGCAATCGCCTTCGGATAGCTCTTCCCTCCCTGGTTCCGAGGGCAGTTCTTGCGCTCGTGGTCTTCTAGGTTGCAGGTTGCCATTCTAATGCCCGTAAGCACACGGGCCATCTTGTTTCGTTCGACTGTTCTCCCTCGAGGGATAGATTGAGCCAAAAAGTTGGAGATCACTTATTATGTATTTCAACGGGGCCTCCACCGGGAGATAAAGAACCATTACATTGCTAGGGCTGACGGAAGTCTCGTCAATAGTAATTGTCGTCCTCTGGTCACTTAAGGACGGAAAAGGTAGCTTCCGCGGAGTATTGTCTTAAGTCCTAGCCATTGTGACTTCGGTTGACCACTTCAAAAATATCAAATGCCGATTGTATCCAAATTGGATCGCCACTATCTCTTCGGGTGTGAGGCCCAGCGACTCCAATGTGAAGAAGTGGACCTCCAACGGGGTAGGGGTCTTCGCCTTCTCGTTAAATTGGGAAGCGAGCGTGTTTAAGCAGCCATTTAAAAAAATCAAATTCAGTGCACTGGCGTGAAGAATGAAAGCGCACGAAGAAAACGAGCGCTCCAACGAGGAAGAAACACTCGTGTACACTCCCTCCCCACTACAAGCACCCAGCGGTAGCTAAACAATAGGAGTCTAAGATCCACATGAAGAGATAATGTCAGTCTTAAACCAGCAAACAAAAGGAAGCAATGTCCTCGCGGCTGTACAAGAACTAGAATCAAAACTCACCCTTCAAGAAGAGGTGGGTAGTCAACCGCCGCACGAAAAAAAACACGATCGGAACCTCGATTTTCGAGGGAATCCGGCAGTGCCGCTCTCCCAATCCCGGCGACTGAGCCCTCGGTAGCCGGTGAAAGACAGACGCTCGGTAAACCCGGTACGTCTTGACTATTGAGGAAACGTGATGTACACTGAAATCCGAGGGGGAATAGCGCAACTAAGTGCTCCGATTCTTTAGCCAGTAGATGGTGCTAGGGAGCTGCTTCTGCCACCATAGAATGATATTTTTAAAGAGCTGTGGTTCAAGTATATGTATACAGGTATATATATATATATACATATAATGGGTCGCGGTAGTCCAGGGGGTAGAGCGTTGGACTGCTGACCGTAGGGTCCCGGGTTCGATTCCTGGGCGAGGCACTCTGGGCACCTGCAGCTCCAACCAAGCTTAAGTGATTTTTCGGGTACCAGGTCTCCCTGGGAAACCATAACCGACACAGGAACTGGCCCCCCTACCCTGATGTGTGAATTTCACACGCCGTATAGGGCTTAGTACTGACCGACCTTCGGGTCTTATACTATAGGCCTTAGTACTGCCTTAGTACCTACTAGACCGACCTTCGGGTTGATTACTTTGTTTATGGTATGGGGATTATATATATATATATTTATATATATATATATATATATATATATATATATATATATATATATATATATAATCTATACGCGATTGTATACCATACAATCGTAGAAGATCAATCACGATAATGAGGAAAATAAATGCAGCGAAATTCTCATGTACGATATATGGCTTTATATGATAGGGCATATACATGTATTTTAGCTGTAATTTGGACTAAAATGAGGTTAATTAGTAAATTGATTATCGTCGGCAAAAGGTATTTTCGAAAAGAAGGCAAATGATGAGGGCTTATTGAGTAGGGACTATCTATACTTTCATTTGAAGAGTAGTAACTTTTCGGTATTTGATGATAGAGGATGAGTGCAAGCTGGCTAGGGATTGAGATTAATGAAAGGGTGTTACATTGGTTGGAGTGTGAGATGACATTAATTGGGAGAGGGATTTGAAATTTGGGAAAAGTGGATTAAGAAGATATTTTAGGATAGAGGGATGCTGAAGACTTAGAAGCGTTAAGCTGAGGCCGACTGAGAGGCAGGAAGACAGTTAGTGTTTTGGATGGAAAGGATGGATGGATAAGTATTTCAAGAAGTTATAGAATGCAATCGCGCAGGAAAATTATATTTTCCTTTAATGAAGAATTGTTTCATTACGTGGTCTTCAAATAATTCCAGAGACCGTCCAAAGTATGTTTACGGTGAGCAACCACTAAATATATACTGTATTTCTTCAGGAAAGCTTTAATTGATATAATGTCATTAAAATGACACGCGGGAGCAACGTGCACTGCTTAGAATTCGCCGTCTTCCTTAGTTAAACAACCTTTTTAAGAAAGCTCTTTCTGGAAAAAACAAACTTTTAAAAACTAGTTCTCATTAATAGAACCATAATAATAAGGAGCCATTAAACAACTCAAGGAGATGAAATTCGAATCAAATTGAATTATGAGAAAAGGATTCCTGGCTTATAGCCTCACATATAGCGATATTATTCGAAAACCGTATCCCGAAGATAATACAGGCAAAGAAATAAATAAAAGGAAACCAAATAGGAGTAGAGGGGAGAGGTCTCGAAATTTTATTTTTTTCACTCAAGATATGATCGGATTATGAAGTGTAGGGCCTGCCCGTGGCGTTTCCTACCCATCATTGTGTTAAGCTCAAACCGGGAGAAAAGGGTGAAACCGGAAAATTAATTTATCGGATATTAAATATTCACTAAAAAAATCACAACGCGCCGTATCTCACTCTCCCTTCCTCTCCAACATCCTCTCGCTCTTTTCGATCCTCCTCTTCGACTTCCTCTCGCTGAAAACCCCTTCATCAAAAAACCTTTGCCAAGCAACATCGAAAGGTTGAGCGCCCTCCCGCGGACATGGCCGTAACTCAATCTCTCGGCTAGAGTGGCGCCGTGCTCGCGGCAGCCAAGATAAACTTACGACCGCAGCGCTCTTGTACGACGAAAGAGAAATAAATGAGGAGTCGCCGCGCCAGAAAAACAGAATGGGGGAAAAATGGTCAGGTTTGAAAAGAAAAATTTGAGAGTGTATACGCTCGAAATATCGGAACACACATGAATCTTTGGCTATCAATGTTTCGAATGCATGCGTAGGAATCCCATGGTAAATTACTGCCTATAATGAATATTATGCATGAATTTTAGAGGTCTCACGCTCCCCATTTGAAGTCTTCTTGATAAAGGATAGTTTATTTGCCATATGCAAAAGTGGAAATTTTGCATGCACAGAGATATTCAAGGTTGTTTTTAAAAAATAAGCAATATTTTGATGGTAACAAGGGTAGAAATTCTGCCATAAGAAATCAAAACAGATGATTTATTGTACAGAAATGATTTAGATAATAAATTTCAAGTTATTCCACACGGCAGAGGGTATTATGGGAATATTCCATTTTAACACCAATCATCCATTTCAATCCAGGAAAATGGCGAACCATTTTACAGCATATGTAAAATATTATCCTTGAGTACCAAGAATTAGAATTTGCGTTTTATGCTGGAAATGGAGGTTGCACTATGGGTTGTCGCAAGAATATTTCTAAAAAATCCTTTGCATCAGCAATCTACATCCCAGGAATAATATTCAGGAATATTTCAGGCACATCTTGCAAGGCAGATACATGGTATGGTATGCCAGTAATATAGGTTGGGATATAATTTAGGCTAGTAATTATTCTGCAGAATTTTATTCTACTCATAAGAATATAATATCCTATATTAATGTGAAATTTATAGTACATTTTTACTAAGGAGAGTAAAATTAAAATCTTGAAGTATGAATCTGAAAGCTTGTAATTTCTTGAATAGAAAAGATTCTCAGTTATACAGTTTTTATGCTAGTATGTACTCTTAAGGAACTGCCTAGTTCACATGTAAACTTAAAGGAGTGAAATATATATGGATCACCAACTTTCATTCATTGATGAATTTCAATGTTTCTTCTCTTGGATACCCATCAAATGAATGATGGAGTGCTGTTACTCTATGGTGGATGTTGCAAATGCCATTGCCATGTTTACACTATTGTTCCTTTGTTAATTCTCCATTTCCTTTTACTCCAACCTCCACCACGTTTCTTTCACTCTATTAGTTTCCGGCCTCATTTTATTATTTATTTCTTTGTACTTTCTGCTCCCTAATTGTTTATTTACATTCTTTCATTTCCTTTTCTCTTCTATCTTCCTAATTCTTTGGTCTGTAATACATAATTTCCTCGTCTTATTCCTTGTAACAATGCATATAGTTTCATTTGTGGCTTTCAATATCCTCTTTTTGATATAGTACTAATTTTCTTCTACTGTACACATCTCCCTTCCCTTACTCATAAATGTTTCTACTTAATCGTAGTACTTCTTCCATTTTGCTGTTAAATACTTCTACATTTCCTCATCTGTCTTCCATGCTTAATTTTGAATTAGCACTAATTAACCTTGAATCTAGCATTGCACTTCATTGGAACTTAATTATGATATGAGTCTGCTCCTAGGAAACTGTGCTAATCAATATGATGTTCATATACCTGTGCCCAACCACAGTCTAACTGATATACAGGGTCGCACCCAAAAGTGGTAGGACTGATTTTTTTACAAGAATTTTATTGACGATATACTTATATCGACTTAATAATCTTCAAAGTATGCTCCTTGAGCTGCTACACACTTAGTATAACGTTGCTCCCATTCCCCGTACGCCCGCTGGAAATTTTCTTTGGGGATTCCGTTGCTGACCCTCGTCGAAGCCTCTTGAACGGCCTTTATCGAGTCAAAACGTCGTCCCTTGAGCTGTCTTTTCATCAGGGGGAAGAAGAAGAAGCCCGGTGGTGCCAGATCGGGAGAATAGGGCGGGTGCGGCAACGTGGCAACGCCGTATTTGGCCAGGAGCTGTCTGACGACGAGCGCGCCATGGCAGAATTTTCGGCACCATCTTGGCGCACACCTTGCGCATGGCCAAATCCTGTGAAATAATGCGTTGGACGTTGAATGCAGATAGACCCAACTGGTCTGTAATTTCTTCACTGGTTAAGCGTCGGTCTATGTTCAGCAGTAATAAGAGCGTATTTCCTGGATATGTGGGAACGGGAATTGGAAACATTAGAAAAGGGTAAAACAACCAAACAATTTTTACCTAGCGTGAAGGAATGAATGAAGATCTACTTTAAAACTTACAACGGTATTACGCAAATTTTAATGGGCCACGGGGAGTTTAGATCATACCTCAAGAAAATAGGGGAAAAAAGGACGGGACGTGTGAATGCATGATGGAGGAGGACACGGCAATACACAGAGTCATTTATTGCCCAATTTATGCCGAGGAAAGACGCGAACTGGAGGCTCTCTTTGAATATTTGCATAATGTCCAAAAAATTGGGCAATACCTACATGAGGAACCGATTAGGAAAATATTGGAAAGATTTATCAACAAAAGATAAAGTAAGAACGGGGAGAGTAACGGAAAGGAATGGCATGTAACTCACATTTTGTATTTTGTAAAATTAACGAAATTGTATTGGGGGTTTAAACATAAGGCACCCAAAAAAAACTGAAATTGAAATAATAAATTGCCCGATCCTGCTCGAACGGGCCCAATTAATTAAAATTAATTGTGTTCAGCAGTGTCCTCAGTCTGTCCACATTCGTGTCGGTTCTTGCCGTTGAAACAACATACGACAACCATCCATCAAAGTGACTATAACTATACTATTTTGTGCATGCAAAATCTACCTGCCATAAGCAACTGCAAACCAAATACAACGTTCAAAAAATTTCTAATTAAGGAAACTCATTGAAAAGTCAAGTGTAAAAAACCAAATTTTGAACATTTTGAAATATAAGGGCAAACTGCTCCATGATTAGAGAAGGGAAAAATAATTCTGTGAAAAGGAGAAGTATAAAATACAAAGATTTCAGCAAATTGATGCTTTACTTGTTCAAAAAAGCACTGAAAAAGAATTATGATTAGCACTCCAATAATTAAATAAAAAGTCAAAAGGTTACTTATATGAGGGGCAGTCAAATGAAAACAGAACACCCACAATAACACGCAATCTGCATGAAAGGTGGGAACACTGCTATTATGTATCGATACTGCGACTCTGTGGTAAGAGAACTGCATATTGGCTACTCATGGTCCTTAACAGTCCGTTTGGACCCACCATCCAAAATCATTCCAAGGTCATGGTTTAGAGGGTAATCAGTTTCCATTTGACTGCCCCAAGTATTTGAAACTTGAACTTGAACTAGTACATGATAGTAAATAGAGAAAACATGACTAGTAACGAGGCAGTTGGGTAGATAACATCTCTACAGAATTAATCAAGGGTTTATAGAAAAAGGCTACAATTTGGTTTGACATATATATTTAGGAACAGCGTGATCAATTTCGACATTTTTCTGGGAGTGGATGTAGACTCTGAACAAAATTTAGATATTATGAAGTGTAGTGTCTGATTCAAAAAGATAAAACGGAAGATAATTAAGAAAATGGAACATAGAAGGATTAACCTAGCTTATAAGGATAGAATATTAAGGAAATTCAAAATCCATTAAACTGGCGCAGATCTTTCATGGTTGTAGGCTCGGGAACAGTGTTTACGGCGCTCACATTCTCTTCAAGGGGCTTGACACCGTTTGTGGTGAAAAAAATGCACTCTTGGCACAACGAGCATTTATTCTGCCAATTTAATTAACAGACTGTGCTGAGTAAATCTGCCAAAAATCTCCTTCAGGTGTTTTTTGCATTCCTCAACTGATGAGGAGGCCCCCAAAATGTCATCAATATAGCAATAACCAAAGTCAAAACCCTGAAGTACTTCATCCATGAACCTTTGAAATGTCTGTGCTGCGTACGCAGGTCAAAAGATATAAATGGAAACTCTAACAATCTGAAAGGTGTTATTAGGGCAGTCTTGGGGATATCTTCAGAGAATATTGGGATTTATTGGTAGGCACGCACAATACCTAGCCTGGAAAACATTGATTTGCCAAATAGGGTGTGCACAAAGTCCTGAAAATGTGCCACTGGGTATTTATCAGGCAAGATGCTAGCTCTATGGGGTCTATAGTTCCCACAGGGCTTCCTCTTGCTGGTTTTCTTTGAAACTAGATGGAGACCAGATGACAAACTACTTTCAAACCGGCACACTCTCCCTAATTTGAGCATTGCCTCAAGTTTGCCTCAAATCATTGATATGCTTCATCAGGGTGTCACTCTGGTCATCAGGCATGCTGCTTGCCATGTTACATGCAGCTTCCACTGTGTTGAGTACACTTGCTGCCCCCAACACAGTACCATCCCCAGTCACTTCAAAGGAGTTTAAACACAAAACAGCATCCCTTAAAAAAGAATCTACTCCAGGTCTGGACAATATTACAAACACAATCCTGAAAACCTCTCTAACCCTATGATCAATTTCCTCTCCTAATTCTTCATCTATCTCCCTCAACTCTCATTATTCCTTAACTCCTGAAAAATCACAAAATTAATCCTCCTTCCTGAGCTTCAAAAGCCAAATAAACATCCCCTCATATAGACCTATCATCCTCCTCTGCACCTTTGGTAAGCTCTTTGAGTCCATCATCCCTCTTCCCATCACCTCGGTTCTCCTATCATACTCTCTTGTCAGATTGGAGCATATAGAATTCAGGCAAAATACCTCAACCATACATCAGATATTGTGACTGGCTGGAGTGAGTACATCAGGCTTCAATGCAAGATTTATCATACATGTAGTCTTCTTGGATCTAGAAGCCACATTTGGCTGAGTACAAACTGAATTAGACTTCTTTGAAGCCTGGACCGATGTCAGGAAGCTCAAGGCAAAACCCCTGTAAATGCAAACACGTTGTCTTCTCACGTTGTCCCAAAGCCAGGTAAGGTCCACCAGTCCACTACGGAACAACAGCCATCAAGAAATCCAAAGAAGCAAAGTTCCATTTCTGTCACTGAGTGACATTTTACAAAAGGCTAATACAGGTAGTGCATATAAACACCACCACAGGCAAAGCAAAAGGTGCAGAAATTTCTTACACCCTTTACTAAACCCCAAATCCCCACTGTCCATCAAAACCAAACTTATACTCTACAAAAGCATGATTTGCCCCCTTTCGTACACATCCCCAGCCAAGCCTTCATGCTGGAAAAATGCATCTTCAAAAATTCAAGTAACAGAAAATAAAATAATTAGAAAATTGCTGGGCGCACCCTGGTTCATCAAAAATGAAAATATCTGAAAGGACCACAACATAGAACTAATCCTTCGACACCTAGCGGAAACAGCGAACCAATTTGCTGAAGAACCCCATACAAACAACCTGGTAATGGAAAACTTATGGAAATATAGCCAAGAAGTGCCAATAAAACATAAAAGTCCAAAAATTGCCCTTCTAGATACCTATATCTTCAAACCCTAACCTCAAGTACCCAAGCCACAAATTTAGATAGAGAAAAATGACTTCAAATAACCACCTCCCACAGCAACTAGTCGGAGATAACTGAAAGGTTATGCACGTCAAAAAATACAGCATCATGATAAATAGGCATGGCATTGACTATGGGGAATGCAGGAATTCCTCCTTTACAGAGGAGATAGACAAGTTGTGAAGATGACAGAGAAATAGAATTGATTTCCGATCGCTGATTTCTTCATGTTCCAAGAGTAGGCTCTGAGGTAGGCAGGTTCTTAGGCTCCGCCTAAGTTTATGTTTGGTGGATCTGGGCATGCATCAGATTAACTATGATTTTAGCTGGCCATACTTCTCTTAATTAGGGGGTTTTTAATGGTGACCTCTACCTCCTGGACATACCGGTTCTCTCACATGCGGAAGACATGATAAAACTTTGTTGTCTTACATAATTCTGTTCAGAATGAACTGTCTCTCTAAGTGTGAGAACCACGGGCAGGGTTTTTCTCCCAAAAGGGTGGCACATATGCAGACAAACGATTAACATTGACCCCTGCCATTTTGCTGATCACAATATACTGCATGCACACAACACAAACTTACTGTCATCTGACCACGTGGTACAAAAAACTTTTAACAGGCCCGTGCGATCACCCTGTGGTCACCATGTGTCACGCTAAAAGGGAACTGAAGTGACTATCACAATAAATGGCTAATGCTTCTCTGCCAACTGCTTCAACCACATCATGTGTATTGCCGCAAATATTTAATTAGAAAATTCTGTTGAGGTAAATTTTGCAGGAACTTTGTGTAGAGCAAAAAGTCTAGATCTGGACTAGTGACGAACTGATGAAAAAGTCACCACCTCTGCTCTCCTGTGCTGCCCTTGGGTAGGAGGAGTTGGAAAGCCCAATAGTTGGTAATAGAAATTAGTGGCGTTGAAAGCATTGACAGTAGCCTCTACAGTACCATGGAGGAAAATGGGATCGGGAATGGGAAAATTTCAGCATTTTCTGCTGCTATTCTATCTAAAATTACTACTTGAAACCAAAAATTAGATCCAAACCATGAGCACCGTTCTCCAGAAACCAATGAGGTCATTCACAAATTAATCAACCTGTATTTCAGCCTTCATACTCCCATTTGTAAGGCTTCAAAATTGTATTTCGAGAGGAAAGAATCTATGAGGACTAATACTGGTTAAATACCATAATCCAAAAAGTTAAGATTTAAAAAAAAACCTTTATGAAAACATTTTTCTAGGAAAAATATAAGAATTTTTCAAGGGGTAGAGTAATGGATTGCTGACCAGAGGGCCTGGGTATGATTCCCGGGCAAGCCTCTCTAAATAATAAGTCCTCCAATCATTTGATGGGACATTGAAATCTCCACCGATTATTAACGTCATGATCATTGTATTGGGATAAAATACCTTTGATTAGCTGATCTAATTCTACTATTGTATTATCTTTGTCGTCTGGTGGCCTGTACAATGTGCACACATAAATCCTTTTGGATTCAGGACTTTTTATTGCACACCAAATGCTTTCCAACCTGTTACTTGGAATTTCCTTAGCCCTGCTTATGTAATAATTTCTAACAGCAAAAAAGACACTGCCCCCGATTTTATTTGCTCTGTCGTTTGTGTAAATGAGAAAGGATTTTGAAAAATGTTGCCATTGTTGATATCAGTGGATAAGCATCTATCTGTACCATTAATTATATTTGCACCTGTGCTCTGGGTAAGGTGACCATATTCTGCAAATTTACTTTTTAAACTTCTGTAGGATGCTCTATGGCTGTTGATTCTAATATTGGGTGATGTGTTACATTGGACAATATAGAAAGCTGGGCACAGGGTACAATGCAGGAGGTGTACACATTTTAAAAAATGCAGGACAGCATCGGGACAGAAGGGAGATATTTGAGGTGTTGTTGTGGAAGGGGATTTTTTAACAAGGATGAAGCAAGTTAAGCAACTAGCATTATCCATGTAGTCGGAGGGATTTTGGGAACTGAAGTGAATGTAGAAAGAGGCCTGGTAGATTTGAGAATATTAGAAATTTTTGCTAGATGTTAAAATATTACAGTTGAACATTTAGAGAGTATGTTGGTGGTGGCTTTGTTTTCAGAGATTTAATTAGGAGATTTTAAGATTATATTTAATCATTTTGTTATTTCAATGTGATGCTTATGCATGTTAGAATTCAGACCATTCTTGAAAACCTTCACTCAGCTTTTATGGCAGAATAATTCTCCTCATATTTTCATTTTTGTCAATAAATAAAGTTCAAGCTAATTTATAATAAAAATGATTCTATTCTTCATCACTTATATGGGCAAGTGCATATGATTTTTTGATCATTACTGAATTATTTTCATTCACTTAAAGTAATATTATGACCTGGAGAAGAAAATTAATGAATAGTGTATAAAATTCTGCTTGCGAGATTGAACTTGGGGTCTTGCAATGACTATATATTGCCATACTCATCATCAAAGTTGACAGTCATCAGTTTTTATAACTCTTTTAAAATAAAATTGTTCAAAATTATGGTCTTTGAATAAGATGCACTACTTGTATTATCTAACAGAAAAGAATGGGTGAAAATAAGCTACTAATGTTTTACTATGACCTTATCTACCCCAATATTGTATATGGTCTCATTCTTTGGAGCTCTTCTCCTCCCTTCTAAGTTGTATTTTAACAACACAAGAAGGCTATTTGAATAAGTGCACCTAGGCCTCCAATTTCATCTTCCTGTCCAAATATTTCAAGATCTTGGCTTCCCACCAATTCCATCCATAAATTCTTTTCCTAGTAGCATATGAATATGAAACAACAGTCGTCTTACTTCCACACAAATTCTAACTACCACAACCATTACATCAGGACCAGTGCAAACTTGCACATCATATGCAATCAAACCAATACTGCAAGCTTTGGACTAAATCCAATAAGACTAAGCATTTTTAATAAATTACTTCAGAAATACAAAGACAACCTATGGAACTCAGTTTAAAAGAAAAATGAAAACACACCTACCTAAGAAAAATTATTTCAGCATTTCAAAAAATCTGTTAACCATAAAATGATAATCTCATCTATTTGGTACATAACTGCATGTAAATCCATTGATTTTTCAAAACATAATGTTTACATATTTAAACAGTGAACAGTTGTAAAGAGTCATCACATCTAAAAACTGTGGAATGCAAACTCTAATGAGCTTAAGAGGAATCAACTTGGGTGTGAGGGAGTTGGACCCTCTCTTTGGTAGACAGGGTTTGTGACATATAGGGGTTATAAGCCCTTGGAGTGAGAGAGGGTCAAACATACAAGAAATTTTCAGTTAATAGTTGACCATGTAAAATGTACAATTATACATGCTTCACACAGTTTAAATATTAAAATGTTTGCTGCAGTGTGAATGAAATATCTGACCAAAAAATATCTTATACCCAGCCACATTTTAAAAACCACTGAGCAATATGGAGATCAATAGAATGACGTTCATGAAGCTTCATTTACCAATTCTAGTCCATTTTATTTGCATACTTAATTCATAAAAATTGAATGGAATGGACACATTTATTGAAAGTTATCCAAGGAACCCATGAAATGAATGGTCCAAAATTCAAACTTGAATTATGCCTCTATATTCACAGCCTAGCCCAAGCTATTGGATTTTCTTGATAAGAAGATTGGAAAATTATAAACATAAAATGGAACTACCCCACATTCCCTTACCTTAAGTCTAAGAACTAGATATACAATACCATGTGGTACTAACTGAATTCTATTCTTGGCAATCAAAATAACTTTCAGCCCAAAGAAAGTAATTGAATTTTATGACATGGATCAAACTGGGTATAGGATTGACATCAATAGACATAAATATTACTCCAAGGTAGTGCGCTGTTAGCCCTGTATGCAGACACCACATTTTTCAGAAATGTGGCATGGTGAAATGAATTCAAATGAACCCTGCAGATGTTATATAAAGCAAAATATATTTTAAGTAGAACATTTTTATCAAAGGAAAAAATCCTAAAAGAGTGAGGAAAAAACCCTCAAACACTGGAAAATCACCTCCTTTGGTTATCTGCCAGTATTTATTGATAATTCCTAAAGCCAACAATCGTCAGAAATATGTTTGGCTACTAATGGACAGCACATATAAAAATGAAATCTCAGTTTCTGGTCCAAAAAATTTTATATGAAAATATTAGGTACCTATCCACATTTAGAGTCACTAAACTCCGGGGGTAGAGAAAGTTGGACCACTAATCAGAAGACCCAGGTTCGATTCCCAGGCAAGCCTCTCTGGGCACCCTCAGCTCTACCCCAACTGTTTAATTTTTGGGTACCAGATCTTAATGGGAAACCGTTAACGGCAAAGGAAAAGGAACTGGCCCCATTATTTTGATGTGTGAATTTCACACAGTATAGGGCTTAGTATTTGGTGAACTCTACCTTCACCTACCAAACTGACCTTTGGATTGACTACTGTGTTTATGGTTAATCACATTTAGTTACTTACCTATACTCGCTGATTTGATCCCAGTTTGTTGAATACCTTCCTCTGGGAATGAAAATTAGGGGATGTCCATCCAATTATTTTCATTCATGATGAATGGAGCCATGCCTAAAAAATTAATTGAGGATACTTAAATTTCAAGCAGAATAATTAGAGATTAAAATAACATGATGACGAGATATGTGAACCAGTGATTAATCTTTAACACAATTATTTTGGGAAATCATTGCGCGGAGTTGTGAAAAATAATCTAATGCCTTTGTAGTATAAATGAAAAGATAGGATCACTTGTTTCTGAAAAGGCTTAAAACGTAATAAATAATAAAGATAACAGTGTTCGTACGAAGGAACTGCTTGTCTCTGCATTTTCGGGTTCTCCCACCAACCCTTCACCTTCACAGCCCTTTCTCAAACGGTGAGGGAGAGCGCCCGTCCAGGTGAAATTGACAAGATTGCTCTCGTCACATTTGAATCGGCCGCCCTCTCCCCTCCTGGTATACGTACGTCGTCCTACGAACCTACGTCCTCCAGATCATGCCGCGACCACACCGCAGCCAGCGACGGGGGGGGGGGGGGGCACGGAGAGGTAGTCATCGGGCTAATGGACCAACTTCTGCACCTCGAAGGCTCGGCCTGGCCGGACGAGCCCGAAATCCTCCGAGAGCCACCCATAGATTCGAAGAAGCCGGGGATAGAAGACGAGTAGAACACCGAGGACAACGATGCGGGTTATGACTCGCCACTGTCAGCGATTAGCGACACATCATCCGATGTCCCATCCGGCTTATCGGACGAATACGTATGCGTCGAATTCATTCCTCACCGAAGAGTAAGGAAATACCCTTGGAACTTCGGATCGCCTCGCCGCCGCCAGAGGAGGACCTACCGGTACCCCATTCGCCGTCACCGACCCTGGAGATCGATCCCCTGCCTACGGCAGCGCCATTCAATTACGCCAACCCATCAGTCGCTGAAATGCTTGGGACCGGCACCAACCTGCAGAAGCCCAGTATACCTTTCTCCCGAATAGAGCCACACCGGAGATCACAAGATCTAGCAAAGCGCCAAACAAGATGGGCCAGCCTAAAATGGGACGAGAACATCAACACACACCCCGGCACTACTCGCCGTTTTCCATCTCGGTAGACGTCTACTCAGACGCCACGCCGTTGCAAGACGCATGAGCCATTCCGGTCATGATTGTAACACATATGTGGCCCCTCGGAGAGGAAAAGACAATATGCGAGGCGGAGGCCTTGGTAGCACTCGTGGTAGCAACGCACATTGTATCTGTAACACCAAGCCATACCAATATCAACCTGTTTTGTGATAATCTTTCTGTAGTGCATGCTTTTAATAACGCCAAATGGCGCTTTTTTATATTTGTAATGTAAAACGATTGTACATTGATTTAATAAAGGAACTGTCACACACTATGGTCTGGAGGTACATAACCGCCGACAATCTGGCAGGCCGTCCTGCCTCCCTATGCCATCTCGGCCTCTGATTCGTCAGCGGCTTGGATGGTACATTGGTCGGACGAAGCCTGGGAAGGATAGTTGGTCGTGAAAACTTAAAGCGAGGGAAGGTGTACCCCCTGATTCACCAACGTGCCAATACAAGACTGTGGAGATCGTCAGATGACTCACCACATCGGGCATACCTGGAGACTTTCCGGAATATGTGGAACATTGTTTATGGAATATTTTCTTCGTGTGGAATGATGATTACTACCAGTGGAATTATGATTACTACGTAAAGACAGAAAGAGCACCAATGGGATCGCCACTGACGCTAGTGGTAGCCAATTTGTACATAGAGCGATTTGAGATAAACACGCTTAATACTTTTGACAAGAAACCAATGCTCTGGCTTCGATACGTAGACGACACCTTCGTCATCTGGCCTCACGGTGAAGATGAATTACACAGGGTCCTGGAACACCTCAATGCATAACACCGTAGCATCCAATTTACGATGGAGACGGAAAAAGGAGGGCAATCACCATTTCTTGACGTCATCGTAAAGAGAAAAAGCAACTTGAACTTGGGACACGCCGTCTATAGAGGTCCTCCCATACAGACAGGTACCTAAATGCCAACTCGCATCAGCATCCATTTCAAAAGGCCGCTTTGATGCTCATCCTCGTGCACCAGGGGTACACCTTATTACCTCTGATTCTTTGGAGGCAGAATTGAAATACCAGAAGACTACACTGCGAAGGAATGAATACATGATCGACATTATCCCAAAAAGAGCGGCGAAAGTGTAAAATAAATTACGTCAGCTGACCACCCATGGCAACGGAGAGGAATAAGCAGCACAATAAATGGCGCGAGTTACCATTCCATATGTCGCAGGGACCTCCAAATTGATAGCCAGGATCCTCAATAAACACGACGTAGTGACAAGGTTCAACATCGTGAACAAAATAAACATCCTCTTACAGGGACCAAAAGACAATATCCCTAAGGTTCTATCACAGGGCGTAAACATAGTGCCATGCTCCTGCGGCAGATCTTACATCGGAGAAACCTGCAGATCAATGATAACAAGGATTAAAGAACATTGCCGGGTGACGGAAAAGAAACAATTTAACTTATCAGCCAACGCCGAGCATGCTTGAACGCCGGGCAACGCAATGCCGGGCACGACATCGATTTCGAGGGGCGAAAGTCAAACGCTATTTCCCCCAGCGAATCCGCGAGATACTCGAAAGTCCAGAAAGACCAAGAAGTGTCAACAGGGACGATGAATATCCATTAAACATTTTATTGAAAAGGACTATCCAATCAGGGCGCGGTACTTGACTGCCATCCACACATAAGGCGAACAAGAAAGCTCCCAAAAATACCTTCGACCTGAAGACACATCTTGACACTCGCGACACTCCTGAGCATACCGGCGCCGCATACGTGATGACGGGGCTTCGAGGAATAGAGCAACATTAACCTGGGGGCCTGACATTTATTACTGAATAATCACCGGTACTCTTGCAATTCTGCCTCACTCTCTTCTCTTCCTATCCCTTCACACGCCAATTCCCACAACCTTTCATTCGACCAGTGTTTTTCCCTCAGCATCCTAGAATCCCTACCTGATTCAGCTACCAACATAGAGGTGAGAACTCGTGAATCCGCCTACATACTATCCTTCCGTTCCTTTAAAATTCCCACCCTTAACCGCCATGTTTAATTTCCGTCCCAGCATTCCCTCCACACCTCCCCTCCCCGCCCATAGCTCTTTCCCCTCTCCTCATCAATAGCATATTTTCAGTCTCTCTTGAAGAAGGCCTCTGAGAGGGCCGAAAGCTCGAACAATTTACCGTGTGAGTGTTCTTTTAAATGTGTCTATTCTTTTCTATTTGTGTTATATTGTGTCAGCCCATTATATATATATATATATATATATATATATATATATATATATATATATATATATATATATATATTATTGTTTCATGAAATAAAAAAGGTCCGTAATTGTATGAAAATCGCAAAAATGAGAATAAATTGCAATGGTTTTGTTTTACAATTGACCTTACGGATTAATATTCAGCAACTTCAAAAACTCTAGTATACTTTTCCTAAATAAACATAATTTCGGTAAGTTTGTCAATATTGTAAAAAATTGCGCATAAATTTGAAAATATATATTTTTTACAATTTGAATAGTGGATTCATGTTCAACAACCTCAAAACAATAGTACGCAAATTCTGATGAAAATCGTGAAATTATTTTAAATATGGCCAACTCTCAGGTGATACTGGCCACTATGCGTCGTGGGCGTAGATGTTAAAAAACGAAGACCCTAATACGGACCCATGAGGCACGCCGGCAGAGATCCGTCGCACCCCAGGGTCCACCTCTTGCCATTGCACAATGAAAGTTCTGTCCCATAAGTAAGAGTATACCAACTTGGTTATCCAAGTCGGGATATGTAGTTGTCTCATCTTCAATCGGAGTGCTGGTGCCAGACGTGATCGAACGAATTGCTGACGTCGAAAAAGTCTCCGGCAACCTACATCTTCCTATTAAAGGTGTCTGTGATGATATCCGCTGCTCTCACCAGCTAATGGATCGTCGGACTATGGAATGCAGCTTGCGGATTGTTCCCTCTGGAGGATTTCAGTCCCCCAAACGAAATCAGCTATCAGCCGCTGCAGCAGTCGTTCGAAGACGAGGCCGAATCCGTCGATAAAGGAAAGGGACTGGAAGTCTCTGGGTCCCACCTCCGTTCTCTCCGACTTCGGCAGACACACGACTCTCCCTCTCTACCAAGTGATCGGGAAGTAGCCTGACGCATCCGTTTATGGTGCTGGTCAAATACAGCCCCGCCACCTTTGGTTCGAATACGCCGCCGCCCAAGAAAAGCCCCGGCTCTAAAAACATTCTAAATTTTATCAGAGCCGGGCTTTCCTTGGATGAAGGAGGCTTATTGCCCCAATGACGTCCTTATGCCCGAGCTCGGCACATTCCGAGGCGTCTTCGGATGAAGCATCCCCTACTTCCTCCGACGCCGCGATCTCCTATTCGATCTCGGCGGAATACTTTTCGATTTTCAGCTATACTACCCGCGAGATAGTTCGCTAGCAGTTCCTCATTTTCCCCGGGAGATCGCACCACCACATCCTCGCTGATGGCTATCGGGTCGAGCATCCGAGGGGTCCGCAGCCTCCTGCAAACCGTTTGGTTCAAATAATATAAAGAAAAAACTGCGGTTAATATCTTGATACAAGAGTCAGCAATATGCGCCACTCTAAACTTTATCTGTAATCATTATAAGACACTAACTAATTCATCCTGAACAGTATTCAAGTGAAATAAAGGTAAAAAGTGTAAACCTGATTACTTGATAACAGAATTTAACGCCGCCAACTCCAAAAACCACCAGATGCTATCCTAAAATCTATTGAAAAAATAAAAATAAATTCAGCTTAAATATGAATACGTTTGAAATTATAATTTCAACACTATCCAACTACTTCAAAGGGTAAAAATTATTCACCTTGAACGGGATTGGAACCCGGATCCCTCGGTGTCCGGTCGAGTACTTTCGCCAGTTAAGCTATCGAGGTGCCTACTTAAAATCCCACATTTTGAGCATTGGCCGGGCAAGCTGAAAGATCCGTAGTTCAAGTCCCAGAAATATTTTTGCATTTGGAATATGCTCGATTCCACCTTCCCTACTTCTCCTGTGTTCATCTTTTAAAAGTCTTCCGGTAGGCGAAGGAAGAGATGGGGATGAGATTGGGGACTACGGTTTAGGCGCGAAGAATGACCGCGGGGATAAAGCAGTTGAGTTCTGCAGGAGACAGGGGCTAGTCATCACCAACACTTGGTTTAGACACCACAAAAGAAGGTATACATAGAAAATGCCAGGTGACTCAGAAAGGTACCAGCTAGATTATATCCTGGTTAGACACAGATTTAGGAACAGTGTGATAAATTCGCACAGCTTCCCGGGAGCGGATGCGGGCTCTGACCACAAATTAGTTGTTATGAAATGTAGCCTCCGTTTCAAAAAGATAAGGCAGGGGCGGCGGCTTAGAAAATGAAATGTAGAAGCATTAAATGGTTTGAAAAGGAAGAAGTACCAACAGGTGGTAGAGGAAATCATGGAGGATATTTAAGAGCTAAGTACTATCGAAGAAAAATGGGAAAGAATCAAGAAAGAGTTGTCGAAAGCCGCAAAAGACATTATTGGAATCGTTAACGCTAAAAGGACTAGGAAACCATGGATCACGGATGAGATGATCACAAAGATGGATGAGAGGAGAAAATGGAAGAATGTAAATACAGAGTTAGGCAAAATGAAGTACAAAGAATTAAACAATAACTTGAGGCGGGCAACAAATAAACCAAAAGAAGCATGGTGGAAGACGCAGTGCGAGGATATGGAAAATCTGCAGAGGAAGGGTGAAATTGGTGCGCTGTATAGCAAAGTTAAATCTTTATCGGGAAGTGAGAAAGGGAGATCTATGCTAACAGTTAGAGATAAGCGGGTAAGGTAATAGATGACACAGGAAAAATCCAAGAGAGATTGAATGAGTATATAGAAGAACTGTATAGTAAAGAACTTAGACCAACAAAGTTAGACATAGAAAAGGAACATGCCGTATAGGAAGACAGCTTAGGTTCAGGCATCCTCGACGATGAGATAGAAAGGCCACTAAGGGAGATGAAACTAAATAAGGCCGTGGCGGTGGATAACATTCCCGCGGAACTATTGAAATGTTTAAGAAAATTTGGGAGGAAGAGGCTGTATGGGCTGATTCGTAGTATTTATGAAGAAGGAATCTGGCCGGAAGGCTTTGTGAGATCAATTTTAGTTCCTATTCCGAAAAAGGTAAAGGCTACATCATGTGAAGACTACAGGACAATAAGTTTGATATCCCACGCAGCTAAAGTGGTTCTCAGGATCATAAACAAAAGGATAGAGAGTAGGGCAAATGATTACTTAGGGGATGATCGGTTTGGGTTTAGGAAGGGGAGAGGTACGCGTGATGGCATTGCAGTAATGAGAACACTAGTCGAGAGGAACAAAGAATACAACGAGGAAGCATTTGCCTGTTTCGTAGATTTCGAAAAAACGTTTGATAGAGTGAATTGGGAAAACTAATGAGTATTCTGCAGAAAATAGGAATAGATTGGAGGGAAAGGAGGCTAATCCGCAACCTGTACATGTCTCAGACTTCTCAGGTGCGAGTGGGGAACGGGGAGTCAGGATGGGCAGTGTTAGGAAGAGGTGTAAGGCAGGGTTGACCCTTATCACCGTTGCTGTTCAACCTGTATTTAGAGGAAATGATTAAAGAGGCATGAGAAGAACTGGAGGTTGGAATGAAAGCGGGCGGGGAATTCGTAAAATCAGTTAGGTTTGCTGATGACCAAGCTTTAGTTTGTCAGTCAGCAAAGGGGCTGCAAGCATTACTGAGTGAATTGGAAATTCAGTGCGACGGGTATGGAATGGGAATCAATATTAATAAAACAAATGTTATGCGATTTTCTAGATTGAAAAAGGCTAAGCTAAACATTAAAATAAGAGGGCACAAACTAGAACAAGGAGAACAGTTCACGTAACTCGGTAGTGTTTCGGACCAACACGGTCAAAGTAGTAGGGACGTAAGGAGAAGAATTGCAGTAGGCAAAGAGGCTTTCACAAGGAGGAGGGAGCTGATGACAGGGACGTTGAGTAAGGATGTTAAGAAAAGACTTTGATATGGAGCGTAGCTATGTACGGCGCGGAAACGTGGTTATTGAAGCAGGAGGATAGACGTAAACTGGAGGCTTTTGAAATGTGTGTTTGGAGAAGAATGGAGGTGAAATGGGCCCAGAAGAAAACAAATGAGGAAGTACTTGGTACGGTGGGCGAAGAGAGGGGTTAGTTGGGAGAAATCCTAAGGAGGCAGGACAAATGGATGAATACAGGGAAATCAAACAAAATAACTATTAAAAATTATTATAGAATATACATTTAATGCACTTTTTTGTATCAATAAGAAACCATTTTGCTGCATTCCTTCTGACAGAGAAGATATAACACTTGTGTTAATATAAGGTGTCTTCAGCAGCATGGGGATAGTTGATTTATATAGGGTCGCACCCAAAAGTGGTAGGACTGATTTTTTTACAAGAATTTTATTGACGATATACTTATATCGACTTAATAATCTTCAAAGTATGCTCCTTGAGCTGCTACACACTTAGTATAACGTTGCTCCCATTCCCCGTACGCCCGCTGGAAATTTTCTTTGGGGATTCCGTTGCTGACCCTCGTCGAAGCCTCTTGAACGGCCTTTATCGAGTCAAAACGTCGTCCCTTGAGCTGTCTTTTCATCAGGGGGAAGAAGAAGAAGCCCGGTGGTGCCAGATCGGGAGAATAGGGCGGGTGCGGCAACGTGGCAACGCCGTATTTGGCCAGGAGCTGTCTGACGACGAGCGCGCCATGGCAGAATTTTCGGCACCATCTTGGCGCACACCTTGCGCATGGCCAAATCCTGTGAAATAATGCGTTGGACGTTGGATGCAGACAGACCCAACTGGTCTGTAATTTCTTCACTGGTTAAGCGTCGGTCTGTGTTCAGCAGTGTCCTCACTCTGTCCACATTCGTGTCGGTTCTTGCCGTCGACGGCCGTCCGGAGCGCTGGTCGTCTTCAACGAGCTCCCTACCCTCTTTAAACAACTTGTGCCACTCAAATACTGTGGAAAGGCTTTAGGCAGTGTCCCCATAAGCCTGCTTGATCATATTGAGGGTCTCAGTCTTCCCGAGTTTCGCACAAAACTTCACGGAATAACGTTGCTCTAAATTCAGATTCATTTTGTTTTTCGACGCGGACAAAAAACTTACTTCACTAAAAACGGTGTCCTCACTCAACGACAGTCCGCAGGCGACTGAGGTTGGTGTTGGTCTGTTGCTAAGGGCGCCCTTCACCTTACCCTGTCAGGCAGACCCCCCTCCACCACTCCGTTCGCGCCAGAGAAAATCAGTCCTACCACTTTTGGGTGCGACCCTGTAGATGGCGTATTGATCGGCAGTGGGATGTAGAGAACGGTAATAGAGGGGAGAATGCTGGGCAAGCGAGGAAAGGCCGGAGCAGGATAGGTTTATTAGACGGGATGAAGGGAGGAAGAAAGTACTTAGAATCACATATGTATCGTAGTTTTGGCGTTTCGACGGCACGACCGTCGTCATCAGATTGACGTTCTCGGGGAAGAACCTAGAGGACATTTCCGGGGAAGGGTGAGGGAAGGAGAGGTAAGGGACCAATAGGAAATTGACAAGGGGATGAGAGGGGATATGTAGGGCAGCTATTGGATGCATTCATTGGGCTTGTTTCATCCCGGGGGTTGAAATGATTGGGACACCCAGATATGCGCCATCTCGCGGGTTCTTACCTCTTTGATACTGGCAGATTTGGGAAGGATTTCAGCGAGCGGGGAATGATAAAAAAACCCGGCATCGTAATTACCAAACGAAATGCACCATAGTTTCCCACCCCGTCACACACGCAGCGGCTTCCTTGAATTCCCGTTCTCCCAGCATTTATTTAGCGATCGGTTTGAAATTGATATAATTGAAATATTCTCCATAATTGGAATTCTGTTTACCTTCAACGTGGGAAACCAGAAAAATGGTCTCAGTGTCGACCCAATCCTGATATACACATAAAACCCTATGTGAAAAGTATTTATAATTAATGTCCAATTTCAATTGTTTGAATGTCTTTTAGCAGCTAACATTAAATTAATATTGGTACTTCTAATCAAAAAATGCTAGGGCAAATGCTTTTTCTTAAGAAGTCATAAGTAAGTAATGGTAGCTCAGGAACATAATTTAATACAATTGGCAATCGGAGACGTGGAAATCTTATTGAAATTTTTATAGACGTATATTTGGAATAATACTCAGAGTTTGTAATTGTAGAGAACTCCGTTCCAATGCTGATTTTCCTGTGCAAAGAGTTCGACTTTGTTTTGTGAGCTTCTTGGAATAAGGGAGAGAAATCAAATTTTATGAGAGTGTGGAAATGGCAGGAATGGTAAGTATCACATTTTCCTAGAACAGTCTCTTTACGTTCATATGTACACCCGAAATTTACATGTGAATTATATTTCGGGTTAAATTACTACTTTCCTTTGACTGTACCTATTAAATTATTTTTATTTCAAATATTGTGAATTATTTTGTTTACGCTCTAATTCCAAAAGCTTTCCAATTCTTCATCAATATGAAAGTATTGCAGCATTTTTAAATAGATATAAAAAAAATTGACATCTTGCGATAATACCATTTTTTTAAATTAATCTGCACTTGGGATCGGACATCCGCCGTAAATTTATAATTTCAATGAGATGAAAATGAAATGGTAAGTATTTTATGAACCAAAATTAATTTTTACTCCAAACACAGCCTTCTAATAGGTCGTTGTCTTTCTCAGATTTGGAAATATCCTAGGCTTTTGAGATATATGAGCAGTTTCCAAAATTTACCCAGGGTATTTTGCAATTAAAGAACGTTCTTTTCAAATCAAAATGCACAAATTAGGAAGCATATGACATTAAAATTTTGTTAAACTATTAGAGAAGTAAATGGCTGAACTTAACATCATTTGCATTTTCATGTATGGATGTTACGATTTACGATTGCAGGGTACGTTTTTATCTTGTAGGTTGATTTACTTTCTCAGGACTCACACCTTTTAAATATTTGAAAATGAAAGGACCTTCGGTGGATCGATATTTCGCGGATGCTTCTCCAGTAACCTCGTTCCACCGATGATGTAAGTATCAATTTTAAATTGCTCGGATCCACTGATTGAGAATAGGATGAGGCGTATCGTTTGACCCGCGACATGGTATCTTTCATGGAAGGAATGATCATGCATATCACACACACCATTTCCAAGTCCATGCGCAGAAACGACCAACAACCTCGATGGAAAACAGCAATTACTTGGGCAACTTCTTGACAATAGTCGAAATCGGTGTATAAGTAGAACTTTGGCTTTGCCCTTCCCATCGTCATCCGGAGCAATGTCCCGACAAATAAAATAAATGCGTGATTTATATTACACTATATTTTATTTCATTGATGAACGTTTTGAAAATAAATTACATTAAGTGTAAAATACCGTTTTTGAGTTAGATTATATAATGGACTGGTTATATTACCAATTATAATGATACCTTGTTTTAAATAATGCCGTCACTATTGATGAGCCAGTTTGAAAATTGCCACGGTCATTCATGTTCATTTTCGTGGTAGTTACCCCAATTTGTCGTGCAACTACCAAAAATTTGTCATTGTAAAGGGCATCTAATCAACGTGTCACGTAATGCCCTATTCTTGTACACGAACTACGCTATACTCGTACCTTGCTCATTGTTGGCTCAATATTTTTAAAATTCCAGCGTACATACAATCCAACTTAGGACCCACAAATATACGTGAAAACCTATTTTCTAACGGTCATCATACATTTTGGAAAACTAAATACTATCATATTTTTTTTTTAAGGTAATCTACCGGTTAAGGTAGGTTTTTGGATGGACACAACTACCAAACAAATATTTTATTACTCCTAACAAAACAGAAAATCCATCATCCTACTCTATATCAGGTCCCTCTTCATCTCTGAGTATTTTCTTCCCCCCTTCATCCCGTCCAACATCCCTATCCTGTTCCTTCCCTTTCCTCTTTTGCCCAACATTAAATACTATCATATTTTCCGGTAAAATTATGAGCATCGAAGGAACGTTTAAAAATATATTTAGATAACATAAATCAGGGTAGAAAGTTAAAAAAAACAGTAGAGACACATTATCAATATGGTATACTATGCTAGTTTTTTGTTCATTTTACACATATATAGAGGAAACGTATATTGATAGTAACTTATAATGGCGTGAAAATATTAATGCATGAATTTGCAGTTAGTTGAAGTCAGTCATGTATGAAATGTTTTCTTACATTATGTAATTTTACAGCATATATTCACATATTTTCATTTCTACTCATATATTTTATTACCTGAAATTTCTGTGATAAAATAATGCTGATTAGTATTTACATGTATGATTTAATTTTTATGACATATTCATGCAAAACTCACGTAAAGATCTAATGGTTATTGTTACTCTTCTGGCACCATTCAAATTTATACATTGTTTCGATAGCCCAACCCAGCCATCTAATAACTTTACGAGCACAACCGACAACTCCGGAAAAACATGGTTGTCTAACTCGAGCAAGAATCACGGCGATGTAGCCATCTACGAGTATAGTAGTGACGCGGATTCCACTCTCAGTCGCCTTCGGACGTCGCGCTGCCGTGTGTCCTCTCGCCTCGCCTCTTCTCCACGTCATCTCCTCCCACCCCTCGAACAAGCAATCTCCGGAAGAGTGACGCAAGGGTGGGGAAGGCTCGTTGATCCTTTGAGCATTCTCCTGGCGCCGAGAGCAAATAAATACTTATGCGCGCCATCCCGCTCCTTCGCCGCTTCTCGCTCCTTGACAAACGTGCTCAATCACTGGAAATATGTGGAAGAATGAGGATGACGAGTGTGAGGGTGGGCGGAGAGACGAAGATAAACAGATGGATTTTTTGCGCCCCGTAAAAGAAGAGTCAAATGATGTCAATTGACGATTCTGGGGTGAATAATGACACGCACGAGAACCTTGGACGTTCCTTCTCCTTTTGTCGTTATTGGCAGGATAAGAGGGTTGCGGGAGGAGTCATATGTGACGGGACGACGATTCTACATTTGAGCGCGGCAGATGGCGGAGGACAGGGGAAGAGGCGTCATTGGAAGAAGTGGGCCCGATGAAAGAGAAGTGCACGGGTACTCGCGAATTCCACTTGAGTCATGAATTCATATCTGACTCGCGCTTACTATATCAGTAATATTTCCAAGAGATTCGTTAACACTCACAGTAGGTCATAAGTTTCATGAAATCACGCAATTCCTCTTCCTGGAGAAGTATTAAAATTCATCACTTTCGCTGTTTTCACGTTTGGTACCCGGGCGGACACACCGGAAACACGGCTATACGGGCGTGTAATCGGTTCCTTATTTCCACTGAACACGGGTATATGGCAAATTCTAGGGTATTAAAAACCCATCCATCTGGGATATCAAAAAATGGGTCACGAGAGCACAGATTCATAAAGTCAAACAGCTGCGGGAAATACCGTGGCAGTAACTAGACAGTAAGATCAGGATCTTGGTCAAGGCGAATGATTTTTATCATTTGAAATTGATGAACAAATATATACATTTTGGAGCTCTCCTCTGACAATGTACGTACAAGTATCTAAGTACAAGACGTATTTTCAGAGTTGTTAACTTTTTCCCTTCATCGGCAGTTACTCTGAGGAGGTGCTAAGAAATATCGCACAGTTAGGACAAATGGCAACCATAGTATTTTTCAAATCATTTATTTACAATATAACCAATTAAATGACTTAAATTTATAATTTAGGAAGACTTTCATTCGTAGTTATCAGTCCTACTGGATCTTATATTCAACGTTAAGTAAATTTGAGCAATATGGCGAATTAAATATGCCGAATAAATGAGGAAGAAGGATAAGTGTACCAATGGGGTCATGCAGAAATTAATCGTACTGGTAGTGGGGTGGCAAATACAGGCGTTCCATGTCCGTAGTGACAGACTCTCTCGGTTCCTCCTCTCCTTGAAAATAACAAAATTAATGAAAGATTCACGCAAACTGTGAACTGACGAAGAACACATCCACAGTGACAAAGAAGATGGTAGAAAAAATAATAGTTTCTTTTTTTAGTATTACAGTTCTCACTCATAAGGAACAAGGTCAGCCTGAATGCAGAGGCTGACAGCATGCCGGAGATTAAGTTCTATCAACTTCTTTGAGTGAAGAACGCCGGGCACTCCTCCCTAAAAATGGCCCACGGGGCAGAGTTTTTCCGATTAATTGCACAATTTGTTCAAAAAATTCTGAAAATTATTATTATAAATTAAAGAAAAACAAATCCAGTGCATCTCAAATGACAAAGAAATCTTTATGTGCAATTGAAAAGGCTGAAGTGTGTCACTGTGTGTCATAGTGTGTTAAAAGTTGGTCAATGAAGCATACTGCTTTGAAACATTTCAGTAGGTGGTAAATTTGTGAAATGCGTCCCCCAGAGAATTCCTGGTTCAATGGCCATGTATTCCAATAGATGGATAAGCAGTGGACTTTGCATTGATACTACATTTACAAATCTTATGAACAATGTTTTTCGCATTTTTGTAATATCAGTTTATATCTTCAACTAGAGGCACTCTTTAACATACCTTTGCGTAAAATATATGATTTCCTGATAAATTCATCCATCACTATTTTATTTTTTAAATTACTCAGTTATTGAGTGATTCAAAAGTCTATATACATGTACACCTATATAAATCACAGGATTGATGAAGAAATATCTGCTGCGATCAGACGACAACATGCAGGTGAGAAAACTGCTCAAAATTGTGTTTGAATACTTTCAATGGAATATACTATATTGAGCAGAAGAACTTTGAGAGACTAGTACATCCATTATTTGTGCAGTGCGCATAAATGTATCTCCTCTATATTACCTTACTTTATTCACTAGAAAAAAATTAACAATTGAATGATGTAACATTTAAGTTTAAATGACAATAAAGGAATGTCAAGCTAATAGAGATCGGAATTTTCGCTGACCATGAGACATTCTATAATGCTCAGGACGGAGGAACATTGATATCAATTCAATGCAATGGAAAATAAATCAGAGTAGCAATGAAGAAAGATCAAAAAGTCAATTTTTACTTAAATAAGGATGTGACTTGGGGAGTACAAAAGAAATGAGTAAGTGATAGAAATCCACCATGAGCTGGAAAGAAATGGTATTAACAACAAACACACGACAAATAACACAATTCAACTTATTTAGCGTACAAATGAATGTGTGCCGCTCTACTAAGTCAGCAAGTATTTTATTGGGAAGAGGAGGGAAGAGAATCTTTGAATAGCGTCACTTTTGAATATCTAACACAAAGTATTTCGTTCTTGACATTATCATTTAGCATTATTAATTACAAAACTATGCGCGTAGGCTAAAAAACAGCTAAGAAATACTCTCTTTGGATTCGCCATTATTGAATTTGTTTTGATTCACACCGTCTTACTTTCAAGAAAACTATATGAATTCAATTTATAATTTTTTAACCAGCTAAACGTTGAACAGTTATCAGGGAAAGGAGATGATAATAGTAGTTTTGCTGCAAGTAAAAAATAAATGCAAGGTATTATATTTATAAGACTCGTTTTACCTCTAGCACCTAATTCAAGATAAACTGAAATAATAGTCAATAAATAATATAAATTGATCATTATATCGTCGTTGAACATCTATAGACATGGGAAAGCTCATTTCACTTCGTGATTCCTCGTCTTAAATTATTAGTTCCTATTCATTTGTCTTTGTTAAAAACACCTCAAAATACGAGGGTAGTTTAAGAGATTCTCAAAATCACCACCAGATGTGAGCGCTAGCGCAAAAAGTTTTCCGCATAGTAATAGGTAATTTTTTATAAGTAAACACGTAATGCATCAGGGCTCTGGCAAGAGATCTGTGATGTCGACGCCTCTCTTTCATTGTTTACGTGTAGTGATTTGTGAAGGTGGACAAAATTGAGATTCGAGCGGCGATAAAATACTTTGCAAAGAAAGGTATGAAAGCAAAGGGAATTTATGCCGACTTTCAGAACACTCTAAGGGATTCTGCTCATACATATTCAAATGTTTTCAGGAGGACAAACGAGTTTAAGTTTGGTCGGGACAGCTTAGTTGATGATCCGCCTAGTGGCCAGCCAAAATGCGCCAATACCCCAGAAATCATTGCAAAAGTTCATCAAATGGTCATGGAGGATCGCCGATTGAAAGTGAAAGAAATCGCTGAAGCTGTAGGGATGTCATCTGAATGGGCACATCACATTTTAATAGTGAAATTGGAATTAAGATTAAGAAAATCTGCTATAAAGGCGTTGCGGCTCTTGATCTGCAGGATCATAAACTCATCAGAATGGGAATTTCGAACAATATTTGACCCGTTTTAAGAGCAACCAACAAGATTTTCTGCACCGGTTGTAGCCAAAGGTGAAACTTTGGTCTACTACAGTACCCCAGAGATCAATGCTGATTTATCACCACCAAAGAAAGCAATGGCAATACAGTACACCGAAAAGGTGATGGCTTCAGTTTTTTGGTTTGCGAAAGGGATTATGCTGATAGATTGTCTTCCCACTGGTCAAACAATTAATGGACTATACTTAACTAACCTCCTGGACCAACTACAGCAAAAGATACAAAAAAAGCCAGATTTTACAAGGAAGAAAATCATATTTCATTCAGACAATGCCTCCATATACACAAGTGTCATTGCTATGGCCAAAATACGGGAGCTAAGATATGAATTATGGCTTTACCCACCTTATTCGCCTGATTTTCTCCAACAGATTTCTATCTCTCCCACAAGAACGAAATTTCCTCGGTGGACGGAGATTCTCTTTAAACAAAGAACTAACAGCCTAAATAGACAGGTATTTTGCAGGCCTGAAAGAATCTAATTTTCGAGTTGAGATCAAGTCATTGGATCATCGCTGGACCAAGGACATTAGTGTATAGGGAGACTACAATAAAAAATAAAAAGAGTTTCTATGATACAAGTCGTTTTTTCTATTAGATTCCGAGAACTTTTCAAATTATCATAGTATTCTGTTGGAAAAATTGAAGTGATGACACTTGAGCTAAAGTTTAATTTCTAATAATACACTCATTGGTTCGAAGATTTTAAGTTATAATTGTGCTAAAAAATTGTAATATATTAGCATGGCATCATCCTTAGTCCCTCAGCAGCTTCACTTAAAGGAATGTGGTGCTGAACTCTCAACTTCGAAGAATCGAGGTTACTACCAACTGATCCTTTCCTCCACAATGGATTCCATTTCTCTTGTACCCTGCGCTAAATATGTAAGATCCCAGTAGTCTAGCCTCTCATGGGGGTCCACGGAGCTCTGCAACATCGTTGAAAGCAATCACGGGATGCATAATCACGAGGATTCATGACGACCACGTCCTTCAGTGAGATTAGAAAGAATTACTTTTAGCCCAGGGCTTTTAGATTTTGGCCGAGACATTTAGAGCCAAAAGCTTTGAATCAGTGGAAGAAATGAACTGATTAGCATATTCATTAACTCCTCCGTATTTCATTCCGAAAATTGGTTGCCTGCAGCCTTCCTTTCTTCCCTATGCAATGCTAATGAACCTCTTGCACTTTGATATATCTTCCGTCTTACCTCTCTCTTTCATTTGGCTAGTTTACCTTTTCCTAATTCTTTCCCTCTTTTTAATTCTGTTATAACCCCGAAAAATGTATTCCACGTCAAGGTTTGCCCATTTTATTTCATTCCTCTAACAGTAATTCATATTTGTTTTTTTTCACATTGCTTATATTATTACTTAATAGTCGTATTTTTATCTAATAATCGTTTTTATTTATTATGTTTAATCATATCCTGTTCGCTTTATCTTCATCGTCTTTCTCTGGCACCACGTTTTAAAGGGTCCAATTCTTCGTCAGCCTGCTTTTCCATTGCCCCATGCCGTCGCTCTTAATGGTGACACACTCAGCCAGTACGTGATTTAGTACTTCTTCCTCTCTTCTGACCGTATCTTCCGGGAGCGTAGTGCATGACTCTTAATCATGAACGCCTCTTTAGGTTTTAAATCTTTTGTGCTTTAACCTTTTTCCCAGAGTATAATCTATACCATCTGAGGTAAGAGAAAGGTTTGGATTGGAAGTTTGAATACAACGCTAATTTAAAAACGTGAATTAATATTTATTAATATTCCTTGAAATATTTCAATATCATCAAGTATAGTATAGATATAATATTTTTAAATAAATTGTGTAGTTTCAGGCGTGAGTTGTAGAATTGGAACATATTAGTAACACTTTTCCACTAGATATTTATTTAAACTACGACCAGTTCCGATGAACTACATCATGTTCTCTAATGAAATATGAGGGAAGATATTGCAGTACTTGTTCATCGAAATCGACCGTGGCTTAAATGAATATCTAATGTAAAATTCCTACTATTTTTTCATAATTACTTTTAAATTCTATTCGCATTTACTTATTTAAAATAATTGTGTAACTGTTGGGTAAAAGAAGTAAATAGTAAATGAAACCTAAAATTATTACAATTCATAAAAATTGTCAAGTCAAAGAAACTTGGGAGATTCTTTTTACCCACGAAAGTATTTTTCCGCTGTTTTTCACCAACTTGAATTACTTACCACTATTATTGTAATTATCATGGCAGAATTTTTCTGGGAAATTAAGATGGTAATCAAAGATGATGAGTGCTGTCCTCATTTTCCGTTAACCTAGAAATTTAATCGTCCTAGATCAATGACAATAAAGACCTCGAGGACAGTAAAAAATCTTGCAAGAGTTGTTGGGGCATTGATCTACTTAAAGAGTACCATAGTTCATTTAATAACCTACTGTTCAGAAACCTATCCATTATCGACATTCAACATAAATAAGCAGAATATTTTCCTTCTATAAAGGGTTGAAGAAATACTCTTCGGCTCGAAGATTTATAACAACTCATCGCTTGATGTGAAGTGCAGAGCCGTATTCCGTTTGCAAAAGAATAATAAAATAGGAGATAAGATGAAGATAGGCTTAATTAAGGGCTCTAATTGAAATATTACAAAAACTGATTCATTATTTGGGTTAGAAGTTATGGGAAAATTTAATATTAACATTCGAAGGACAAAGTGCAACGATATGGAAATATCGGCATAAACAAGGACTCCACTTTGATTTACCCCTTCTTCCTAATATAAAAAGAAGAATACTGTCCAAATCTTCCCATACGATTATGCTTTTGGTGGGAATATTATCTAAGTAGAGGTGACTTTGGAAAACTCTGAAATTATAAATCTTCGTATCAAGCGCTTGTATCACAGCTCATGATTGCCATAAAATAATTATTCAATATATAGAATATTATTTACTTGGGAAAGAGAAATTCGAGAAGAGAAGTGTTAAAATCAGTTTTCATCCTACTTGTTTCATCTACGAGTAATGCCAAGGTTATGCAGATATCAGGTAGAGAGATTAAGATGACACAGATTCAATGCACAGGTTAATTTTTAAAAATAGATTTTATATTGGGTAAACGCATGACGCATATGACTCTAGTACTGATTTTTCTACGCATAGAAAGACAATTTAATTCACAACACTTTTCGATATGCAGGCTAGACGGAAAGGAAGACACGAGACTTTACTCTAGATCTCGTATTTAGGTTTTTCGAGCCCCTATTTGAGTGTATTTATAAGCGACTTAAATGCCCTGATGTGTTTTGAAAAATCACATCGCTACTTTCTCTTAATTTATTCGAGGTCGATGAAAAATTTCTTCTCATAACCTAATATCGCATTTTACATCTGCCTAAATTCCACTCCCTCTCTTACGCATTACCACTCGAGTTGAGGAGACTAATTTGTGAGCAAGAATTATTTCGTACTCTTTAATTTTATAACGAAGTTCCGATTTATTGCCTAAAGGCACGCAATAGGGGTTGAAGAAATGTTTTTACTACTTCAGTGAATGAAAGCAAAAATAAATCATACTGAATGCGAAATTCTAGGGACCGAGGGAAACATTCAAGATTTTACAAGTTGCATGTAAAAATAACTAGTAATCGTAAATAAATACAAACCATAGATTAAGAGTGTCTTAGCTGTGTGCACAAAAAAATTGCTTGCCATGAATTCTCAGTCTTGGTAAATTTCTTGTGGAGGCAAGAGAAATTATTTTCGGAGACGCACAGGGACGACAGAGAGTGATATTGAGTTTTACAGATGATTAAAAACTAGTGAGTTCTTAGTTTATTGGAGAGCTTAAATACCTGTCCAAAGTGTTAATTATAAGAATTAAAAGTGAATTAAATAACATTTATTTTGAAGGATAACACCACCGATAAAATAACTAAGGCATTACCAAATCAAGAACGTTCTATTTTTTTTTGTAATTTAAACCGGATTTAAAGTTTGTTCATATCTAGTTTATCCAACTTCCTTTCACACTTGAAACACTTTCACTACATATCTTAAAAAAATATGACATTTTTTGTTTGAAGGCTACTCAGACGTAAATAATTGGACGACAGGTAAACATTTATTAAAATAAGTATTTAAATATTGATGCAAAAGTCTATCTACCGACATCAACTTGACTTGGTCGAATAACTAGAATATTCTGATGACTAATGAATCTTGATGAGTAGGACCACCAATGGACTAAAGCCCCGGAGATGAGCGAATGGTAGGCCACGTAAACTGCTCTATTTCACTGAGGTGACTGCAAAGGTGTCTTATCCCAGAGAAACTATTATAATGATGTTGTCTAATCTAATATAGTCACGGGGAAACAGCTTTAAATATCACCTTTCAACGTAAACATCGTAGAGACCTATTATTAGGGCAGGTG
The DNA here is from genome assembly GCF_022747635.1 of Hetaerina americana. Lineage (NCBI taxonomy): Eukaryota > Metazoa > Arthropoda > Insecta > Odonata > Calopterygidae > Hetaerina > Hetaerina americana. The sequence continues at coordinate 80,606,416 of NW_027286985.1, read as the reverse complement.
CAAGTACTATTAGAGAACGAATTACAACAGGTGCCGTTTCCCTTGTGAAATGGGTGGAGATAATATGAGCTCTCCCCTGACCTTCGCGAGCAGAAAATCCTTGTAAACCCAATATAGCAAAGGAAGGCACAGACCAAAACTGCAGCTTTACGAATAGGTGCCTGGATTAAAAGAATTTTTAATTCCAAATAAAAAAGCACCAGCTTATGGCTACTGCTATGCAGCCAAAGGTTGAACAAAAGATTGGGATTGTGATAAAAATCCTACGGATGCGTGTGTTCGGTGGCATTCAAGCTCACGGTAGAAAATTGAAGAAGAGTCGGGAGGAGCGTCAATACGAGGACCATTTTTTCCCTTCACTCATAATTGTTTAAACTAAGTGCGTAATCGACAACTTTAACCGCAACAAATGTTATGTTTAGATTAAAGAAAGAATTGCAGTCAGGCGGAAAAGAGAGTGTTAATAATAAACAATTTGAAGGAAAGAGGGGTTTTGGCATGTTAAAGAACATGAGCAGGACATATTGTAGGGTAAAAATACCCATTTATGCCGAGCGAAAGTACTTGATAATTTGCATGGCAAAATTTAGTAATTTTTAGAAAACCTACTCGACTTATTGGTAGATCATTCACAATGAATTCCTACTAGTCCTATCCAGCAAGTACGGATTACTCTTTCCCAATGGGTACCCAAGCGGGCTGGGTACCGATTATCTACACGTCCCATGAGATGTCTGTGCATTTAAGAATAACGACATTTATCAGATCCATTTTCAAAAAAGAAAGGTTACAGAGCTCTCCTGGCCCGAAAAGCGGACTTTTCCTCTCACTGGAATAAATATAATTTCCAAACCAACCTGAACTACCGAGCCTGAGTTGAATAGTACGTTTTTTTTTCATTCGTGCAGGAGCACGAAGTGAGGCGAAAAACGCAATGAAGTTCCGGACCGCTTCCAAGTGACGCAGGATTCACTTGAAATGTAAAACTCGCTCTCAAGAGGGGAATTGAACGAGTACACTCGCCTCGCCCCTCCACTCGTCCCCCTTCCCTGCACCACCCTAATTGCGCTTTCGTCCCCCTCCCACTCCAGTTGACCTGAACCTCCCACCCTATCCTCCCACGCCCACCTTTTCGAGGAGAGCGCGCCGCACTTGGCACAGAGCTCTGACAAAAAGCGGCGAACTCCGAATCCGCAGGTCCGGCGAGAAGACCAAAGCGTCTTCCACGCTCGCGGCCCTTGTTGCTCTAGCGAGGCGCAGGACAAACCCCCAAGAAGTGAGCGAGGAAGTGAGCGGCTGCGATGGGTAGCGGGTGAGTTCCTGTTTTGTAAGAACAAACACCATCCCCTTTTACCTTTTCATCCTCCGCGCCTTACCCCGCTCCCATCCGTCCTTCCCTTTCTGCCCGCCCCCCGCCATACTCCAAGCAAATCCTCAATGCTCACGCTTTTTGCTCCTTTCCGCCCTATGTTTTATCTCCATCGCCTTCCCTTCACCGATCACCGTTTGCCTTCATTCACACCGTATTCTATTTTGAAATCCTAACTTTATTTGATCCTCTTCAAGGTGCTCTAAAGGTCAAGATCTTTATAGCACAGCGCAAACCACGGCTGACAATATTAATGTTTACTTCCATTAGAGCAGTAACTGGAGCTCCGGGTCTACCTTTCTTTGAAAGTGAATGTCTGCCCTCTTGAAATATTTAAAACCATCTTCTACCTATACTTTTTAAAAAAACCGACTCTTCTTAAGCCTTCTGGGTCCAAATGTATTTAAAGAAAACCAATTTTTTTTTAATTTCCTCGGTTTTGAACAACTTTCTTGATACACTTAAGCTCTAAAACGAAATCTTTTTTGAGGATAGAGGTGTCATAAATATTATTCGTCTTATCGTGTGAATAATGTCTCAATATCTTGTTTGAACACAAGTTAAATTGTCATTGGGAAGGCCTTATTAGGTGGACATTCGATGCCTTTCCTCATTGTTAAACTTTTAAGTGTAATTCCCTACTCTCAATATTCCAACTCATCTCAGAATTCATCTGTGACAATAGAACATTCTGCGAACCAATGTTAAAAGTGGCTAAAACCCATTAGGGTTTTATTTGAAAAACGAAACAACTATATTCCACTTATAGCTTTTTAAACCCCGTCCGGGGTCGAGTTTTTCAAATGAGTGGGAATTTTCCTTTCCATGCCAGAGAAATGCAGTTCTTGGACATGAATTTCAATTTGAACGTCCTAATCAAAGTATGAGCTATGAGTAATGCGATTTTATTATGTTAGTTATAATCCAAGTATAAATCAGACATGGGTTAGTTTCCACGGTTTATTGCCCTCCATTCTTTCTATTCCAGGACTATAAAAAGCAATCGCAGTCACCGATCTTCGGATTGAAATTTAAAATGGTAGAGGAGCCATTCGTCCACGATTCCTCTGCCATCTGTTATGGTCACGACTTATACGCCAGGGAAGCAATTCTTCGAATCAATTTGTTAGCCGTCAATTTCCCTTAGTTTACCAATGTGTGCACATGTGAATATTCTTTTCTCTTCCAACCACAGGAGGAGTGTGATTCGAGGCGTTGCGCGGTCCGGTCTCTATTTCTCACCCCAGTTACCCTTGGCCCTATTTCCTCTGACCTTTCCCTAGACCCTCGTTCTATTCCCTCCTCCTCGAACTCTTAGTGCCCCACCACAACTCCCTCAATCCCCCTCCTCTTCCCATCCCCTGATATTTCCACGACTCGTACAACCCCTTCAGGTGTTATCTTTCTCTCAACCCCCTTCCTCCGCCCCTCCTCCCACATGGGTGGGGGAAGGGGATCGCGCAGTGTGTGCCCACACCCACACTCTTCCCCTCCCCAGCCTAAGTTCTCGTGCCTCCCTCTCTTAGAGACCTTCTTGGGTATCCCGTCGCCTCATCGCTCCCGCATAAACGCCGCTCGCGATCGTTCGCGCGATAATTCTTCGCGGGCAGCGAATCTGGGCGGAAGATCGCGAAAATAGTCGGAGCGGCTGATCACTTCGCACCGTACCGTCCAATCTCCTACGCAGTGAACCGACGGCGAACCGAGTTTGGAAGTTTGTGGCAGAAAGGATATACCTACATACACGCCAGCACATACTGTACCCTGAGGGTTGACTCCAGAGAGATAGGACTGGTTCATATCCGCGGGAAGGCTTTCACGAGTCATCTTCCACGTTGCGAAAAGCTTTAATCGTGAGTGCATATTTCATTTACGCTTAGGCATTGTCTGTTCGGTTATCTCATGCTCGTTGGTACTTTCAGCTTTTCTAATTGGTGAGCACATTCCCGCGAAACCTGTCACTTTTGAACTGAGCTTAAAACACCCCTTTTGAGCTCGTGAGAATGAATTAGGATCATTTCCTTGAAAACATGTTTTCTGCAACAAGGACGAATGATAAAAGTTTTGCAGATTTTTAATGGTGGATGAATTTTCAATAGCTAAATTCAATGGATTAGAGAATGAAATGATATTGTCTCTATACTGAATTTTCATCTGGGATAGAACAAGGGAAAGGGCTTGAATTAAATGACAGGTCAGTCATACCAGGCAATGTATTACTTGTGAGTAATACATTGAAAACTTGTTGATGGGAAATACAATTAAACACTACCATAAGTTACGAGTATATTACTGAAAAACTGTGAACCTTCTAAAGTCACCCAATAATTTGTTAGACGTAGACTGTATCCAAGGCACATTAAAAATAAAACAGTTCTACATGAATACCTTTGAATTACTTGAAAAAATATATGCTATGAAAATATAACGAAATATATTTCTTGAACCCCCTAGATGCACACATATAAAGCAATTTCTCTTCTATCTCTTTTCTATTTAATGCTTAAGATGTACCGCTCTCTGTCAAATACTCTAAATGTATCATCTCTGCCAGGTCATTCTCTTGTCTAGCACGCTTTCACAATATCCTTAAATTTTCAAATCCTTTAAACAACACTAAAGAATTGGATCAAAAATCTGTAAGCTCCATCAAAGAGTGTCAAAAATGTTTATTGTACAAAACCAGAAATCTGCTAGATCGGAAATGGCTAACATTAAGACAAAATATAAATTGATTTAGTTGGTTATTTAATTTATCCGGTCTTTCAAGTGTGAGATCTAAATAGCATTCAATATCACTAAATCTCTCACTTCAACTCAATGGGGTATTTACCCCTAATGGGTAAGTCATACGAGTAACTTAAGGGAAAGAAAATATTAGATATGTGTGGTTTCACTTGATTAATGTCAGAGTCGGGAGAACTCTTTTTAGGAAGAATATTAGAATCACATTATACACTTCCGAACGTAATAATTGAACACAGAAAGTTGTCTTCATTTGACAAATTTTGAGTGTCTGACAGTCATAGGTTTCATATTTGAATTGAAACTGAAAGGAAAGAAACAGAATCTATTAGTATTTTAACACAATTGCTACCCTAATTTTCCCTTTAATTCCCGCGAAAAGCTGTCGAAATAATATTTAATGAGACTCTTCCCCTTGTCAATGGTAATATTTCATTTCGTCTGAAAAAAACTGTCAAGTGAGATCTAACCGAGTAATGTTGATCAAAATTTCATGCTGGTGTCACTTTCAAGATGGTACACACAAGTATCGTATTTTCCCGCTAGTGGGGCCCTAAATAAAGCCTATAGGTTTTAATTTATGAATTTTTAACAATTCTGATTTCAAAATACTCTGATTTCTTCCCGGAAGAGTGGGCATAAGTAGATTATTTTCAAAGCTAGTTTATTCGTAGTATCCTATGAAATAAGCTACAATGTACTTACTATCCTGTGAAATATGCTACAATGTACTAGCAATGTCTTTCAACGCGCATTTATTTGATACCTATTTCAATGACTATTCGTTTTAAATTGGTCGTAAGTACACCTTTTTCCATTATGATCGAATTTTTATCGTAATTGAAGACTGAAAATCTTCTTCACCTAGTCCTAGTTGTAGGATTTGTTAAATATTTGTCCATTTGGCATTTCCTCAACTACCAAAAAATATTATTTATGTTTGAACTCAAATACAATTTACTTTGATTTTTATTCTGGGTGCATAAGGTTGTAAATATCGATATTCACTATTATTTCTCCTACCAAAGAAGTAAATTAGCCTATAACATCTTCCAAAGTTGATGATTTTTAACTACTTTTTGTAATATGCACGACGATTGCATTACTTTGGTTTTTGCTTTTGATTTGCATTACTTTGGCACGACGGCTGCATTACTTTGCGATATTGAATTATTGTAATACAGTTTTCAGGTTGGTCAAAAAATTCAAACCCTATGAAGTGCAAACTCTGTAATGTCTTGAATCAAATTTTTTAAATACATTCACATAAAACATATCACGAATCCCAACTTCAAATAGCTGAAATTTGCGGCCATTCGGACTAATTCGGATTTATTCAGAGATTTATTTTTTGGCATTAGCCATGCATCACTGGTAGCGGAACATTCCCATGAGGTTCTTAGTGCTTCTCTTCTATCACGTGACGACTATTAGATTTCCCAATTCATGTCATAACAATAATGTAAATAAAAACATTCGCATCGGTTCATGATGATCTTCACTTCTACATGCTCTAATCAGCAGATCGGATGACGGAAAATATCTTACGGTTGTAATCAGTATTCCCAAAGCACACAAACGTTTAGCAACTCGACTTTTACCGACATTATCTTGATTTTCGAGGGAAGTAATTAATATTTATTATGCTAGCAGGTGTTATCACGTTGTTACAGCATAGGCAGATAACAATATTTTTCATTTCCGATCAAGCTAATGACCAAGACTGCTCTTGGTTTGAAGAGACGTGAGTGCAAACAAATACAGCTGTTGGCTAATTTCGACCTTCAGCGAAGAAAGTATCAGGAAATCCCAGAAATAAATTTCCACTCTTTGGTTGCTTAAATGTCTTTAATATCGACGAGGACCAACCTAAATTAAAGAACTATAATTGAGCAATACTTATAATATGTGTACATCATTTCATTTGCCATAGGAGCTCCGCTTTTTGTCAATTAATGAAGGAGTCAACTCAGAGTCATTTAGACGTAGATGTCGATTCAATATTTCAACTTTAATCAATCGATCTAAATCGCCTTTTACAGAACCAAATTATTCTCAAAATTTCGTTGAATAAACCTTGTTCAAGATATTTTATAATAATTAATGCCATTACTGTGGGCATATTAGACATGAATCGACTAACACGGTTGATTTTCCAATTTATATATCGTTCAGAGCCACGCTCGAAAATTTCTTGGAAATATCAAACTGTTGAATGGAATTAACCAATCAAAACTTAGGCGCGGAGATTCGCAACTACTGTACTAGTTGTTTGTCCTGTTGATTATTTTCAAGTATAGTATTTTGCATTGTTTATCTTAAGAATCCTCCAAAATAAAGTAATCATTTTTCAATCGTTACCGTCGACGTATTGAACCGCGTACTATAAATGCCCTCAATCGAATATTATCGCGAAATTTTCACTCTGCACGAGGTTCTTTCTATCACTTGCGGTTAATTTGGATTATTTATAGTACATTAAGCGAGTTTAGTACCCATTATCAAAGTTTCTGAAGTAAAGCTCATTCTCATTAAATATTATTTGACAACGCATAAACCTCGTCACAGGTACGATTCAAAATTTGAAACTTGGACCTGCATTTAAAGTGAAGGAATGTTACAAAGAAAAAATCATTCACCTTGACCGGGATTTCAACTCAGATCTCTCGATTAACATACAAGTGATTAGTAGGCACTTTCAACAGGAATAAACACAAAGTTTTAGTTTAAAGGCGTTTTCCTCCGAATATTTAACTACGGGGAATGACGCGACTGTTGACATGGAGTCTTCCGCTAATGTGCTTAAAATGTGCCATAAAAACCATCCTTCTTGACCGGAATTTGAACCCAAATCTCCCGTCGGGTGGAGTGTTTTCACAAATTAAGCAGCCGAGACGTCGTTATATCCTGCGAGTTCCTTAGGGCTTCAAAGGAAAAAAAATGTTATTGCCCGGCTTCGAATCACGGCCCAGGCGAATTATTTTTACTCTGTAGAATTTCTGTATTTTAATGCACATTAGCTATAGTAATTATATATATACATATATATATATATATATATATATATATATATATATATATATATCTTCGAAATGGAACGCTCATCGGCGACACACAAATATATAAAAACACAGATGTAGATTTTTAGAATATAGAGACACAAAGAAAGGACACACAATTTGTTATTTTACGTTTCGACAGCACGGCTGTCGTCTTCAGAATCCTGATTGTGTAACAAATGTAATAACAAATTGTGAGTGTCCTTTCTTTGTGTCTCTATATTCTAAAAATCTACATCTGTGTTTATATATATATATATATATATATATATATATATATATATACACACACACATCATGATATTAGCTACAACATCATATGCTAAATTACAACGCCAGAAGAGAATATTTCCTTGAGCCCATTTCTTAAGATAAAAAACTTACTATTCGTCTAATACCAAGTTTTAAAACGTAATTCCTTGCCAGGTAACTCATTCGTGTAACTTATGCATGTTGTTTATTTTTCATTAATTAAAAACTGAGATTTAATTTAAGTACGATAATTTTATTTTTCGTTAACATTTCTATAAGGAAGAAAATCTACCTTACTTCTTCCCATCTGGTAAATGCTAAATTAACAGGACTTTGAAAGACAGTATTTATTCAAGCAACAAACTGGCCAGTACGTTAGCAACAAAGTGGCTAACGTACTGGCTTCCCGCCCTGAGGGCCCGGGTGCGAATCCGAGCAGATATTGTCGATTCATACTTTGGATGGCACTTTGAGTGAGTACGCCGGCGATGAGTGATGGCGTGATGCGTGAGTACGATGGCGTTTTGAGTGAGACTTTAACTGCGGACCCCTTGGCGCTTTTCTATGCCGACACCGAGTTTCTCCCCCCTTCATCCTTTCTTGTCCATCCCAATTAGCGCAAATGACCTGACCTGTCGGTCGCCTCCCATTAAAAACGACTACTCAAATAATACAAAAGTTATTGTTCACTTTATTTTGAATTAGGGTGGATTTCGATAATGATTCGAGGAGATAATTTCATTGATACGATTGATTTTTGGTAAGAGTATTAAACGATAACACTGCCTAAGGTTTTTCAAAGTATGGCAAACGTTTCTCTGGATCAAAATGTTACTCCAGCTCTTTTCCCTCTTCCAATTAACAGTGTTTATCACTGATTCTAATCCTCCGTTTGATAGATGACTATCATCCCAAAAGCGTTCCGACTTAATTCATATAGAGCTTTCCACCACGCTTGAATCAAGGTCTTCCCAAGCTTTTCTAACAGTTCTACTCCGCAGACATGAAATAGTGCCGGAGATAACAGAAATATTGCCTCATGTCCATGCCTATCGCTAACCTTCGCATCTCGCCACCCGCTATCTTTACCTGGGTTTTTCCGCGGTCTTTGAATTAATAAAACGTTCCCCGTCATTCTAAAATGCCATCTTACCTTGATTTGAGAGATAGCTGAGACTAATACTTCGTGAATTCTATTGTAAGGCACAAGGAATAATCAAATAACTTTGCGTTTTCACAGAATAGAATTTTTACTGCCAACTACTTTCACTACACTGTAGCATTATCACCTACCTTCCCTCTCCTACTCTCCTCTCACACCCATCCATTAGATTATTGTCAATGAATCCAAAGGTATTTTTCTTTGAAACGATCGTTGATAACTCCAGCGTGATAACTCTAATTGAATAATATTTCGCTCTGCAAAGCTTGCACGACGGAAATCTCATCAGGCTTATGTATATATCCTGAGTGGTCATAGGGTGACGAAGTGAACGGCCAACCCACAAGGAAATAATATCATCGCCCAAGATTTCGGGAAAGGCTACCGATTACGTGGGCAACACAACTCATTATAGTCTTGCTAACCTCATCTCCGACGCGAATGCTGCCGGGCATTCGAAGGAAGGGAAATGAGAGCCGATTTGTTTCCACTTACCCCTTTCTTTCATTCGCCCCCAATGTCGCAGTGCGCCCGAGTACCCAAACAATCGATGGCGAGTTTACTTACTTAGCATGTGCCCAAGCGACCAAGCCGATGCTCGAATCGATCCTGACCATCCGACCTATTTTCTTGATGTCTCACCTGTTCCTATAACCAGAAATAGATTGACCTCTTCGGACTATTTGCAAAAGCAGGGTGACATACTTCGACCACCTTGCGGACTCAAAGCACATGTAGGTGCGTAAAAGAGCGAGCGGACTGCCTGCTGACGGTTTCCATTCTCTAAACAGTGCTATAATTGCCTTCGAGCGATATCTGTTTTTGACAGTGTCATAAAATGATACGTGATATCACTGGCGTTAAGCTACGCTTGAAATTAAATGACTGCATTATAAATTACGGGGACTAAAAGATTACATCTATAGCCTTGAGTCTAATGAAGTGGCTAAACTCATCAAATGATGGAGAGTGAATCAGCAAATTTATTGCAAAGTGAGAGAAGAATTGGCAAATTTTATAACGAATTCTTGCTCTATTGAGACATTTTATAGCTGCAATTGCACTAACATTTTAATTTGAAAAATTTGTCGAAAGTCATATTGGTAAACTTAGAGTAAAATCTTATCATTTTTACAGTAACTTACATACTTCATTATGAATCTCACAGAGCTTTGGTACATACATGTAGACATTAAATTGATATTTTAGTACCCTGCAAGCCACCACTAGGGTATATGGCAGGATGTGAACACACACCAGACTTATTTGAACCCAAATATTTATACACCTACCCCGGTCAGACATTGTTATTTTGATCCCTTATCATTCAGTGAAAAAATGACATCTTAAATAAACCTTTTCCACACTTAATCTCCTTAATTTTATTGATATGATCTCTCCTACCGTAGTGCGATGGGGGCAATAATACATTTTCAAGATCACTGTCAAAGAGACATCCTTCCAATTTATGCAATGGGTTTAATATGTAATTTAACCTTCGCTCCGTGAGTGATTCCCATTTTAGACGCTCTAATATTTTAGATACGGTACTTAGTTTATCATATCAACGTTTTACAAATCTAACTCCTCTACGCTGCACGCGATTTAATCTGGCAATTAATCTAACTACGTGAAGATCCCATGTTCTTTCAGCATATTCTAAGTGAGGCCCAACCAATGACAAATAACATTTCTCTTAGACCTTTTCATCACATTTGCCGAGTACTCTGCAGATAAATACTATTTTTTTAGCTTTTCCATGTGTTCCCCGTATATGCTTCACCCAGGAGAGATCGTAAGTTAGGGTAACGCCTAGGTATTTAATTGAGTCTACACATTCCATTTCGGTGTTTTCATGCAGTAGGCGTTCGGCTGGGAATTTCTCCTTTTCCAAAAATTTATTACTACGCACTTTTTTAAGTTTATTTCTAAATGCCAAGAGTCGCGCCAGCATCGCATATCATTACGGTCATCTGATAACGCTGCTGTGTCCTCAAGATCACATAACCACTGCATTGTCGGAAAATAAACGTATTTTAATAGTGACAACAGAGTCAATTTCGTTTACTTAAACATTGCTCGGAACTACTTAACGGAACATTGCTCCCTCCCGAAATAAGAATATCATTAACAAAAACCGCTAGTTGTGTCTCGCAGGATCTATTTTTTCGGAAATCGTGCTGATTTTTCATAATTAACTCCTGACAATCTAGGTATCCCACGATCGAACTAGCAACTATATATTCATGATCTTGCATGAAATGGATGTGAGAGAAATAGGTCTGTAATTGCTCGATTCCTCCTTGTCTCAGATTTAAAATATTGGTGGTGCGTTAGCCGTTTTCCAATCTCTGGTAACCTTGTGATGTATTAACGACTTCTTAAATAGTATTTCTAGATACGGAGCAGTTTCCGACGCCAGATCCTTAAATAAACGAGAGGGTATTTAATCGGGCCCCGAGAATTTATTAGGCTTAATATTTAAAAGTTTTATTCCATCATTTTCAATTTTGACCATCGTTTGGCCAGCACAATTTGGTAAGCTATCGGAGCCATTCGGTGAGTCAGTGGTGAAGACCCTTTGGACGAAGGAATTTAATTAGTTAGCCTTTTCCAAACTGCTGGTTACTCTTTCATCTTTATCATTTTTGAGTGAATTAACGGTTGACTTATATCCCTGAACTTCTCTGGTGTATGACTGATTAATGCTGCGGATTCTCTTTCAAATTTTCCGCTTATCTTTTCCTTTGGAATTCGCTTAACGCTTTCCAAAATTCCTTCTTGGCATTCGCCCTAGATATCTTGTAATCATAGATGATCTCAATCCTTTGGTTGGTAAAGATATCATCCTTAATATTTTTAATCTTGGCGTGACCTAGCCTTTGACGTGGCAGTGCTTTTCTTACTTCCGCGTTGTACCATATAGGTTCCGTGTGATCTTTGATACACTTACTGGGAATGAACTTGGTGGCTACTGAGCACGTGATCGCAAGGAAGTGGATCCATGTATCCATAGTATTTCGGTGATTACTATATTTCTTAATAATGCAATTTGACTCTGTCGCACGCATTTTAAGCCAGTATATTCCCTTCTTTAAACAAGTAATTTTTTTCTTTTAGGCTCCATATTCCTGACCCCATGTGGCAAAAATATAGCATTTACTACCTTGTGGTCACTAATTCCTTTCATAGTTTCTATAATTAGGACTTTTTCGGGTATTTTCGTTGCTAGCAAATCAAGAATATTATCGCCCTTAGTGGGTAAAGTGGCAAGTTAATGCAATGAGTTCAACGTAAAAGAATTCAATGGCGACTTGCAGATGGCTTTGCCTCTACCCCCTGTTTTAAACTAAATGTGCATTAATCTAATAGATGGGATATTTAAATCCCAACTGATGATAACATTGCAATCATTGTATTGGGACAGAAAAACCTTAAATTTGTTGATCTAATTCTAGTAATGAATATCTTTTTCGTCCGGCGGCCTGTAAAATGTGCATACAAAAGCTCTTTGGATTCAGGACTTTAACGCTGTCCAAACCATTACCCGGAATTAACTCAGCTCTGCTGACGCAAGAATGTTTAACTGCGATAAAAACACCGCCTCTGATTCTATTTGTTCTTTCATTTCTGCCTTTGAAAAGGATTTTGGGAAAATTTCACCATTGGCAATATCAGTGGATAACCAGCTTTCTGTCCCAATAATTATGCCTGCGCCTGTGCTCTGAATGAGGTAATAATATTCTGCGACTTTGTTTTTTAAATTCCAGCAGTTAACTACCAATACTGATAATGTTTCCTTATCATCGCGGTTTTTTGAATTTTTAGAGAGGATAGTTTTCTTAAATGACAGTTTCAGGTGTAACATGGTGAAAATCCTTCATGAAATACGACACTCTGCTTTTCCACATAGATTTTTTTATTACGGCCTAGTTTTCTTAACAGAATAATATCTTCAGGTGAATTGGAAATTTTTGAACACATATGCTGGGAAAGAGCAACCAAAGGATAATTGGAGGAGAGTGGGGAAAAAAGGCTAGGTCGGGGGAGGGAAAATCAGGGTTTGCGACACAAAATTTTCCATTTGGATATTCGATTACTCCCAACGTGGCACACTTTTCCTGAGGAACGATAAGAGCTTAAGTATTAAATATCTCATGTTGAGATAGGATGCACTATCTGTTCGGTATATTGGAACTCCTCGAAATAGCTGTTAGACTATTGTTTTGAAATTGGTCATGACGACTGCAGAAAATAGTCACGTTAAATGAAAGCTTTGAAGTATTTATCATATTATGCCGATTGATAATCAACAGTTGCGATAAGCTCATGATAATGGTTAAACCTCAAACAAATTAAATAGAAACGTTAAAACTAGGTCTTAGGTCTGTTGAATATTACATAGGAAAATAACGTAATATATAAAAATTTAGTTATTTTTGCAAAGTAACATCAATAAGTGTTCATTATTATTTCAGAAAAATAGATTATTGGGGCATAGTATATCATGGCGTCGTCTGAAGAATGATGTCCAGCTCTCAACTATCTTCTCTCTCTTTCAGTATTAATTGTTTTTCAGTGATATTCCATCAAACATCTACTTGTATTGTTCTCATTGTTCTTGACATATTGGCATGCATTCAGTCATAAAACTGACGCAGTGGAGACGTCATTGTGGTTTACATTTGGCCGAAGATCAATATTTGGTTTAGGAAAGCCGACATATGACTTCAATTTTTCCCATTCTTGTTTAAACTCATTCCTTAGTCTTTGAAAGTGATTGCAGCGTCATTTGTATTTTGATTACTAACTATTTTGTATTTTTGTAATTTAACCTGGTGTGAATTGAACGTAATGTAGAAAAAAATTTGAAAAGGTCTCAGATTGTAATAATGCTTAGTTCTAATAAATATTCATACCTTCCTACAACTGATGCTTAATTAAGTTACACCCAAAAATTAATAACACATGACCTAACCATTAATACATAAATGTATGTTCATAGAATTAACCTCAGCACACTATATGACCAACTTATTTCCGGTGGAAACCATTTCGATAACGGGCTTTGAACCAAGACTATGAGCCAACTTTAGTTAACCTTGATTCACCATTCTAGTTTTCTAAATAAGGTGGTCTTAATTGAATTGTTGACAAAGACGCACTTTTAATGAGTTTTGTTGTAAAAACAAGTATTTGCTCAAGCGATCATGCTTTCCTGGGTGAAGGTCGTTTTTATCTTTTTGTTGCAAACTCGACATACGTCGACAAATTTTACTTCGGCCGAGTACCCGAAATTGCTAAATTTTGGATGACAATTGTAAACTCGGATTTGAACTATTTCCGCTTTGGTGAAGTATTAAGGTCAATGTAATCATCAATTTTAAATGCTTTCTCGCTGGGAAAAACTTTCCAATATAATCCTTGAAATGAGTTCAAAGGTGATATATAATGCGATGCGAAGCAGCAACTTCAGTATTTTCCCGAGGATATACCTATCCCAGAAAACACTATGATACTACAATAGAAGGAAATTATTATGTCGTAAGAGAAAGGTAAATGAAATTCAAAAGCATTAGGACTTTATGAATTGCATGTTTTCTGCAGAAACTCCAAACAATTACTTGAAAAATACGATGCGTATTTTTTAGCGAAAAAATGTATTTTTGCAACTTCAAGTTGTAAATGCAGCAAATTAATTTTGAGCATAATTTTTCCAAGTATGATGAAGTTATTAGACTTAACCTATGTTATCGATTCAGAATGATCAATATTCTCCTGCGAAATATAACCCTCATATTCCGTTTTTTGCTGACAAAAGCATATTAGATCCAGGACTCAAGTTTTTTTCCAAACGGAGTAAATATATGGAGATTTAGTAGTTGCTGGTAACATATTACTGCGTGAGAGTCAATCAATGCGTTTTAAGTTCTACTTAGAAGCAGGATTTACAAAAAGCAAGTATACAAATATATGCTTAACAAAAAATGGACCAACATACATTTCTAAATTTCACCCTGCTTTCAAAATAATAATGGATAGGAAAATTGTTTTAATGGAATGAGCCTAAACCCGTGACGCGGATGATTAACAATATGGGTTTACATGCATAATAAAGAGATTCTTAGTTGTAAGAAATGGCGTAGTAACATCGTAAGATGTATTTTCAGGGTGAGAAAAAAATTATTTCTCCAATTACAGTGTATAAAATCCATCCTGTAGCGCATACCAGAAATCTATTTGATTTTTGTCTATAAGCAAGCTGCATTACCAATTCATTTAACAATTAAAATGCAATACACATACAAGAAAGAAATTGCGAAATTCCGTAGTAATTCCATAGCATAAAGTTAAAGGGGAACATAAAGAATGAGGAACTAAATAAATATATAACTAGAAGTGGAATATTTGATTCTGGGAAGGTTCTTAATGAAATATGTGATAGTTTTCAATTGCAGTCTTAAAACCTATCTCCGATTGGGTACAACCTATGATGATTTCAGATATTGATTTTATAAATTAAAATGTAGACTACTTCAGCAAATGTTACCATTAAATATTACGCAGCTAATAAGTAGATCTTCAATGATTAATAGTTTGTAGAAATGTTGAAATCGTTGCTTCCTGGCAGAATTCATTTACAGTGGCACTAACTATCAAAGGATATAACCCGGCTTACGTAGATAATGAAAAGATCCCAGGACTGTTGATCTTTCATATCTTAGCACGACCTTGAAATACGTCACTTATAGATGAGTTACCAACTTTACCTATTATACCTGCGTGCAAATGACGCTAGAGGAAGGTCAAATAAAATTACTCTACCTAAATTGTTTTATTATTATTGAGTAATCTACTTGTTAAGGTAGGTTTTGGATGGACACAACCATTGATAAATATTTTATGATTCCTAACAAAATACAAAATCCAGCATCCTACTCTAAATCAGGTCCCTCTTCGTCTCTGAGTACTTCCTTCCTCCCTTCATCCCGTCCAACATCCCTATCCTACTCCTACCCTTTCCTCCTTTGCCGAACATTCTCCCCTCTATTACAGTCTTCAACATCCCACTGCTCATCAATACGCCCCTCATCCATTTTTCCTGCCTCCTGAGGATTTCTCCCAACAAACCCCTCTCTTCACCCACCATACCAAGTACTTCCTCATTTGTTTCCCTTTCGGTCCATTTCCCCTTCTCCATCCTTCTCCATACCCACATTTCAAAATCCTCCAATCTACTTCTATCATCCTGCTTCCATGACCACGCTTCCGCGCCGTACATAACTATGCTCCATATCAATGTTTTAATGAGTCTTTTCTTAACATCCTTACTCAACGTCCCTGTCATTACCTTCTTCCTCCTAGTGAAAGCCTCTTTTCCTGGTGCAATTATCCTTACGTCCCTGCTACTTTGACCGTGTTAGTCCAAAACACTTCCATGAGCATTTCTCTAACTGGAAAATCGCATTTCCTTTATTAATATTGATTTCCATCCCTTATCTATCGCACTGAGTTTCCAATTAACTCAGCAATACTAGCAACCCCTTTGCTGACCGGCAAACTAAGGCTTGGTCATCAGCAAACCTAACTGATTTTGCGAATACCCCGCCTACTTTCATTCCTACCTCCAGTTCTTCTCATGCCTCTTTAATTATTTCCTGCGCATATACGTTGGACAGCAACGGTGAAAATGGGGAACCTAGCCTGTAGGGGTAAACCTCTTCCTAACACTGCCCAACTGGACTCCCCATTCCCCACTCGCACCTGTGCAGTCTGAGACATATAAAGGTTGTGGATCAGCCTTCTGTCCCTCCAATCTATTCCTATTTTCTTCAATATACTCATGAGTTTTCCCCAATTCACTCTATGAAAAGATTTTTTGAAATCTATGAAACTGGCGAATACGTCCTAATTGTATTCTATATTCCTCTCGACCACTGATCAACTCGTAGCCTTTATCTTTCTCGGAATAGGAACAGACATTGATCTCACAAAGTCTTTTGGTCAGATGCCTTCCTCAACGATACTACAAATTAGTTCATATAGACTCTTCCTCCCACATTTTCCTATAAATTTCAGTAGTTCCGAAGGAATGTCATCCACCCCCGCGGCCTTATTCCGTTTCATCTCCCTCAATGCCCTTTCTATCTCATCGTCGAGCATGCCTGGACCTAAGCTACCTTCCTCTACGTCATGTTCCTTTTCTAAGTTTAACCTTATTGGCCTAATTTCTTTACCATAGAGTGCTTTTATACATTCCTTCCATCTTTCTTGTATCTTTCCTGTGTCAACTATTATCTTACCCGACTAATCTCTAAATTTTAGCACAGGTATTCCCTTCTTATTTCCCGATTTTAACCTTGCTGTAGAGCGCACATATTTCACCCTTCCTCTGCAAACATTCCATATCCTCGCACTGTGTCTTCCACCATGCTACCTTTACTTTATTTGTTGCCCGTCGCAATTTATTCTTTAACTCAGTATTTACCTTCTTCCATTTTCTTCACTAATATATCTTCGTAATCATCTCATGCATAATCCATGGTTTCCTCGTCCTTGTACCATTAACGGTACTCCCTGGAAGCTGTGGGAATTGATCACATTGCTCGTGAATCTGTGCCTAACCATAATATAATCTAACTGACATCTCCCTGAGTTACCTGGCATTTTCCATGTATACCTGCGCCCTTTGTGGTGTATAAACCAAGTGTTAGTAATGACTAACCCCTGTCTCCTAAAAAAACTCAATTGCTTTCTCTCCGCGGTCATCCCTCACACCTAAACCGTAGTCCCATCCTAAACCTCATTAGCATCTCTTCTTTGTCTACCGTCGCATTCCAATCCCACATCACTATCACATGTTTCCCTGCGGGAACACACGCGATTATTTCCTCTAACTTATCGTAATATCCTATCCAATTCTTCCTCCTTATGATTGCTTGATTGCATACATACCTGAATTATGACCCAGTTCGTCGGTTCTGTTTTTATCTGTACTAGTAATATTCTATCCGTTGCTTGTTCTATGTTGACTACGCTTCTTACCTTTTCATTTAATAGCATGGCAACCCCTCGTTGGCTCTCGTCCCCGCCGCTGTATATTATTCTATAACTATCGCTCCAGTAATCCCCACTATCCTTCCATCTCATCTCGCACAAACCTAACATATCTATAATTCCTCTTTCCATCTCTCGCTTAACATTCTCCAATTTCCCTGCCCTCATCATTGTCCTAACATTCCACGTTCCTATTCTAACTAATTTGGTGTTCTTCTCCTGCGTCTGCTGTCCTGCTGCTGCTGGTTTTCCCTTGCAAGGGTTTCGTGGGATGACGACTGCGGAAGCCTTGCCTCCCCCGCTGCCGGGCACGACACACGGCCGATTGGGCCGAGCTCCGTAGTTGCCAGGACTCAAAATCTGTGTATTGTCCATCATTTAAATCTTGGGAATGATAATTGAGGTGGTTCCCCGTTGCCTTCCTCAATAGTGTTTTTAACGTGATACCATCACTCAAAGGCCGCCCCACTGGGGTCAGACGCCTTTGCTGCCCCCTCACTGAGAAGCAGACGCTGCGTGGACTTCCTTTCATCTAATGCCTAACCTTAAACCTATCTGGCATGGGTGACCCTACCAGAGGCAATTATGTTACTCCCGCCAGCACAGCTGTAGGGGTTAATGGAACGCACCAGCCCTTCCACCACGTCAAAGTTGCAGTCTATGGGAGGGTTAAATTGTTTTACTGCAATGCAAATGGAGTTGTCATAAGCAATCGGATATCGCATTCTAAAACGAATGGGTCTCAAAACGCGCTTAATAGTTTATTTCGCATTGCGACGCCCAAATTCGACCCTTTTTCTATGACGAATTTTATACTCCACGGCAACTGCGTCGAAAGCTGTTTTGATAGGGTAAATATTACATATTATCGAGCCTGTAGGGTTTTTATTCCTTGTCTTCAGCGCCTTCCCTTTTTATTAGGTACCTTCTCTTTCCAAGGCCACACGTTTAAATAACATGAAGAAAAATAATAGAAAAGCTGTATTAATAGAATTGCCCCATCGAAATGACACGCCCACCTCCCATGCTTCTTGTCATCCCTCTAATTGCTGCGAGTGTCACTTGTAATATTGGTCTGAACTCCATGACTCGTGCGTTTTCCATTAAATCTGTCTCATTCAATTTCTATGCCTTACGTAGTGCTAAAAACTTTCTCTTTCTTCTCTCTTTCAAGAATTAAAATTTGTGCCCCTCGTCGTGAGGCCACTTGAAATAGCAGCTCAGCATGATGAGAGAACTGGCAGATACTGGGATCAAGGAAGGCATTTTTACGCCTTTGGAAGACGTCAAAGATGGCAAACAAACAACAGCTATCTGCCGAATGAGCGAAGGGTAAGTGAGTTGTTGGAGTTCTCCTGAGAGAGCCAATTCCGAGGAGTGCCGTAAATCACATTCTAAAAACTTTATTCGTAAGTGAGAACAAGTTATAACTTGTTCTCCTTCTCATTCAATGAATTCCAGATGCGCGGTATTGTGGCATTCTTTCCATTTTTTTTATTTTCCACACCCCTTTCTTTACTTTAACTTCTCTGCGTATGTCATATTCAATCACGTGTACTGCTGCTTTTTTGCTGCTGGAAGTTTTTGCAAGCAAAACTCAATATATGAGTCTTCTGGAAACAATATATATTTTCTTATAACATTTTGCAGTAAAAATTCAAAACATTTTATAGGCTCTAATTGTTAATAAGGTTTAATTCCAAATTTAAAGCTCTCAATTAATTTCACTAGAGTGAAAATTGGCTTTTAAAACTTGAGAAACTAGCTCTAGTACTCTAATTAGAGCATCTATCAATCTTCCACCAATGTAGCTCAATCTATTTTAGGATGCGAAGCTTTTTCTGGTTCACACCAAAATATTTCTCTTGATCCACAAAATTCCCACCATAGAAAACATCCAAATAAGGTCAAGTGTTTTTTTTTATATTCCCTTACAATATTCATGAGAACAAGATAAACTTATCTGGTTCCTTTACACTCTTTCCAAATCCAAAAGCTCCTCATCTAAACACTTGCATCCTTTCTCCCTTATTCTTTGGTAGATTATTTTTGTAAATTTCAATTGGTAATTAATGGAGGCCAGTGTAACTCATCCATGGTTTTCACATTACTTGGCCTTTTTATTTGTCCTTATGAAGTTGATAGGTTTTTAAGATGAATACAATTTCTCCTCTTGAATGATTTAATTTGGTTTGTAAAGCTAAATATTATTTCCCAAATTTTGGGTGCTTCTGATTTCACTTTGTCAATCACTAACACCTTGTTTGTCCATTAATTTTTCACTGCAATGCCACACCTAGACCCAAGTGAGCATTCTCCTTCCCATCATTATCAGCACATCTTCTTCTTCTTCAATTATGTGGGTGATCATTTTTTTGCAATAAAAATGGTCTAGAATCTGTTATCACCTTAATTTCCATCCACTTTCACCTCTTCTAAAATGGAAACCATGTTACTTGGTGGCACATGGTTCTGTAAGATACTCCACTATTCATTTCACAGTTTTTTGATGCCTTTATTCACACCATTTTTTCATTTATTCCTCATCTTTTCATACCTTTTGCTTAATTTTATTTTGTATCCTTTTTTATCATTTTCACTCCCATCTAATCCTTAAAAGTTTGAAATGTTTTCATTTTCTTTTATCTAATCTATTATCTTATAAGGTAGATCTAATGTGACTGGGTATATATAATGAATGCATTTCAGAAAATAGGAGTAGGTTAGAGGGATAGGTGACTTATGTGCAACCAGTACATTTCTCAAATCGCTGAAGTCTGAGTCCTAGCTGGAGAGTGGAATGATCAGTGTAAAGAAGAGGAGTAAAAGAGGGATTTCCTTTATAACCTGTGCTTTTCAATGTATATAGGAAGGGAATAGTAAAATAGACATTGAAAGAATTGAAAAGATGAATGAAAGTCAGTGCCGAATTCATAAAATCAGTTAGGTTTGTGGATAATCAAGCTTTAGTGAGCCAGTCAGGCAGGGGATTGTAAGTATTGCTGAGCAAATTGGAACGTCAGTAAGATATGAGAATCCATTGAATATTAAGAAGCATCGGTTGTGTGGTTTTCAATAAAGAGGGAAGCTAAGTGAAATATTGGAATGTGTATTCATAAACTAGAGCAGGTGGAACAGTTTACCTATTGTGGAAATATTTTGGATCAATATGGTCAGAAGACCTAAGAATAATCGCATTAGAAAAAGAAACTTTCACAAGGAGGAGGGAATTAATGACAGGGATGTTCAGTAAGGATGTTAAGAAAAAGGTCATTAAAACTTAGATATGGAGCATGGTTTTATGGCCTAGAAATATGGTCATTGAACCTACATGATAGATAGAGATTGGAGAATTTGGCATTTTGTGTGTGTAGATGGATGGAAAAGGTGACTTGGACAGAAATCATAACAGACAAAACAGTGCTAGGCATATTAGGGCAGGGTAGAAGGTTGCTAGGTGAAATCCAAAAGAAGCAGGAATGATGGATAGAGAGCATTATAATTGCCAATGAGATGTTCAAGGCTGTGACGAAAGAGTGAGCATTAGGTGAGTGAGGAAGGGGTAGGAATAGGATTGACATGTTTCACAGAATGAAGGGAGGATGGCAGCATGTGAAATTGAAGAAGGCAGGAATTGAAGGAAAAGAAGAATTTGTAGCGTTAGATATCAGGTGGTGTTTTTTTTTGGGAGAAATGGAGTATTGTTGAACCACTGTATGGTCTGTATCCTTACAAAACCTACATAAAATGATAGATTACCAACAATAAAAGTAATTATCTTAATCTTTTTTTCTTCATGACTTTACCTGAAAATTGCTAATCGGTCTTACAGGGATATTAAATTCTTATCCTGTTACACTCATTCAATACTCATACTTGATATTATGCCACATCTCAAATTAATGGGTATGCAGTAGTCTAGGAGTAGAGCGTGGGCCACTGACTGAAGGGCCCGGGTTCAATTCTTGGGCAAGACTCTGGGAACCTTCAGCTCTACCTCAATGCCTTTGTGATTTTTTGGGTACCAGATCTTGCTGAGAAACCATAACCGGCACAGGGAAAGGAACTGGTCCCTCTTCTCTGATGTGTGCATTTCAAATGCCATGTAGGTTTTAGTACTGGGTGAACTCTATCATCACCTACCAAACTGACCTTTGGGTTGATTTCTGTGTTAATGGTTTATCTCAAATTTATATTTCATCTATCCTGAATAAATTACCTGTGACTGCTGCTTCAAAAGACCAGCTTTATGCTGCATCAGTAGGTTTATATGTAATATATTGGGCCCATTCTATACATACAATGAATTTTGTGTATAATTGTAAGTTTTCATGTGTTGACAGTAGGCTGGGAAATGGTATACCTATAGAGCAAGGAACAGCCTCCAACTCAGGAAGAGGTAGAAGAAGCAGATGGAAGAGCATATGGCCATGGAGGAGTGAGGATGATGGAGAACAGAAGGAAGAGAAAGCAGAAAAAGGACCTCCACCAGTGTCGTTTCACCAACTGGTAAGTCATTTTGAAGTGAAGAAATCACCCATTATGTACATTCAATAACTAATACCAACCATTTTTTTTACATAATTTTTACCCCTTAATTCAACAAAGACAGACCATAGCCTCATGTATAGATATAATGCTGATGGCAAAGGGACCAGCACAAAGACTGCTGGCCATATAGATTTTCTGGATTCTCATAAATATCCTTGATTCCACAAATTCCGAAAAACTGCAGGAGATGCTACAACAGTAACTTTTAATGGAGTCATCCGCTAAGTGTGCATTACAATGCAACAATTTGTAAGTGCAACAATCACTTGCCTTGATAATTTTCAATCAAGCCTTATAAACCTACCAAGAATGTTTATGGAAATATCTCTATGCCTAGAAAATGGATGGGGAAGAGGAAAGAAAATACATAATATGTGTATGCACTTAGGATATGTTTTGCAACAGAATCATTATCTTGCTATCTTATGTATACTGACCATTCAACAAAGGGTTACTGCATTTTTTTAATGTGAATATATCCAATTTAATGATGGACAGTATAGAGAAGATGAGTCCTGGCAATCATATAACTTGGCCCAATCGACCATATGTCATGTCCGCCGGTAGGAGAGGCTCATCATTTTCCACGGTCATCATCTCATGAAAGCCTTTCAAAGCAAAACAGACAGCAACAGCACAGAAGACACAGAAGAAGACCAGATTAGTTAGAATAGGAACTTGGAATGTTAGGGCTATGTTGAGGACAGGAAAGTTAAAGAGTAAAAAATAAGTGATGGCAAGAGGAAATATAAATGTTTTAGGTCCATGTAAGGTGAGATGGAAGGATAGCAGGGATCACTGGAGTGATATTTATTAAGTAATATGCAGCGGAGGGGATGAAAACAAGCAAGGGATTGCCATAATATTGAATTAAAAGGTATGAGGAAGTGTAGTCAACATAGATAAAACAACAGATAGAATATTGCTAGTAGAGATAAAAGCAGAACTGATGAAATTGGTTATTGTTAAGTTATACATGCTACCAAACAATCATAAGGAGGAAGAAGTCAATAGGGTATATGATCAGTTAGAGGTCATTTAGAGGACATAATCACCTGTGTTCCTGGAGGAAAACATTTGTAAGAAATGGAGGATTGAAAAGCAATGGTAGAAAAAGGAATAGATGGTGATGACGCGAGGAACTACAGTTTAGGTACGAGGATTGACCATGGGGAGAAAGCTATTGAATTCTGCAGGAAATAGGGGTCAGTCATCACCAACAATTGGCTTGGACATGGCAAAAGTTGTAGGTAAACATAAAAAATGGCAGGTAACTTAGAAAGGTATCAGTTAGATTACATGTTTAATATGGCTAGGCACATTTTTAGGAACAGCATAATTAATTTGCACAGTTTTCTGGGAGCAGATGCAAACTCTGATCCCAATTTAGTACACTTGAAGTGTAGCATCTGATTAAAAAATATAAGGCAGGGGTGGTGGGTTGGGAAATGGAATAAAGAAGCATTAATGGAAATGACAAGGAAGGAGTGTCCTCAGGCTGTAGAGAATATCATGAGTGAGTGAAAAGAGTTGAGTACTATTGAAAAGGATATTGAAAGCCACAAAAGAAACTATATGAACTGTTAATAGGTAAAGAACAAGGAAACCATGGATCACCAGTGAGATTACTACGCAGGCAGGTGAGAGAAAAAAATTGGAAGAATGTAAACACAGATTTAGGCAGAAGGAAGGCAAAAGAATACAGTTTGAGGAATTTCAAAGTCACCATTTTCATTTTATTTCAATTTATACAAATTCCATAAAGTTGGGCCAGAGATCACAAATTTTATGAAGTACAAAGAGTTAAATAATAAATTGGGATGGGTTAGGAATTGAGCAAAAGAAGTATGGTGGAAGACAGTATGAGGATGTGGAAAATTTGCAGAGGAAGGGTGAATTTATTGTGTTATACAAGAAGGTTAAAACGCTATCAGGCGGTGAGATAAAGATCTGTGTCAACAGTTAGAGATAAGTCAGGTAAAATAGGTAAAGGAATGTATTAAGAAAGGGATATTGAAAGCCAGAAAAGAAACTATAGGAACCATTAATGGGAAAAGGATAAGGAAACCATGAAAAACCATGGATGAAATGATTACAAAGATAGATGAGAGAAGAAAATGGTAGAATGTAAACAAAGAAGTTAGCCAAAAGGAAGTACGAAGAGTTCAACAGTAAATTGAGAGGGGCAACAAATAAAGTCAAAGAAGTATGTGAAAGATGCTGAGCGAGGATATGGAATGTTTGCAGAGGAAGGGTGAAATTGGTGCACTATACGGCAAGGTTAAATCACTATCAGGAATCAAGAGGGGAAGATCTGTGCTAACAGTTAGAGATAAGTTGGGTAAGATAATAGTTGAAACAGAAAAGATCCAAGAGAGATGGAAGGAATATAGAGAACTGTACGGTAAAGAACTTGGGCCAATAAGATTAGACATAGAAAGAAAAAAATGATGTAGATGAAATTATCTTAGGTCCAGGCATACCAGACGAAGTATGGTTGGGGAGGCAAAGGGAAAGTTGGGAGAGATCATAATGAGACAGGACGAATGGATGGAGGGGGCATTGATTGGCAGTGGAATATTTTAGACTGTAATAAGGGGGAGAATGTTAGGCAAAAGAGGAAAGGGTAGAAACAGGATAAAAGTGTTGGATGGGATGAAGGGAGGAAGA